>NW_005871236.1:1681871-1685020 GCF_000147115.1 Myotis lucifugus | reverse complement strand
AAGAAGAAGAAGAAGAAAGGAAGGAAGGAAGGAAGGAAGGAAGGAAGGAAGGAAGGAAGGGAGGAAGAAAGGAAGGAAGAAAGAAAGAAAGAAAGAAAGAAAGAAAGAAAGAAAGAAAGAAAGAAAGAAAGAAAGAAAGAAAGAATTCTGTAGCACAAAACAAGATTCATAAAAATAGAAGGAAAATGAGTTTCAGCTTGAATCAATACAGACTAAATCATTTGGGGGAAATATCCAAAGCACCATATATTCAATAAGCATAAATACCTGGAACAATAATGATAACAAAAGAGACTATGAGGTGACCATAGGCATCAAGTTTAGTGTGACTTGATAGTCAAAGTGGTCAGTGTGGGCTACAGGCTACATAACACAAGAGGAGAGGGAACAGTGTGGCCCTTCCCATCGACCCAGGGACACTATATCTGGGAGACTGTGCTCCACTCCAGAGCCATAGCACCGCTAAGATGAGGTCATCGGATTGCACCACTAAAATAATTTAAAAATCAGGTTTCAGTAGAGAGGCAGGGTTAGAGGCAAGGCATTGGCCAAATGGGGACAGAAGATTTAGTTCAATGCCCTCAAACATCTCTTAATTTACTAAATTGGTTTGTCCCTAAATATGAGTGAAAGAAGGTTTTGTTTTTTTCTTCTTCTTCTGAAACAAAACAGAAGATTGTCCTGGTTTTCTCTCCTGAACAATTTATTTAGAGATTCAATAGGTCAGAAGTCAATTCCTGAAATTCTCTTGGCACTTTCAGATGGCAGAATTGCCGAAAGCTGCTTTGTCTTTCAGAGGAGGGAAATTATTAAAGTGGGGATAAAAGAAATGGCACTGGAGTGAATGCTGAAGAATGCAAGAAAATGAAAGTTGAGGGCCTTTCTGGCAGATAGTATGAAAAATGGCAAGATGTACTTTGGCCTGGCAAGAAGGCTGATCAGGCTGTCCCTAAGGGATATTTATTAGTCAGACTATTTAGTTGCAAGAAACAGAAATTTACTCAAATGTAAATGAATGGGGATTTATTCTGAGAACTTGAGTACTTCATGGAACCCAGGGGCAGGCTGACCAGCTAAGCCTCATATTTGTGTAGAACTAAGGGCAGGTATGCCTTCGATAATTAAGGCATTTACTATCCATCTTTCGCTGTCTTTCTGGGCCTCTAGTTTTTGCTATTTTCTGGATTTTGGTTCTATTTATCGGTTTCTCTCTTTAGAGTGCTTCTTTTACCCAGCTCTCAGCATTGTAGGTTCCAAACAGCTGTGGTGAAATGATAGCCACACACTCTGGCATATTAAACAACCAACTGAGCTATTGAGTCCCAAATCTAAATTCCTTGGACAGAGCATGTGATTGGTCTAACTGGTCAGTTGTCTACCCCTAGACTAGTCATCTGTGGACAAATGGATGGGGCCATAGGGCTACTCAGGAAGATCTGACAAAGTGAATTCTTGAAAGACCTTTTATATAAGGAGGTGGAAAATATTGGACAAAATAAAGGTTAAAAAAAGGTAACTTTTTCATTGAGGGCTTTAAATGCTGGGTGGAAGGGCTTTTATTTTTATACGGTAAATAATTTAATCCATTTATTTAAGCCCACAATTTAAGCAATTTAAGCAAAAGAGAGCTGAACAAAGGATTGCTATTATAAGATTACTCTAGCAGCAGGAGAAATTGAAGAGTGCAATAATGTAAGACTCACAGCCCAGCATAAAGATGGCAATAACCTTCACTTGGCATAATAAGATTTTAAGCTGGGTGACCACAGTGAGAAGAAAAAAAAATGAAAAGAAGGATTTGAGCGAATCCTGATAGAATTTGTTACTCCCCAGTTGTAGGAATCAAGGTAATGTATATGAATCAATGTTGAGAACTGAAAAAGACTATAAATGTGCCCATAAATGTGTCCAAAAATAAAGAATGAGAAGCATGATGATCATATGTTGACAGTAGACATGCATGTGAAGGAAATCCGAGGGATAAAATCTGACAAACTATTGGAAAAGCAGGTCTCAAGCTGAGGACTATAGGCTGAAGATAAGGATGACGGACAATCCTCCTGGACTTAATCATTGTGAAAGGGAAAGGGGGAGGGCTTCCTATAACAACAGCGGTAGAGAACACAGGAGTGTAACATTGTTTTCACCTATTTATAAAATAGTTATAACAAAGAGACTCATTCTTCTTTCTATTCCAAAAGAGTATAGGATATCTTTCCTGGCCTAATCATAAGAATTCAGTAAAAATCAGTCTTGCAAGCCTTGAAGTGAGTCCTCTCCCACACACAAAAGAAGATGAATGGGCATGACCTCACATAGCCGCTTTTCCTGGTCCTTTGCTAAATTTTTGATTGAGCAATTTCCCTATTGCCAGATGATTATGCATGGCAGACTGATTCAGAGGCCATTGTCTGTTTTGAAATGAACCCCTAGAGTGCACTAATGGGATTTTATGCCGTTAATGCTGAACTGAGTGGGATGAGAAATCATTTTTCTGATCTGTCTGTTCCTTCGTCTCAGGGCTCACTGAAAGTACAAGCGACTACGGAAAGAAAAAGAATTCACTGAGATCCTGGCCCTTCCACCATCCTCCTAAGCCCCAGCAGTGAATTAGGATGACCTCCCCTCCCCCATCCTTTCATCTTTCCTGGTTTACTTCAAGACAGCCGGTCATCAGCTCCAACCTGTCAGGGTGGATAAGTCCTCTCTTATCCTCTCTATAGCCCACCTCATCCAGAATAAAAAGCCTCGTGCTGTGGGGACATTTTACACCAGGGACAATCACCTTTGTAGATCAGGCCCTATACCCAATTACTTTCCCAAGTCTTTCCTTTGCTGATTTTCCTTGTCTGGTCCTAAGTCCTTGAGAAATCTACTGGTTTTGTGCCCTGTGGGCAAGGAGGAAAGATGGGTTGAGTCACAACTGAGCTGTTTATGCTTCTTTTGCCTTAACTACCAGGTAAATCCCCCCCTGCCCCCTCCCCCGCCGCCCTCCCCATCCTTCCCCCTCTTTCCTCCCCCCCCCTCCCCCTCACAGTGAGATGATTGGATTTGGAGGAGAGAAACATAAGAGGATCATCCGGAAAGGGGGGTATGGAAACCTCCTCCTTCCAGGGGCTTGAGATTCTTGTATTTAGTTCCAAGGCAGA
>NW_005871236.1:1671056-1681695 GCF_000147115.1 Myotis lucifugus | reverse complement strand
AAGTGTCGACATTAACCAAATTCCTTTGCAACTAAACAATCCCATTGTTCAGCAAGTTTCTTATAAATTGGTTTTATCTCTATCATCTTTCCCTCCTGCTGTGGGAGAGGGAGGAGGGAAGAAGAGTGAGGAGGCGGGTCTGCAATGAAGATAAGTAACCTGTTGGGATCAGAGAGGAGTGGGGAACTGCAATGCCAGAGGGTCAGACCTGTGAGAGCTTCTGAAAGTAGCAGCAAAGAGATTCGGGGCAGTGCTAGGACCTGAAAAATCAAGGGCAAATAGAGCAAATCTCTATTACTGTTATTAGTAGACCTCCTGCCCCACTCACACAAGAGCCTCCTCTCTTCCTCAGTTCTCAGTCCCTGCCTCTAACCTCCGGTCCAACCACGCTAAACAAAATGGGTGAGCATTCACTTCACCCTTTCTCCTATGTCTAGAGGAGGTGAGGGTGTAGGGCAAGCATGTCAAACTCAAAGACTAACATGGACCAAATAAACAAGGTTTAAGTTTATGTGGGCCACAAAAAAACAAAAGCTTCAGTTTTCATAGAAACATAGGTTTATTTCGATAGAGACATGCTGAATACAAAGGGCTGAAATAAATGAGTAATCATTAACAGAATAATAGAACATTTTAATAAAAAGTAATATTTTTTCTTGAACATTAACTTACCAAACACTGAATAACTGCACAAATTAATAAGCATAACACAAATAAATCTATTTTTCTTGTTCTCTGAAAGGGAAATCTTTCCTGTTGCACACACCAAACAAGTCAGTGCAAGACTAATGACGTGGCAATCAGCTGCTAAAATATTCACTGCTAGTATTAGTGGGGAGAAACGGTGTGCCTGCATGCAAGGCACATAAGGGAAATGAATGCAACATGATTATAGTAATCAGTCATTAGCGAATATTGTAGTTATTAATAATTATGTATAACAGGATATTGTAAAAATTAAGTTACAAAATTTTTATTAAAATGTTTCTTTCATACTGTTACATTGGCTGGGCCGCAAAAATATTCATTGTGGGCTACATGTGGCCTACAGGCCGCGAGTTAGGGGAACTCACTTTAGATGTAATATGGCTCCAGCAGCAAAGATGTCTGGGAAACATTGGATTCTCTGTTTAACTCTCCGTAGCCTCGGACTTGACTGACTACCCAGACAACCAGTAATGCTGCCCAAAGATAAAGGTCATGCCCCCAGGAAGGAGGTTAATAAGTGTGGTAGCTCCCTGACATTACCTGTTAATTTAGGAATGCATTGTTTTTTCTGGTGGACTATGGGACTACCCACTATATGGTTTTATTATGATCCCCTTATAGAAAGGGATCCTGTCCAGGGAGGGGTGTGGATTTTTCCAGGCTGGCCACCACTGGGAGAAGCTGCTTTGCTCTTGTATGTAATTTTCTCCTATTAAAGCTCTGATGAATTTGAATAAAGCTATGTGTCAGTCTTGGGAATGGATCCTGAATTTAGACTTTTGGGGTTTTCCCCCAGCAGAGGGGCTTGGAGCTAACCTCTACAAGGAGTTTCATTTGATCCTAGAAACAACTGAGATGTAAACATTGTTATTACCAATTCACAGATAAGAAAACTAAAGCTAAAAGAAAGCAACTTGGCCACAGTCACACAAATATGAAAGAAGTTTAAAAATCCAAGCATTGTGTGACTCACCCTTTCTACTATGCTATGATTTCAAGCTTTTGAAATTAACAAAATTTTATATGTAAAAGTTAAAAAGCTGTATATAGTTAAGTACTTTTAACCACATAATATAACAAATGCTAATTTATGGAGAGCTTTAATTATAGAATGTATACATGTAGTTTTCTGAATTTTGTAAAATAACTAGAGGCCTGATGCACAAAATTCATGCAAGAGGTTCAGCCCTCCCAGCCCTGGCTTTGTCCAGAAGGATGTCCGGAAAGTCGTTTGGCTGTCTGGTCTAATTCTTATGCTTTTATTATTATAAATAGCACTAATTAAGCACTCAATGTATAGGCAATGATCCATGTTCAGGAGGAATTTGAAATATCACTAATATTAAAACAACTATATTATAGGTAAAAATTGGTTGACAAATTGAGATGAGAATTAGAAATAAAAATTATCTCCCTCCTTTATATGTTTTACCATAGCCAGAGTATAAGGTATAACAGAGGTATTATATTTTGTGCCTAAGGGAAATTGAATTTAGGAATATGCACTGCACGGAGTGCAAATGAAACCTGGACTCAGAAATAATAGTCTCATAAAACTAAGTATGTGTGCCAAGCACCACCTGGGAGTGGACCTTTCCGCCTCAGTGGATTAAGGCCCTGCAGCCACACACAGGAAGGAGCTTTCTCCTGTCTTCACCAGGAAAGTGCATCTTCCTGCCTGCTTTTCCCTTCCTCTGGATCACTGCTCCCCTGACTTGGCTGTCGGATGGCCCTGTGTCTGTGATAGACAGGCGAATAGAAACAATACACCTAACTCAGTGCCGTGCCCCTGTAGAAAAATCTGTGGGAGGCATATGAATACCTGGTAATTGAGATGGTTCTGGGCACATTCAGATGGTTCTGTGGCAGCATGGCGCAATCTGTGAACACTTTGATAAACATTTCACTCTTGGAGAGTGTGTAGGCGGTCGGATGAAAATTTTCTTGCTATGAAAAACTATGTGAGTGTTGTGGCCTCCGCCTCTACCCCATTCAACTACCTCTCCATCATGCTATGAGAAATGATGGGGAAATTTGCATATATATACTAGTTTATGTATATATATATATGTATGTATATATAGGTATGCATATATGTATAAATACATGCCTATATATATGTAAATATATAGTTATACTTAAAAAATAAAGGAAAAAGAAAAAGACTTTTATATTCTAAAATAGACAGAGGCTTTAAAATAAATTTTTCAAATGATGAGTTCTGGACTTGACCTGCAAGCAGAGCAGGCTAACCCACTGGACATGTCTGTAAATTGAAATACTCTGCTTTTTCTGAAAAATGTTGGAGGGCAAGTAATTCATTTCAGAAAACTAGGTTGAAACTTTAGTCATCCCATAAAACACCTGTCACCAGCACCATCCCCTCAAATGCTCTACATTGAATCATATTGACCCTAAACCTCAGGAAGGATGACATCTAGGTATATAGCAGGCAGTTTATGCAATAAGACTGTAGCTCAGGAGAGATTGCTAACCTCAAGATACATTTTTTGAACTCATTGGCACACAGGAAGTAGGTGAAGCAAGAGGAGGAGGAGATTGCCTAGGGAGGATGTGCAGGCTGGGAAGAGATGAGAATTGAGGACAAAATCTAGAAACATTAGCATTAAGGAACAGATGAAGGAAAAGAAGCCTTGAAGAAGACTAAAAATGACATTTTCAGAGATGGAAATCAGGAGAAACTAAGAAGAGAGGGTGTTTTAAGAGAGTGTACTGGGTAGAGATCAAGGATTTTTTTTTTATTCTTCTGAATAATTAATAGAGAAAGCATCTTAGTGAAAATTCCAAGGAAGGTATTAATATTTTTTGAATACCCACTGTGTACCAGGCACTGAGCTAACCATTTTGCATGTGTTGGCACATGAAAATGTTCCTTGAACTTGGGTTTTTATGAATAAATATTCAAGATTTAATACATTTTTAGCCTTTCGGCTGGAACCGCCATCTTCCAGTAATTCGCCAAAATGACTAACACAAAGGGAAAGAGGAGAGGCACCCGCTATATGTTCTCTAGGCCTTTTAGAAAACATGGAGTTGTTCCTTTGGCCACATACATGCGAATCTACAAGGTGATATGGTGGACATCAACGGAATGGGCACTGTTCAAAAAGGAATGCCCCACAAATGTTACCATGGCAAAACTGGAAGAGTCTACAATGTCACCCAGCATGCAGTGGGCATTATTGTGAACAAGCAAGTTAAGGGCAAGATTCTTGCCAAGAGAATTAATGTACGTATTGAGCATATTAAGCACTCTAAGAGCCGAGATAGCTTCTTGAAACGTGTGAAGGAAAATGATCAGAAAAAGAAGGAAGGCAAAGAGAAAGGTACCCGGGTTCAACTGAAGCGTCAGCCTGCTCCACCTAGAGAAGCACACTTTGTGAGAACCAATGGAAAGGAGCCTGAGCTGCTGGAACCCATTCCCTATGAATTCATGGCATGATAAGTGGGAAAAAATAAAAAAGACTTCTGTGCTGATAAAAATGTTTCTCTTAATTGAGTAGAAGTGTAGCATCCCTTCTAAAATAAAAAAAAAAGATTTAATACATTTTTAAATATGTGAAGCTTTAAGTACATTTTCTGAGGAATAATAAATTCTAATTTTGTCACTGCTTGAAGCTTGCACAATGACCTGGAACAAATCACTATCTGTCTGGGATTTTGTTTTCTTATCCATAAAATAAAATAGAGGATTTGGAAATATCTCTAAGTTTCTACATTTACTGATTTCTGGTAAATGTCATTACATTGCTACATACAGCAATATGGTCTAGTGGTTAATGAGTCCATCAGCCAAAGATCCAATCCTGACTCCATTGCATTTATTTGCTTATTAGTTGAGAACCATATGGAGATATTTGACTGTTTGTGCTTTAGTTTCTTCATGAATAAACTATAGTTAATAATAATAGCTCTTATCATCCAAAGCCATTATAAGAATTAAATAAGCTAATGCTTACAAAGACCTTGGCATAGACCTAGGGCACAGTACGTACTCAGCAATTTTGTATTTGTTGGTTATTATATTATCATAATGATCTCAGATAAGATAATTATGAGCATTGACATCTTTAAATTCCTATTACACAACCAGGACTCAGCAGAAAAGAACTAGTCCAGTAGAAGAGCTGTTTCAGACTGTGCTTGGTTGAGTAATTAAAATCATAGTTTTAAAAGCATAGGTAACAGCTAGTGAATTGGCAAAAGTTTTAACCATCAACTTTTGTGTCATGTTCTGTCTCCTCTTATCCTTGTTTATGTTGAGAAATTAATCTCAAGTAATAAGGAGAGGGATGGAGTGCATCACATCAACACACTGCATTAGTGATAGTGCTGACAATTTAATCGAGGTATCTATTCATGATGATGTTTGTAAAGTTGGACCATTGTCAACCTAGATTAAGGTCACTCAAGGCCACGGCAGGATCACTCTTTGTTTAATCAAACTAAGATTTTTCATCCAATGTATGCTCCAGTCACAGTTATTGACAGTAAGTTTCATATTAAGCACCTGTACTTTGAAAAAAAAATCCCCTAAATAAGTACATATTTTTAATATTCATTATTTATATTTATATATATTCAGTGCCAAATCATCCAAACTTGTGGATGAATTTGATGCTAGCAATTTAAGAAGGGTAGGGCCAGATTTCGGTCCCATGATTCCTTCCATTCTAAATCAATCCTATATAATAAAAGGATAATATGCAAATTGTCCCCTCGGGAGTTCGACCAGGAGACCGGGAGTTCGATCGCTCACTATGATGTGTGCTGACCACCAGGGGGTGGCATGAAACATGGCAGGCAACCAGGGGTGGCAGAGGAGTGCTGCAGGAGCAAGGGGAGGAGGAGGCTGGGAGGCGGGGAGGTGGGGAACCTGATAGGCCCTGATCGCCGGCCAGGCCTAGGGACCCTACCCATGCACAAATTTTGTGCACTGAGCTGCTAGTGCTAGTATTAGTATACAGACAGGCTGCTGATAAATTATATCAACTGAGCCACCAGGCTTCCTGAAGAGTAGGTAATTTGGACCATCACAGGGAATCTCAATGACCACACCACAGACACCTGTTGTTTGATTTATTTTTATTTTTTCCCTTCGTTTTACTGAAAATGGTGCCACACAGAAAAATTTAGAGCTGTGGTTCTCAAACTTGACTGCACATTAGAACCAGCTAGGGGTGTTTTAAAAATCCCAATGTCCAAGCCATACCATATATCAATTAAACTAGATTTCCTAGGGATTGGACTCAAGCTCAATAGTTGCTAAGGCTCCCCAGTTGATTCCAATGTGCAGTCAAGCTTTAGATTTAGAACCAGGGCCTTGGAACCTTGCCATCCAACCTTGCCAAAATCTGATTCATAAATTTTTATGTTAAAGGTATGTGTTTGTCAAATATTGCAGTTTTATCTGCAAAGTTTTTCCTTCCTAATTTAATGAAAATGTACAGTATTTTTTAATTTGAAGGTCTATGTTCTACGACCCTAGCTAGCTAGAGATGAGTTTATGCAGTGTGGTGTGTGCTTTGGCTTAGATCATTGGCTCTTATTGATAATTAAGAATTTCTAAGGAGCTTGTGAAACATGCAAATTCCAGGTCCCTTTACCCATAATTTCTGATTTAAGCCTGAAAAAAAGTCCCAGATATGTGCATTTTATAATGTCCCAGCCCAGTTGTGGGGTTGGGACATTATAAAGTTAACAGAAATCTGGGCTCCACCCCTGGGTCCTCTGGTCCAGAGAATAGAGGTAAAGTTTAATATATCAGTCAGCTCTTGCTTCATAACAAATCCTCCCAAAACTTAATGACTTGTAACACTTTATTGTTGCTCAGAAGTCTTTGGGTGCTTCTGGTCTCAATTGGCTTTAATCAGTCATCTAGGGTCCTCTAGGTATTGGCTTTGCTGAAGTTGGCTGGATTCCCTCACATGTTGGGGGCCGGCTGGCTATTGGCAGTCTGTTGCTTGGTTTAGGACAGCCTTGGTTCTTCCCATGTTTCCCTTACATCCCTCAAGCAGGCTAGTTCAGGCTTATTCATGGCAAAGGAAGTAGAGCAATAGAGAAAGCAAAAGCCCACAAAACACACCATCTCCTCTGCCACACTCTATTGGCCAAAGCAAGTAAAAGTTCAGTCCCGATTGGGAAATAGATTCCACGTCTTAAGGGGAGGAGCTCCAAAGTCATATTACAAAGGACATGGGCACAAGAAGAGGTCAAAAACTGCAGCCATGGGTGGAAAATGGCGGAGGCTTAGACGGACGTGTTGGTGCTTTATCCCGGAGCAGATAGGGAGGAGCAGCTGAAACGGGTAACAACCAGCCCGATCAAGCTGGGGAGGTTCAGCTGAGAGACAGTCTGCAACCAGGAAAGACAGAGAACTCCTAAAAAATGCGGATGGTTAGAGATTGAGGCTGAAACCTCCCCCTGGGCGCCAGCGCAGCGGCGAGACCGCGCCATCTTAGGTAGCTGATACCGGCATCCAGAGATCGGCTACTAACCCGGCGGCTACTAACCCGGAGGCAACGACTCGCAAGCAACGCGACTGTAAGAGCCCAGAGGAGTCCTGCACCCCTCCACGGAAAGATTCAAGCAACAGCGGCCTCCTGATCACCACACGCTCTGCCTGGGGAACAGTTGCTGTGTGTGAAGCCTCCCTCCACCAGCCAGAAGAGCCACCACAGCTGTGAACAGCACCCACCAGAGGCCCTGCTATCAACAGAGGAGCCGCTGCTACCACAACCGCCCAAGGAGCAACCACAGCCCGAGGAGCCACTGCCACCCAGGGAGCAGCCACTGCCACCCAGGTCCAGCCACTGAACGACTCAACAACTAGTCATGTCAGTGAGATCAAACATGGGTAGACAAAGAAACCCCCAAAGGAAAGAAAAGGAGGACTCGCCAGAAAAGCAGCTAAGTGAGACAGAGATATGCAACATGACGGAAAAAGAATTCAGAATAAGGTTCCTAGAGTACATGCACCGGATGTTCAAGAAGCAAGAAGAAACAGATGAAAAACTCAACTACTTATGCAAGAAGCTAGAAGAAACAGATGAAAAAATCAACAACTTAAGTAAGTCCCAAGAAGAAATGAAGAGCGACATAGCTGCAATAAAAAACACCATTGAAAGTATCAACAGTAGACTGGGAGAAGCGGAGGACCGAATTAGTGAATTAGAAGACAAGGAAGCAAAACACACTCAAACTGTACGGCAAATGGAGAAAAAAATTAAAAGACAGGAGGAGAGCCTAAGGGAGCTTTGGGACAACATGAAACGAAACAACATACGAATAATAGGGGTGCCAGAACAACAGAAAGATGAACATGGATTAGAAAACCTATTCGAAGAAATAATATCAGAAAACTTCCCTGAGGTGGGGAAGAAAAAAGTCACACAAGCCCAGAGAGTCCCAAACAAGGTGAACCCGAAAAGACCCACACCAAGACACATCATAATTACCATGGCAAATGTTCAGGATAAAGAGAGAATCTTACAGGCTGCAAGAGAGAGACGGAAAGTAACATACAAGGGATCTCCCATTAGATTATCAAATGATTTCTCAACAGAAACACATCAGGCCAGAAAAGAATGGACAGAAATCTACAAAGTGATGCAAAGCAAAGGACTGAATCCAAGAATACTCTATCCAGCAAGGCTATCATTCAAAATTGAAGGGGAAATAAGAAGCTTCACAGACAAAAAAGGGCTAAGGAAGTTTATCACCACCAAGCCAGCCATGCAAGAAATGCTAAAGGGACTGGTGTAAAAAGAAGAAATATCAAGCTCAGAAAGAAAACAGCCACACACACACACAAAAAGAAATGGCTACAAACAAGTACCTTTCAATAATAACTTTAAATGTAAATGGACTAAATGCTCCAACCAAAAGACATCGAGTGGCTGAATGGATAAAAAAACATGACCCATACATCTGCTGTCTACAAGAGACCCACCTCATTAGAAGGGACTCACACAGACTGAAAGTGAAGGGATGGAAAAATATCTTTCACGCAAATGGAAAGGAAAAGAAAGCTGGGGTAGCAATACTTATATCTGACAAAATACATCTCAAAGTGAAGGCCATAACCAGAGATAAGGAAGGCCACTTCATAATACTAAAGGGATCAATACAACAAGAAGATATAACCCTGGTAAACATATATGCACCCAAAGCAGGAGCACCCACATACATAAGAAAACTTCTGGAAGATATCAGGGGAGAGATCGACAACAATACAATCATAGTAGGGGACTTTAATACACCACTGACATCACTGGATAAATCCGCTAGACAAAAACTCAGCAAAGAAACAGCAATCCTAAATGACTCACTAGATCAGATGGACTTAATTGACATCTTCAGAACACTTCACCCCAAAGCTGCGGAATATACATTCCTCTCAGGTGCTCATGGGACATATTCAAAAATAGACCACATATTGGGTCACAAGCAAAGTATCCCCAAATTCAAGAAGATTGAAATCATAAAAAGCATCTTCTCAGACCACGATGGCATAATGTTAGAAATAAACTACAATAAAAACAACCCAAAATACTCAAACACTTGGAAGCTGAATAGCATGTTATTAAATATTGATTGGGTTACCGATGACATCAAAGAAGAAATTAAAAACATCCTGGACACTAATGACAATGAAAACACAACAATCCAAAACCTCTGGGACACAATGAAAGCAGTCCTGAGAGGAAAGTTTATAGCTCTACAGGCCTATCTCAAAAAACAAGAAAAAATGGTAGTCAATCATCTAACTCTACAACTCAAAGAATTAGAAAGAGAGCAACAAGAAAACCCCAGAGTGAGCAGAAGGAAGGAGATAATAAAGATTAGAGCAGAAATCAATGAAATAGAGACCAAAAAAACAATACAGAAAATCAATGAAACCAAGAGCTGGTTCTTTGAAAGGATAAACAAGATTGACAAACCCCTAGCCAGGCTCACCAAGAAGCAAAGAGAGAGGTCCCAAATAAACCAAATCAGAAATGATAGAGGCGAAATAACAACAGACCCCACAGAAATACAAATGATTGTTAAACAATACTACGGGCAACTCTACTCCAACAAACTAGACAACCTGGAGGAAATGGACAAATTCCTAGAAAAATACAACATTCCAAAACTCAATCAGGAAGAATCTAAAAACCTCAATAGGCCAATAACTATGGAAGAAATTGAAGCAGTCATCAGAAAGCTTCCAGCAAACAAAAGCCCAGGGCCAGACAGCTTCACAGTGGAGTTTTACCAAACATTCAAGGAAGAACTAAAACCTACCCTCCTCAGACTACTACAAAAAATTCAAGAGGAAGGAACACTTCCAAGCTCATTCTATGAAGCCAGCATCACCCTAATACCAAAACCAGGTAAAGACAACACAATGAAAGAGAATTACAGGCCAATATCCCTCATGAACATAGATGCCAAAATCCTCAACAAAATCTTAGCAAATCGGATCCAGCAGTACATCAGAAAGATCATACACCATGACCAAGTAGGATTTATCCCAGGGATGCAAGGATGGTACAATATACGCAAATCAATAAACGTGATACATCACATAAACAATTAAAAGAAAAAAACCACATGGTCATATCAATTGATGCAGAAAAATACATTCGACAAAATCCAACACCCATTTTTGATAAAACTCTCAGCAAGGTGGGAGAAAAAGGCTCATACCACACGCAAATAGAAGCCCATAGTGACAGGTCTCCTCTCATTATCTTTATCTAATGTATTTAAATTATCTTCTTTTCCTCTATATAAAGGATCTATATTATTAAATGCCAATCTTACACCCACTGATCACCGCACCCTGGAAATGATCTACTGATTGAGTGTAGAACGATACTATATGTATATGGCCTTCCCACCTGCCTGAGTGTAAGTAAAATGG
>NW_005871236.1:1573061-1670956 GCF_000147115.1 Myotis lucifugus | reverse complement strand
AAGTACCTGCACTTTGAAAAAAAAATTCTCCTAGATAAGTACATATTTTTAATATACATTATTTATATTTATATATATTCAGTGCCAAATCATCCAAACTTGTGGATGAATTTGATGCTAGCAATTTAAGAAGGGTAGGGCCAGATTTTGGTCCCATGATTCCTTCCATTCTAAATCAATCCTATATAATCAAAGGATAATATGCAAATTGTCCCCTCGGGAGTTCGACCAGGAGACCGGGAGTTCGATCGCTCACTATGATGTGTGCTGACCACCAGGGGGCGGCATGGAACATGGCGGGCAACCAGGGGTGGCAGAGGAGTGCTGCAGGAGCAAGGGAAGGAGGAGGCTGGGAGGTGGGAAGGTGGGGAATCTGATCGGCCCTGATCACTGGCCAGGCCTAGGGACCCTACCCTTGCACAAATTTCGTGCACTGGGCCTCTAGTATTAGTATATAGACAGGCTGCTGATAAATTATGTCAACTGAGCCACAAGGCTTCCTGAAGAGTAGGTTATTTGGACCATCACAGGGAATGTCAATGACCATACCACAGACACCTGTTGTTTGATTTATTTTTATTTTTCCCTTCATTTTACTGGAAATGGTGCTGCACAGCAAATTTAGAGCTGTGGTTCTCAAACTTGACTGCACATTAGAACCAGCTAGGGGTGTTTTAAAAATCCCAATGTCCAAGCCATACCATATATCAATTAAACTAGATTTCCTGGGGATTGGACTCAAGCTCAATAGTTCCTAAGGCTCCCCAGTTGATTCCAATTTGCAGTCAAGCTTTAGATTTAGAACCAGGGCCTTGGAACCTTGCCATCCAACCTTGCCAAAATCCGATTCATGAATTTTTATGTTAAAGGTATGTGTTTGTCAAATATTGCAGTTTCATCTGCAAAGTTTTTCCTTCCTAATTTAATGAAAAGATACAGTATTTTTTTCATTTGAAGGTCTATGTTCTATGACCCTAGCTAGCTAGAGATGAGTTTATGCAGTGTGGTGTGTGCTTTGGCTTAGATCATTGGCTCTTATCGATAATTAAGAATTGTCTCAGGAGCTTGTGAAACATGCAAATTCCAGGTCCCTTTACCCATAATTTTTTATTTAAGCCTGAAAAAAAGTCTCAGATATGTGCATTTTATAATGTCCCAGCCCAGTTGTGGGGTTGGGACATTATAAAGTTATAGAAATTAGGGCTCCACCCCTGGGTCCTCTGGTCCAGAGAATAGAGGTAAAGTTTAATATATCAGTCAGCTCTTGCTTCATAACAAATCCTCCCAAAACTTAATGACTTGTAACACTTTATTGTTGCTCAGAAGTTTTGGGTGCTTCCGGTCTCAATTGGCTTTAATCAGTCATCTAGGGTCCTCTAGGTATTGGCTTTGCTGAAGTTGGCTGGATCCCCTCACATCTTGGGGGCTGGCTGGCTGTTGGCAGTCTGTTGCTTGGTTTAGGACAGCCTTGGTTCTTCCCATGTTTCCCTTACATCCCTCTAGCAGGCTAGTTCAGGCTTATTCATGGCAAAGGAAGTAGAGCAATAGAGAAAGCAAAAGCCCACAAAACACACCATCTCCTCTGCCACACTCTATTGGCCAACGCAAGTAAAAGTTCAGTCCCGATTGGGAAATAGATTCCACCTCTTAAGAGGAGGAGCTCCAAAGTCATATTACAAAGGACATGGGCACAAGAAGAGGTCAAAAACTGCAGCCATTTTTGCAATAGACTGACCACACCCATGCATCTATTTCTTTAACATTTTAGCATGTTTTATTCCCTGTACTTGTCAGGGTAATTGATGCAGTATGTATTATTAGCCACATTTTAATACTGCAGATATCCCAGAGGATGATAAAACAGTTGCGAATGATGAGTAGGGACAGACTTCAGGTACAATTTTCAGATATGTATTTTAACTTCCATGAGCAACAGAAGATGAATTCATTATCAGTTTGGCAGTGAGAGTGTATTAAAGTGTAAATGTGCTGATTTTGTGAGATGGAGGTATTTTATGAAAGCAGTTGGCACCCCAATTCTGATTTATTTTATCAGATTCTGACGCAGTGGGGCATATGCCGCTGATGCCTAATGCTTCTGTTCAGCTCCATCTCAGGCCTTCGAGATGGGAAACTGAAGGATTATATTCATTTGACCTTTGGGGAGAAATTGCTTGGTGATCTAGTAATTGAGGTTGCAAGGATGACTATCATACCTTTATCCCTGGTGGAATGATTGTGTAATATAATTTTGTGATTTAAAGCCTCTGTAAGAAAAGTTAACTTTTGTAAAGGGAAAAAAAATACATAGCAATGAGAAACAGAACTATGCTTTGGGCCCTGCACCAGCCCCATTTAACCTGCTGTGTCATTTCTCATCTTGCTTTTCTTATCTGTAGTTAAAGCCGGAGGAGTCCTTCCCCTCCTTACAGAACCAAGGGGGAAAGCTCTATTTTCATATGGCCAGGCAGATGTGCCTAGTCAGCATATCAAGGCAAGTGAGCCAAATAGTTTCTCAGATAAAATAAGAGCTCATTTTAGACCTAATGCCAGGTTTTGCTTTTCTACCTGAGGAGGTGTGTTATAGGAGAATGGTGTAAAATACTTTAATGCTCTTTTATACTTCTTTGACATCTCTTACACAATTAATTCTGTAGCGATTCAACTTTGGTTTCTTATTGGGGAGTGAATTTACTTTATTTCTGATTTCACTGAGATACCAACAGTGCACTGTATATTTGGGGGGCTTGGGTCAGAGGTCATAGGTGGTAGGCCTGATCCCAGGCTTTATTTCCTACCAGACTGAGAGATCCTTAGGAGAGTACAGCATATACTTTCATCTTGTAGCTTAGTCAGGTGCCTGACAGTGAGAAGTATCATAGGATTGTGGATCAAAGATTAGGATCTGAAAACAGATTTCTACACAGATACATCTGAGTATATGGGGGAAATGTTAGGGGGTGTGTCTTTTGTAGTATGGAAATGGACTTTCTGAGTTTCATTTCTGTTTGTGCCATGTGCTGAGTGACCTTGAGCAAGTTACTTAACTGCTCTGTGCCTTTGTGTGCTCACCTATAAATGGGAATAAAAATAATGTCTACTTCTTAATATTGTGAAGATTAAGTGTGGCAGATATATAAAATACTTAGATCAGGGCCCTAGAACATAATTAATACTTAATAAATTAGTTATCATTGCTTAATATAAATATATGTTCAGTGAATAGAAAGAGATGTTATATTTATATCATATAATCTGACTATAGATTATGTTAAGTGGAAGAATTTCTAAGGGAAAGGAGGACAATTTTTAGAACTTAAAGAAACAGAATTAATAAATAATCTATTTATTACTAACCTATTTTCTAGACCAGTGATGGCGAACCTTTTGAGCTCGGCGTGTCAGCATTTTGAAAAACTCTAACTTAACTCTGGTGCCATGTCACATATAGAAATTTTTTGATATTTGCAACCATAGTAAAACAAAGATTTATATTTTTGATATTTATTTTATATATTTAAATGCCATTTAACAAAGAAAAATCAATCAAAAAAATGAGTTCGCGTGTCACCTCTGACACGCTTGTCATAGGTTCGCCATCACTGTTCTAGACACTGTTTTCCTATCTTGCCTGTATATTGTATCTCTTTTATCTAGCTTTTCCTTTGCACACATAAATGCAGTTCCATAGTTCCTTCCCATAGGCATTTCTCCATTTAACATGATTTATAGTCTGATTACATAATATTTATAAAAGCTTACAATGAGCAATTATTATGGTTTTTATTTAATTTATGCTCTTAATTTATTTTGACCTATTCATTTAATTGGGATTGTGCATAGATCCCCCAAGCTTAAAATGAGAGTATTTATATTTTGCCTGAGAAACATTTTTGTTGTTTTTTTTAAAAAATGATATTAAGTGTATGAAGTCTCAAACTACCATTAACAAGAGAGGCAGAAAAAGGAAGAAGGCTTGGACTTTGGAATTAGAGAGGGGTTCAAATCTCAGCTCTTCTAAGAGAGGCTGGAAGTTATCTAATTTCCCTGAGCCTCAATCTCCTCGTTAAAAGAGGAGTGTAATTACTGGACAAGATTGTTATGGTGCCTGGCACACAATAGGTACTCTGTGAAGAATAGTTGTTAAAAGAGCTAAACTTGGCTCTGGGAAGGGTTTCATGGTGGGTAGGTAGACGGTAGTTGTTAAATGAAGGCACACAATACACACACAATATGTATATGTGTATACATGTGCTCACTCCCAGCTCCAGGAGGGGAAAGAAAGTGCTCATTCCCCCATGGAGCCAGCCAGCCTTCCCCAGATCTGTGTGTGTGTGTGTGTGTGTGTGTGTGTGTGTGTGTGTGTTTTCCTGGTTTACTCTAGTAAACCAGGATGAAAATCAAGCAGGGGCCCTGCTATACTACTATGTGATTGCATGTTACTCTTCTGACTGAGAGGGGCCAATGAATGACAGTAGAGAAAGAAGCTGGGTGAGTGGGTCTGAAAGTGGAGAAGGGGCCCAATGGCAGCAGAAGATGCTCTTTGAGAAGAGAGGTCATGTCATGCTTTATTTTATTTGCTGATCCTCCACGAAGCCTTCCACGGAGGGCAATGTCTCATTATTCTTTTGAGCCTTGGTAGACTCTTATCTAGGGGAGAGGGCAGACACAGGGAGAGAAGGGGCATGGCCAAACCCCTTTCCCCAGAATGTGACATTTCTACTCTCCCTCCCTTTTAGATCTGGGGAAGGCTGCCTGGCTCCCTGGGGGAATGAGCACTTTCTTTCCCCTCCTGGAGCTGGGAGTGAGCACCTGTCACACCAACACATCTCTTCCTGCACAGCTTCCTCTCCTTCAGCTCCTCCAGGTCTCTCCCTAATGGAGGAGAAGGTGAGCATAAAAGGAACTGCTAAAGGCCCATGAATATTTCAAATGGAAAAGCCAAGGGACTCCATTAAACCCTGTATAGTCTGCTGTAAATGGAGAAAGAGGCTGAATAATGAAATGCTCAGAGAGACTAAAGTGATATCAGAGCAAACCAAGCAGATATAAAATAAAACGCTTCTCACCAAGACAAAATCCCCATTTCCTCTGTAGCCTGCAATCTTGGCCCATTCTTTGTAGATCTCTGACATCCTTGTTCCTATCACCACAAAAAGGCAGAGAAGACCACATAACCCAATGGTTAAGAGCAAGCCTTTCTAGTCCAAGAATCCTGGTTGGACTCTGGTTTCTCAGATTGACCATGGAAGGGAAGATTTTTGTCTTTTTTTAATGTTTCCACTTTAATAAGCTAAATGAGCCAACTTAATGTGGGGAGAAATGAAAAAAGTATAAGTATAGAATAATAATATGTATTTAGAGGATTCTGGATTTATGCTCTGCTGATTCTCTTAACTACTCAACCTGGTCACACCAATCAGAACATGTTCTATTCTTTCCCCAGGGGTCAGCATTATAAATGTTATCACTAGCAGAATATCTAGCTATCCTTTATGTTACTTATGATAAAGTATGAAATTAGGATGAAGCAATTAGAAATAATCTGGAAATTTTGTCAGGGACACATAATTCAACTTACTATTACTTTGTGTAACTTGAAAATGCTCTCAGGTAAGGTTTTACCCATGTTAAGGAAGATTTAGCCGGCACGATGCCAAAGGCATGGAAGGAGGTGCCATTTTGAAGGTGGCATTATATTTGCTGAAGTTTTCTAAGCAATTCTGTTTTAAGTGAATGTAAAGTAGTTATAATAAACCTAAAAGATGGCCTCTAACTTAGATTGGAAGGTTCTCCAGTGTGAGACTGGGGCAAGAACAGCATCAATTCTGAATCTACATAGAAAATGAGATTTAATAAAGGTCCTTTCTAATACATTAAAAGAAGATTTATGGAGTAACTGATGACCAGGGGCTCCCTGATAGGACAGTGACAATCTGGAAAGTGGACAACTTGGAAATTGGCAAAGACATCTATAATGCCGAAACCGGTTTGGCTCAGTGGATAGAGTGCCGGCCTGAGGACTGAAGGGTCCCAGGTTCGATTCCGGTCAAGGGCATGTACCTGGGTTGCAGGCACATCCCCAGTGGGAGGTGTGCAGGAGGCAGCTGATCGGTGTTTCTCTCTCGTCGATGTTTCTAACTCTCTATTCCTCTCTCTTCCTCTCTGTAAAAAATCAATAAAATATATATTTTTTAAAAAAAAGACATCTATAATAACAAAAGGGTAATATGCTAATTAGACCAGATGCCCTTCCAGACGACCTTCCAGATGAAATCAAGGCTGTGAGGGAAGGCCAGGTCCCAGATGCCAGAGGGAAGCTGGTGCTGGCAGCTGGGGGAAGGAAGGCCTACTCTTGTATGAATTTCATGCATTAGGCCTTTAGTATTATATATATCCTAAATTCCTAAAATGTGGATTTTTCATATGTTAATGTTTCTAAAATGAGATTTATCAACAATATATATACCAACTATCTTATCCCCGTTGATTACCTTGGCTCTTTATAAAAAATCAGTTGAACATATAACTGTGGGTCTGTTTCCAAACTCTCTATTTTGTTCCTTTGACATATGGCAATGCCATATTGCCTTTACTGTAGCTACACAGTAAATTTTAAAATCAGGTAGCAAAACATGTTGCCTATCGGACTTCTGAATTTCCAAATAAATTTCAAATTCAGCTTGTCAATTTTTCCTAAAAAAAATCTGCCTGGGATTTTGATCGTTAATCGTCATTGAAAGGCAACTTAAAAGCACAAGATGCCTCTGCATACCCATTAAAATGGCTGAAATTATAAAGACTGACAATATCAGGTATTGGTGAGGGAGGCTTTACAGCAAGTGGAACTCTGCTACTGATTAAAATGAGAAATCGTATAACCACTTTAGAACACAGTTAGTGATCTTCTTCAAAAATTAAATATTCACTCACTACATAATCCAGCAATTTTACTCTCAGTTATTTGCCCAAGAGAAATACAAACATGTTAACACAAAAACTTGTATATATTAATAGCAATTAATTAATAACAATGTTAATAGCAATTTAATTCACAATAACCTTAAACTGGAAACAACCCAAATATCTAATACACCCTCTGTCCCATAATAATAGTAGCAAGTGAATATTTAAATGGGAATTATTGGCGAATGCAGCTGTAAGTTATGTTGTAGCGCAAAATTGCTAAGCCTTCAATCAAAATCAATGTTTCATGACATCTGTCATTTGTTTAGACATCTTTCAATTTTTAGGTTAATCTAATTATTACGAATTATAACTATTTTTCTAATTTCATCCTCTGATCGAAATCAATTGTTTTATTTCAGTTGAATATCAACCCATTGTAAATGTAAGATGAAAAAAAAAGAGAGTTTTCAAGCAAAGATCGAGTTGCGATTGTCCAGTTCTTGATGCATCAAAAGAAAAAGGAAAAGTTGCAGAAAGGTGCAGTTACGTTAGCTGCCAAACAATTTAAGTGCAACAGAATGACCATATCAAGAATTTGGAAATGTGCTTCCAAAAATAATTGTCAAGGAAAATCTTATGCTAATGTTGATTCTTTGAAAAAACAAATCTGTGGACGTAAATGCAAAGATTATGGAGAAAAACTTGAAAAACTTAGACATATTCCTCTTAGCAGAAGAAGCACCATATTAGCCTTTGATAATATTTCTCCCAAAATACTGGATAATACGTTTCTGTCACTTCAACAAGTTATGCTGGAAGCAATGAAGAACGATGGCTCCAATAATTTTAAGCTTGTGCATATAGGGAAAGCAAAGCTTCGCAGCCAAGGGATCCTACCTACAAGTTTAAAATGCAGTAACGAAATTATTGAAAAATCCAGAAACTATCTGAACACTCAAAATAAAAATTAGGAGTACCATTTTTAATGTATTGTTTAATTTAATCTAGTTTTTTTATAATAAATGTGGCGTTCTATATTTATTTTCTTTTGCTACTATTATTATGGGACAAATTACATTCATCAACTCCTACTATTATTATGGGACAGAGGGAGTAGCAGTGAGTGAATAAGCAAATTATAGCATATCTAGACAATATAACCATATTCAGCAATAGAAAGGCATGAACCACTAGTATATTAAACAACATGAATATGTCTCAAAAATAAACTGCTTGAAAGAAACCACACACGAAAAGGTATATATATATATATATATATACATATATACACACTCACACACAACCCTAAGCAACCAGGTGACCGTTTGACTGGTCTACCGTTTGGTTGCTATGATGCTCACTGACCATGAGGGGGCAGACACAACAGGGCCAGGATGAGCAGGAGCAGCGTGGCACCTGGCTCAAGCTCGGCTCCTCCCTGACTGCCTGCCGCTTTGCGCACTACTACATCCCTCAGGGGATGTTGCACTGCTGGTTTCTGCTGATACCCGCAGCGGAGGGATCAGGCTGAAACCAGCAGTCCAACATCCCCCGAGGGGTCCCAAATTGCAAGAGGGCACAAACCAGGCTGAGGGACCCCACCAGTGCATGAATCCATGCACCAGGCCTCTAGAATATCAAATGATCTGTTTATATGAAAATCTGGAAAAGACAATTAAAATATATAGTGATTGCAGGGAGTCAAGGTAGGTTTGGAAATGGACTGGGAAAGAGCAAAAAAAAAAAAACAACACACAACTTTTTGGGGAAATGGAAATATTCTATATCTTGATTATGATGAGGGTTACACAGGTGTATAGATTTGACAAAGCTTATTGAACAGTACTGTTAAAAACATATTCGGCAACATTAAGGAGCAGCAAGCCCAGTGATAAGGAGCAGCAAGCAAGTGGGCGGTAAAGAGCGAGGGGTCCCAAACTGAGAGAGGGATGTCCGCCTGCTGGCAGACATCCCCCGAGAGGTCCTGAACTGCATGAGGGTGCAGGTTGGGCTGAGGGATCCCCCCACCCCCCTGCAGTGCACAAATTTCATGCATTGGGCCTCTAGTATATCAATAAAGTAGATTTTATATTTAATATAATTGACCCCTATTTCTTCCAGGGGAGACCTTTGGTGTTGGCTAATCATCTGTATTTTACATGAAACCCTGGAAAAATTTCTACTTCCTAATTCCTTTGGAAAATATCCAGGATAGACACATGTGACAACTGATTCTGTGGGTATTACAGCTATTTAGGTGAAGCTCCAGTGTTTTTGTTTTTATTTTGTTTTCAATTCTTTAATTTTTTTATCTAATTTTCTACTTCTTATCAAAATATTTTTATCTCATTTCTACTTCTTATCAAAATACACACACACATATATTAAATTCATATACATAAGTATATGTTGTTTTCTTACTCTAGGCAACAAAGCATTCTAATTTTTATTTAAATAAACACCCACTCTATTGTAATATAACAGTAATATACTCAGAGTAAATATTTTTAAATATTTGTTCAACATGGTTTGCTAATAAGAATGGATTCATGTTGATTAAGATGTATAATTACTTTCATACCATATGCTGTTCAGATGTAAAATAAGGTTCAATTTTTGAAGGAGTCACCTAAGATTTTAAGATTAAATCCTATCCACTGTCTTGTTCATCTAAGCATAAGATATGTTTTATGGCTTCTACTCAGAGCTTGGGATGGGGGCAGTGTCATCGGCATCATTGAACCTCACTTCCAACCTCAGCTATATATTATCATGCTTTCCTCCTCTGTAGACATAATGGTATTATTTCTCATCATTTTCACTTTGCGCATTAAATCTTGGAAATATCTGATCAACCTGTGGGGGCAAAATGATATGTTATATATATATATTGGACAGCAAATCACCATGCTTATCACAAATACTCTAAAAATGTCCAGGGTCCAGGAAAGTAGGACCAACTGGGTGAAACCATCACCCAAGAGGTTATTTATGTGTAGAGGTTATGAGGGCTGGCACTGCATAGAGGAACTAAAATGTCAGCAATCTTTTAAGTTGTACATGGCAAAATTACAATTTAAATAAGCTTATGCAAAAAAAGAAAAAAGGGTATTAACACACATAATTGAAAAGTCCAAGAACAGTACTTGCTTCAGGAATTGTAGAACTAGAAGACCAAACAATGTTATCAGAACTCTATCTCTTTCCATTTCTTGGGCAGGCTCTCTCCACTTGGTAAGAAAACAGCCATTATCTGTGGAAGACTTGCATTCACTTGTCTAGAAATCCTACTAGGAAGAAAATTTTATCCTGTCAGCTTTGGTAGAAAATCCTAGGGGAGGACCTGGCTTTAGTCACATGCCCATGCTTAAGGCAATCATTACAGCCAGAAGATGTGATGGTCTGATTGGCCAGGCCTGGTTCTTATGTCCATTCTATGTTGAGCATGAGAGGAAAAGATTCTGAGTCAGCTCCATTCAAACTTAATGGAATAGGTACAACATAGAAAAGAGGTTGTCTGTTACTAGAGAAATGTAAGAAGATGTTGAATGGGCAAGAACAATGGATGTCTATTGCTAGGTAACGTTACAGAACAGTGACTCATGGATAAATACTATAGTAGAAGGAACCACTTTTAAAAATGAGTGCTAGATTCAAGGAGCAATTAAAAGACTTAAAGTACAATTTGAGTTGTAATTTGGAGAGACATTAATTTGCTATTTTGAGATCATGCTCAATAGTAGGCAGTATCTTAAGAGCTAGCGACAGAAGCAAAACAGGGGAAGTTCTTGCCTTTATGAAGCTTATATTCTAGTGATAGAAGACATGCAAATAAAATAATTGAGTAAAGGATATACTGGTAGTATTTTAAATAGAGACAAGTCTTATCTCTACTTGAAGTACTTTCACAGGGAAGGGTGATAGGAAATATGGAGTGAGCTGGTCATGGGAGGCTTTGATGAGAAGGTGACATTAATCAAAGAACTGAAAGAGCTGTGTGCATATCTGGAAGGAGAGCATTTCAAGCAGAGAGAACCACGAGACCAAAGGTGGCAACAAAGTCTTAGAGATCCACTCGGGCAAAGTCAGGACTAGGGCAAGCAGGGACTATGAGGAGGCCACGTGACTGGAATCTTTCAGCTGTCATTTAGTGGTTGACTCAAAACTTGTCAGACTCATGTGGATAATTGTTGCCCCAAGTTCACCATCAGGTACATCTAAGCTCTCAGGAAAATACTTCTCTTTGTTGAGCATGAGAAGAAAAGATTTGTTGGATGAGTTGTAACTGATGCTGCTGTGGGAAGTGTGCAAAGCCAAAGGAAAGGAAAAGGAGGTAGATACTGATAGGCCAGAATTAAAGTCCATTCATTCATTCTCTCATTCATCCATTCATGCATTCATTTATTTAACATCTGTCTGTTATATTCAGACACCAAGGAAACAGAGTACAAAACGAAGCAGGACAAAAATCCCATGCCTAAGCACTTTGCTGTCTAGCAGGAGTTGTCTGCACAGTCAGGATGGGCAACATCCAGGGGAGGAAGGCAGGAGTCATAGGTACAGGCTGGCAGGTGAGAAAGTCATAGGTACTGGCGGCACTGCAGGGCACTGTTGGTGACCTCCCATGCTGAGGCAAAGGCTGCCTTTCTCTCCCCAGGTGGAGGGGATGCTTAGAGACCTCACTGACTTTTGCAGTTGTAGAACCCGGGACACAGGTGGTCTCCTCCACATCCCCCATGGCTTAATGAACACTCCAGGGTCTCCAGGTTCTTCCCTTACTCTATTTGCTAAAGAAAGAAAGGGGAAAGACTATGTAGAGAAACAAAGAAAGACAGACAGAAATGTTCCTCCTTTGGTTTCTATGCTGAATCTCTTTTCCCAACATGGTGGAAGAGAAATTTTAAGCAGCATAATTTTTCCTCCCATGCTTTAAAAACATTTACAAGAGAGAGCAATAAATTCTTTTTACTCAGTGTATAAAATGAAATATCCATCTTCTTAAATACTGTATAAACATAAATTTGCATTTAGGATGAGTTAATAAATGAGCACTCAATTCTCACAACATTTAGTAATAATTACAGTCTATAAGAGGCCCTAGTTGATAAGCTTTGTCAAGATCATGAGTTGTTGTTTTATTTTTTAACTAGAGGCCTGGTGCACAAAATTTGTGCACTTGTCGGGGGGGTCCCTCAGCCTGGCCTGCACCCTCTCGCAGTTCGGGAGCCCTCGGGGGATGTCTGACTGCCACAGAGGAGGGAGAGGCTCCCACCACTGCACTGCACTCGCCAGTTGTGAGCCCGGTTTCTGGCTGAACAGCACTCCCCCTGTGGGAGCACACTGACCACCAGGGGGCAGCTTCTGCGTTGAGCGTCTGCCCCCTGATGGTCAGTGCACATCATAGCAACCAGTCGTTCTGTGGTTTGGTAGATTTGCATAGTAACCTTTTATTATATAGGATATACTTTTATTAATTTCAGAGAGGAAGGGGAAGAGAGAGAGATAGAAACATCAATGATGAGAGAATCATTGATCAGCTGCATCCTGCACACCCCACATTGGGATCAAACCCTAAACCCGAACATGTGCCCTGACCTGGAATCAAACTGTGACCTCCTGGTTCATAGGTCGATGCTCAACCACTGAGCCACTCTGTGGGCATGAACATGAGTTTTCAAGTGACGCAAATCTAGTTTTATAAGCATACTCTTCCCAGACAAACACTGCAGTAGGAGATGGTGAAAGCCTACCAGGCATTGCAAACTGATGATTTGGTTTGGCAGGCCCAGTGGTATTCTTGTTTGTTTTTTAATTTATTTTCAGAGTGTTTAGGTAGGTCATGAATTCTTCAGCTCACCACAAACCTGACCAGCTGGGGACCAGTCCATGTTTTCTATATGCAGCTATTTCATAGTCTATACCTTCTTTAGAAAGCAAGGAAACTTTTAAAATTAATTGCATTAGCTTTCTAGGAATATAAGACATTTAATTCCCCAGTCCTCATGGGCCAACCTATGCTCAAGCCTCACAGTTCCTGGATAATCACTAAGACCTCCTATAATCATTGGAAAATTGTCTAAAAAACAAGGACCCTAGCATTCCCTTTGGGAGTCTCAGGGAAAAAGTAGAGTGAGGCACTAGACTCAAGGGCAAAATTGAAGATCACATCAAAACAATAGTAATCAAAGTAATATTTCAATGCAATATTTTAAAAATCAAAATTCATGCAAAAATATCTAGAATAAGCAAAATATGAAAATGTCAATTAAAGACAGGTTGCTGTTTGCTTGTTTCACCACCCTGCATTATTGCACAATGGTATCTGTCCTTTCCAATCAGCCCTCAGTTCCCTGACCCAGCAAGGCAATGAAGCCCAGGTCTCCAGCTGGTAGGTTTATGAAGGTTGACAACAGCATGCCAACAAATTGGGCAACGTGGACCTTTCTATGTAGCCATGCTTTTTATTGTAGAGCTTTTATTAATATTTCTACTTGATTCAAAAAATTGGATATTTTAGTAAGTGTATATAGCATTGCATGTTTTTCCTTTTGTCTCAGGCTTTCATAAGGCACCCGGAAGCAATGAGAATCTTGAATTGTACAGTCCTTTGTCTCCATTTTGTCAATCTATTTAAAAATAACCTGCAATGTGTTAAGCAGTTTTCAACATCATATATAAAGCATGATCCCATTGATGTCTTAAATATACATATCTATATATGCATATGATTATAGATAATTAGATAGTGGATAATATATCAGAAGAGAGGGAGGCAAACAGGCAGACAGACTATGGAAAGCTATATCTCTAAATGTTAAAATGCTCAAATCTGGGTGTAAACTGTGAAATGATTTTATCTTCTTTCTTTCTTATATTTTCTACCTTTCCAATAGTATAATTTGGGTGGTTAAACAATAGAATTATTTTAAGATTCTTATGACAATCCCATGTGCTCTCATAGCCTGATTATGTGTGACGCAGGGTTAACCAGGAACATGTTTTTTGTATGGAGGCATCTCACTTCATCAAAAATGTACTTAGTAAGGTACCATCTGTGACACTAAATATGCTGTAATTACCAACAATGACAGGTACCTGTAAAGAAAAAAAAAACAGGTAATCAATTTGCTGGAAAATGTGCATTCAAAATGTCCTTGCCACTTTAATAGAATTCTCCAAGAGAATTTAATGACTCATCATTCTCATACCTATAATCTTGTCTTCATTCACAGTGACTGAATTTCTTTCCAGGAAGAAAGAACAAAAGCACAATTATATAGGAGTAAATATGTAACTAAAAGAGGTGGTGGGTGTGGGTGCAGGCCTTGCCTACACAACAGGCAGGCATGAGTTTTAATCTCTTAAGGGAAAAAAATGAGTTTTGTTTTTTGTTGTTTGTTTTTTGAAATAAAAAAAGCCTACATTTCTATGCTCATTAGCTAACATTTAGCTAGAAGCATCACCAATCATTAAATTAATTTTATAACCAGCTTAGCAGAAGCTGTTTCCATGACAACAGACAATGTATGAGAAGGTTAAAAAAAGTTAATGGAATTTGTAGTGATCTTAATAATGCTTTATGGAAATCATTCATTAATTTGATTTTCTTATTGCTCAGGCTTCCATGACAACTGCAGAACTGGTTGATATTGGGAATAATGCATTTTGAGAGCTCCAAAGTGTTTTTGCCCTAAGGGATTGAGACAGAGATTTGGTAATCCCTCCCCACTCTTCCTTATGAGGTGAATATGGGAAGGGATCACTGTAAAAGACCCTCAGATTACCTCAGACTGACCAAGGAAAGTCAGCCTTCAGAAGGTTTCGTCAGAGCAGCAGGCACAGTGTATCCTTATTTTCTTCTGGAATCCACATCAATAAATTTGCTCATGAATTAAATGTTATGTGAAAAAAAAAGAGGAATCATGCAGCTTCCAAGGTTTCTGAACTAAGCCACAGGGTAGCTGATCGTGAAAAAGACTGAAGGATGAGCAATGGGTAGAGTATGGAAATAAAGGATTCTATTTTAGAAATACCTTCATCTTCAAAAAACTCAAATTGTCTTACATCGTGATTGAACATTTTAAGCCCAAATAATACAGCTCAGTCAAGAGACTATTTCATGAAGACATGGCCATGGTTTTTTGTCAATTTAATATTGGGTCTGGTACCCAGAATATGATCTTATTATCATTTGAAAGAACTACTTACCAATGTTGAGGGCTTTTTTAAACTTATTCTCAACCTAGTTTTTATTTTTTTAAAAGTAAATCATATGTAGATATTTCATAATCAACAAATTGTGTTGCTTTCTGAACAGATTTGGACTCTATTTGTTTTTGTATTTTGAATGATCTGTTTCCCAGGATCACCTGATTTTGTGTGTGTTGTGAACAAGTTTGAATCACATTTCTTTGTGTCAGTGTGAGGGTTGCAATTACACTTGGCATGCCTTTTAAAATTATTATGAACCTCCCTGAGGTGTCTTTCCCACCTTTAAAATTCTATTAAAGAGCCAAGACTTTATCAAACAAAGCTATGCATAAGTAAAAAACAACACCCAAATGCTGACAAAATTAGTAAGCACTAAACAATTAATATTAACATAGACTTAAAAATCATATGCTACTGTTTTCAGTATGACTATGGATTCAGTGGAATTTAGAATTAAATTTTGAAGGAGAAGGTAAACTGTTCCAAGTCATAGAAATGTTACTTACAAGAATAAATTTGGGGAAGATATTAAATCATTTATGCTACCATAAAAACTTAGAGATAAAATAGAATTCCTAATCCAATATATTGCCAATATGGCTGCACTCCATTGATGACCTTTTCTAAAACCTTATCTCACATCTGATGAGATCTTACTCAGATAACAACTGAGTCCCAGGTACTTGCTTCAAAGTCTTCTTTGGAAATTATACCAAGACAGAACAAATTTTAAAATCTTGAATTATTTTGATATATTATTGATGCTTTCTGATCTTTTTTTCTATATGGTTGCTTCTCTCAATGAAAATTCTATTTAATGTCAGTGACAAGGATTGATCCCTTGATCTAGGGAGGACTGATCCTTCAAGTGACACTAGCTTTCTTCAAAGCATTAACCAGACATCAGTTCCACACAGAGCTGAGTAGAGTTACCAAGGTGTAGGTTGTACCTCCTAAGATCACTTATTTACATGATCTTTATTATTTGAAGGTTTTGAAACAATTTTCTCTTCCTTGCTAGAAAATTACATGTGCAGATGAGTGTAGGAAGCTGAAAGGGATCCATTGTCCATGCTTGTCCATGGGAGGGAACTCAGGATCAGACAGTGTATGACTTGTTAGGAATTTGCACCAGGATTGATGTAGGAAATTTAGAGAGAAAAAACAACAGCATCAGATACTTCAAGATTTAGGGACATTGCTGTTTCTCATGGGAACTGTTTACCTTCTAATAGAGGGTACATAGAAAACAGGAACTGGAAGGAAATTTGAAGAGTATGGATATGCTAAGTGAACACCATTTCTTTATATACTACCACCACCTACAAGAACAATGATAATAACTAATCAAGAATCTGACAGTTGCCTTGTGTGGGCATAAGGCCAATAGAAGTTAATTAGCAGGAACATATAGAATGGCTGTGTCAAAACTTGGGTTAAAATAAATCATCTAAACAAACTCTTGGAGGTTTCTAAGAGTTGGGCATGTCTCTATATTTAACTTGTTAAAATCTATAATAACCTGCCATTGGGGACTTCTCCTGAAGGATGAAAACACCCTGTGGTGACTATAGTAAAAGTAAGTCTTAGTAAGGGACCATCTGTGACACTAAATATGCTGTAATTACCAACAATGACACATACCTGTAAATTGTACCCCTTCTTCCCAAATTCATATGTTGAAATCTCTTTCCAAATTCATATGTTGAAATCCTAACTTCTAATACCTCTGAATATGACCTTATTTGGAGATAGGGTTTTGACAGAGGTAATAAAGTTAAGATGAGGTCATTGCAGTGGAACCTAATCATATTTGACTGATGTCCTTACAAAAATGGTAATTTAGACATAGAAATGGCCATAGAAAATTAACAGAGGTAAAGAGAAGATGGCCATTTATATGCCAAAGACAGAGGCCTGGAACAGATCCTACCCTCATGGCCCTCAGACGGAGCCAACACTACCAACACCCTGATTTCAGAATTCAACTTTCCAGAACAATGAGAAAATACTCTGTTGCTTAAGCCACTCAGTCTGTGGCACTTTGTTACAGCAGCCTAGCAAACTAATACAGCCCCCAACCATCTCATTGAGGACCAAAGCCATTGGTCCTGGCCAGAGCCTTAAGCTTCATTGTTTTTTCTTTGTTAGGGTTGCCGGTGTAAGAATGGGAGACTAGAAAGAAGATAAAATGTAAGATCCCAGTTAGAGGGTGTGTCAAGCTAATTAATGATAAGGTGGAACAGAAATGCAGAGCCATTGGAGTTTGATTACTCTCATGGTTTATTAATATTCAGATTGAAAAAGGAGCCTTAGAGCCATAAGTAATGCTAATTGGCACATTTGCTTTATTTATTTATTTTCAAAACAAACTGGGTTTTTAATTTTTTTTCCTTTTGTTCATTCCATCACATTGAAAAGGAAAAGAAAAATGGTTTTGAATTCACTCGATATTTTGGACTCCTCAGATGAACGGAACATTGCACACACACTTGGAACAGAGAGAGATAGAGAGGAAAGTGGACTCCCACAGGGCCACATGCACCAATTCAAAAAACTTGGATACAGTGCAAGAATTTCCCAAAATGATTGGATCATCATTACCAAAAACTCGCCATAACAACACCAAGAAACAAAAAATGTTTAAGCCACACTGTTTGACTTGGGATCTTTCCTGCTTATTTTTTTTTTAAATGTTTGCCACATAGAGAGAAAGAGGGCTAGTGGGTGGGAGAGGACGGACTCACAGACGTGAGCAGGACAGGAAGGGCAACTTCAGAGTGGTGCTGAGAAGAGGGTGGGGAGAGACAGGGTCCAGGAGAGGGGAGGGCGGGGACGTGGAAAGCCATTTCTTAAGAGTTCAGGCATGTTCTTGGTCCGCCTCGAGTTCTTCTCCTTTACCCTCATCCTGCCGGGCACTTTCCTTAGGTTTGGTTTCATCTGCAGCTTCTGAGGAAGAAAAGATGGGAGGGTTGGGGAGGGGAGAAGAGTTAGTATATTTTCTCATCTGTTCACATGATAGTGCAATGCATTTCTTTTTTTCATACAATTTCACAAGCACTTTAAGATGAAAGGAGATTGCTGTCTTAGTAATATAATTTCCAAGTTCAGGAGAGTTACTTCCAGAAGGTTGTTAGGTGACACATATGAAGAGCTCAGGAGCTATGATATTGGGAGCAAGGAGCCCACACAGAAATTACCATTGTCTTTAATCTCTCAGCCTTACAATCAAAGTATCCATGTATAAGCTCTTAACATTGGGAATCAACAATAATCTTGTATATTTTTTCATTAGTGTCAGACTAATTGTGACAAATACTTTATGTGGATCATTGAACAGTCATCCCCACTCTCTCATCCCTTATTTCTAGTATTATAAAAGCTGGAAAATGAAATACTTGAATTTCTAGCCCCTTAAAGCTAAAGCTGTCAAAGCACACTTGTCTTATGAATAAGTGAATTCAATGGGAATGTTTGGAGTGTTTGTAGAAGACTGTAAGCTATTTCCTAATTGCAGTCATTTTAGTAAGACTATCTACTACTACTCATAAATATTTTTAAAGGCCAAAACCTTCCAAAATGACCATTATTAACCATTAAAGACACAACATACCAATCATATTTTCCAGCAAAATTTTTTCTATGAGACTAACTAAATTCTGATCATCATAATACTTTATGTACCAGCAGCATTCCTCATGGATTACAGAAATTTAGTATGCTAATGAATCATTTAATGTTCTGCCAAAAGAAAGTTTCCAGATTTATTTTAGTGAGGGCCTTCTATAGCAATTTGAAATATTTTTAGAGAATTTAGTTAGCTCCCCAGCCTTGCCCAATGTATTTAGTGCCCTCTTCAAATTACAAAAGAATAGAATATTGATTTGAACTGTTCAGAAGAATTAACGGTAGGAGCAAAATAATACTTCAAAACTCTCTTCCTAAAATAAAATCTTAGGAGCTAGTATGTATGATTTGAGGGATATTAAAACATTCAAAATAAAAGGTGGACATAGGTTGGGTAAGGTGAGAAGAATTATATATTTGTGGAATTAAGGTGAGAAGAATTCAAAAGAGGAAAACAGTCATACTTTCTGTCCCCCATTGGTGTGCAATCAGGTTAAATCCCCCCCAATTTCCCCACTTTCTATTGACATTTTTGCCTGGGCCTAGGGGGAAAGGTGACACTTGACATGCATCTGTTAATTGAAGTTGCTACTATTTTCTATTAAAAGAGCTTCAATACCTACATATTCTCTCCTCAAATGCTTCAAAGTATTTGAAACATAATTATTTATTTATTCAATAAATTTGTATCAAGCACCTGCAATGTGCCAAGCATTTTTATAAGTATTGAGAAGAAGCAGTGAAGAAACAATAAATATCCTTGTTCTTGTTTTAGCCTTTCATAATAAACTTTTAATGAACAATGAAATCTATAATCATAATATGTCAACAGTGAGAAGGACCTTTAAGATCATCCATCAGTAATTTTAAACCATAACTCTTCAAGGTCAATAACAATATCTATTTTGCTCAACTTTGAACAACTAGCTCCTGCAGGGAAGGCCCTCAATTAGTATTTATTGAATGCAAGAATGAATGGACATACTTATTTCACAGATGAGGAAACTAAAGTCCAGGAAAAGGAAGATATTTTCCTTAAATCATTAGATTTGCTCATGACCAGGTTTTCCCATTATATCAGGTTGCCATACTCAACCAGAGGGGCTTCAGCTCAAATCCATTTTATCAATTCAGCACTGGAAACTAAGTACCTAGAGTCCACAGGTTTTGAGTGACCTACAAAACTTCCATGATTAAAAACAAATTGTTGTTCCAAAATCTATATAATAAAGAGCCAGGGTTGTAACAACTGAAGGCTCGACCAGACCAGAAGTCAGTGCTGAGTTGCCTAGGGAGTCTAAACCGGCAGTCGGACATTCCCCAAGGGGCCCCCAATTGGAGTGGGTGCAGTTTGGGCTGAGGGAACTCGCCCCTCCGTGCATGAATTTTGTGCACTGGGCCTCTAGTGTAAAATAAAAGTCATATAATTAAAACCGATAAAGTTCAGTTAGATGACTACAAAAGGTAACATGCCAGTCAGTTAGCTGGGATTCAAGTCAGCTGAACACATACAATAATATATACATATTTTATATGAGATGAGAGTGATTTTATACTTGTTTGATGTTATTGAATATTAAACAAAGGGGTTATTTTTGTATTAGATAAAGGGACAACCAGTTAGTAAAAATAGAGTGTGTCAAATCAGTGGATTCAATTAAATTCTTATAGACCAAATTATGGGGAAATTATGGGGAGGAGAAAATCTAAAGTAACAATATTTTATAACCACAAAAGTGAGGTAAGCTAAGAACTCATAGCAATATTTCTTTAAAAAAGTAAACCTACATGCAAATGAAGAAAATAGGCAATCAGATGTGAACAATATGCCTGCTCTAGTTAGAGCCACTTAAATGGGAGACTGCATATGAGTTTGATAAAGGTTTGAACCTCAGACAAAGGGAAATTTATTGAGAACAGAACCTGAGTTATAGATAAACAGGTCCATTTGAGCCTTAATGTCAGCAAGAACTTCTGGAGATTGCTAACTTCCTCTTTCTTTCACTGATGCTGACTCTAGACAAGTCATTGTAGTTAATAAATCATGTTGACCATATGGTTGTATATCTATATTTTCTTACCTGTTCTATTCAGCAGCCTCTCTGCCTAGAAAGAATCATGACTTATGACTTCCCAGGCCCCTAAAGCACTTAGTTACAGCTAACAAATTTGACCCTGACTCTATGCTCAGAACATTCTACATATTTCATTCTATGTCATTTTATATACTAGTAATTCTCACAGGTACCTTAATCATCCAATTTTATAGGTGGGAAACTGAGGCACAGTAAGATGAAAGAACTTTCCTAAGGCCACACTGTTTATGAATGGCAGCAAGGAATTCTAACCTAGGACAGAGCCATCTAGTCAGCTTCTACTTTAGATTGCTCTTTCTGCCTTTAACTTTGCCCAAGAAGAGTGGGTGTTCACAGAGTGGGAGCTAGAGGAGGGAGTCTACAGGTATGTAAGCCTGGGGCCTATAAACTCTAAAAACAGATCTTGGTAAAAGCTGCTCAGAATGGAGGGAAGAATCCTGATTAGTTTTATCTATCTTATATAATAAAGAAGTAATTTGCAAATTGACCATCATTCCAACACACAAGATGGCTGCTCCCATGTGGTCAAAGATGGCTGCCCTCATGTGGACACAAGATGGCCAGCAGGGGAGGGCAGTTGTGGGAGATCAGACCTGCAAGGGAGGGCAGTTGGGAGCGACCAGGCCAGCAGGGGAAAGCAGTTAAGGGTGACCGGGTCGGCAAGGGAGGGCAGTTAGGGGTGACCAGGCAGGCAGGGGAGGGCAGTTGGGGGAAATCGGGCTGGCAGGGGAGCAGTTAGGCATTGATCAGGCTGACAGGCAGAAGCAGTTAGGGCAGGCAGGCAGGCGAGCGGTTGGAAGCCAGCAGTCCCGGATTATGAAAGGGATGTCCAACTGCCAGTTTAGGAGGATGTCCGACTGCTGTGGCATTAGGCCTAAACCGGCAGTCAGATATCCCCCGAGGGATTCCAGATTGGAGAGGGTGCAGGCTGGGCTGAGCCCCCCCCCCCCCCCCGCACGAATTTCATGCACCGGGCTTCTAGTCTATATAATAAAAGCCTAAGCGACCATTACGGCAGAATGACCAGTCACTATGATGCGCACTGACCATCAGGGGGCAGACACTAAATGCAGGAGCTGCCCCCTGGTGGTCAGTGTGCTCCTACAGGGATAGCACCACTCAGCCAGAAGCCAGGCTCACAACTGGCGAACGCAGCAGAGGTGGCAGGAGCGCTAAGGAGCAGTGAGCCTAGTGGTAAGGAGCAGCAAGCAGGCGGGCAGTAAGGAGTGAGGGGTCCTAGACTGTGCGAGGGCGCAGGCCGGACTGAGGGACACCACCCTCCAGTGCACGAATTTCATGCACCAGGCCTCTAATATAATATAAAATCTTGTCTTGGTACTTTCTGGTGTTAATTGCATAATTTTTAAATGCTAGAAATTAGTTAATATGTACAGTAATCTTTAGTATTTTGTGCAAAAACTATGATCATCATGATGAGTGTCAAAGATAGATGAATGGCTGAGGCCAGTTGGTCACTCCAATTATCATGATCCAATTAGGTTAATTAATCACATTTCCCATTGAGAGGATCAGCCTCCCACTGAGATAGTCATTGCTTAAGAAGAGGCTGTAGAAGCTAAAAATTACATGACATTTTTAATACCGAGTGACATAGAACAAGTGAGTGAAAGTACAAGGTCTGAAGCTGGCAAATGAGGAAAACCTGCAATTGCTGCTATGACAGCTGAAATCCATCAAGTTCAAGAGTAGAAAACACTTTTTGTTTTTCAGTTTAGCTCTGAATATACTTTTGTTTATATTAAACATAAAAACCTCATGCTAATGAAGTTCAATTAGATGTTTATCTAATAATGATATTGTAATTTTGGTTAAGAGATTACATGAAAAGAGCAAGATTAAATTAATCACAGGATATATCTATCTATCTATCTATCATCTATCTATCATCTATCTATCTATCTATCTTCTATCTATCTATCTTCTATCTATCATCTATCATCTATCTATCTACCTACCTCCCTATTTATCATCTTAGGTGGCCAGTGAATTTATCCTCTATAAGAGTCATTAATATTCTATCTAGTGATGGCTTCTCTCCACCAACCCTCAAATCCACCTTTATTATGAGAAGGAGTATGTCAAAGAAAAAACAAATCATGATGCATTTTAGTGGTTTGGTCTAAAAGGGGTTAAAAAGTTGTTTTGTTTTGTTTTGCTTTGTTTTTAACAAAATTGACAGTTTTGGTAATGTTTATATTAAATAGTATTTAAATTCTCAAAAATTATAGTCTGTCAGTTTTTACAGACCATGTTAGAATCTGGTAAAGAGCTATAAACTTCTCCAGCCTTGACATTTTAACCCTGACAAAAACATTACTTTTTCTAGGCTCAAAGACCTCTTAGAAATCACCATGTTCTCTAGCAGTCTCCATGTATTTGATCATTTTCTGTGTTAACTTCAAAAGAGAGAGTGCACATCATACACAGTAAAGCCATATCTTCTTAATGTCTTAGAGTTGAAGGATGCTTCAAAAGAGAAGAACAATGTGTAAATTTACTCATTTATTCATTCAGTGGAAGGTTCTGGGCCATAGTTACTATGTGCCATGCACTGTTCTAAGCACTGAAAACACAGCAGCGGTGACGCAGCAATGAAAACACCAAGCAATGATCTCGACTTTCTTAGAATTTATATGCTAGTAATTACTGGCATGTGTATTGCTTGTTGGAGATGGAGGCATAAAAGAAAACATAGTAGCTAGGTAAGAAGTCAGCTCAAAGAGGCATAGTTTCTCCTGGGATTTTCAAAGTTGAGTATCTTGAATGAATCTCATAAGTTTTGAAATAGGAAAAACCCTAGTAGGTTTCACATTCTGGATTCACAATAACTATTCCTAAAGAAATACCAAGACCACATTACGATGGCAATAAAGATGGAAGTCATTTCTATGCCCCTTGGAAACTGTGTGGTGGTAACCTTGAAAGAGTAAGGGGATCCATGGAAGCCTTCACAGTGGTCCTGGAAAAATGCACACCAAACTGGCTCTCTGATCCTTGCTGAAATAGATTCTGGAAACTGCTCTTGCCTTTATGCATTCCATTCATTTCCTCGAAAGGGTGAGAATAGCATGTCTGCACATTCTGTTGGTGAACAAATACCAGGAGCATATGCAGCAGCGGCTGCTTGCGCGTCAGCCAGGCAGCCGGCTGCAATGCTGCTGAAGGGATGGCGGTGTTCCCAGCTGCCATCGCCTACACTGAGCTCTAATGGCCCTGTTTACTGGCTCTGGTCCAGGCCCCTCCGCAGCCCTACATTACTGAAATTAGGTTGAGTGGATTTCCGAGTAAAACATTACCTCTTGGGACCTGCCCAGCTCTCCCCAGCCTTGTCAACATTGATTAAATAGAAGCTGCTATCATCTTGGGGCCATGCCCACAATTACTCTACCAGTCACCACTAGGCTGGGGTGTTTGCTCCATTTCCTTTTTTTTATTTTCATCTTTCTTGAGTATTAAGTATCATCATCTCAAAGTCTCAACGGAAAGCGATAAAAAAGCATTTTGCAGCTAACTCACATATGTCCTTCTGATTACTTACGTGGTCTTCCTCTTGAGCTGTGTACCAGATGTCGATCTGGAGCCTGATCATGGCTTTTGGTGGTTACTGGGATCCACATTTTATGCTTTTCATGATCATATTTTACATTTCAAGTTCCTTTGAAAGCACTGAACCAGTGTACACTATTTTGATGTCAACGGAATGGTGCAAATATCACTTATGTCCCCTCCTTGCTCTCTGTGCCTTTGAAAGAGAGTATAACCCTATTGCTTACAATACTATTCACTTTAGGATTTCAAAGAAGAACAAAGCAGAATTTAACCAAGAAGAAGACTCAGAGGCAACATGCCAGGATACCTGAAATGCACTCCTTCTCTCAGAAGTTGAGGCCTGGGATCAAGCTGATTTATGTTCTAGCCTTGACTGTGCAACCAATTAGTCATGTGACCTTTCCTTTCTTTGCCTCAGTTTCCTAATCTATGAAAAAATATAAATAATAATTCAGGTTCTTTGGAGGTCAAAAAAGGTATTTGAAAGGACTTTATAAAATTTAAAGTACAGTATGTAATACGTCAAGATTTTAATCCAACCTGTGGGATTTGGGTAAAAACAAAAAAAACCCAAAACAATACCTATCAAGTTTAACATTTCTATCCCAGGAAGAAAAATAGTAATCCTGACCCCCAAACCCCCAAAATCTTCTTTCCCAGATAAATGACTAAGACAATTTCTCCCCTAGATTGTTCCTGTAAAGTTTCTTACTCTAATTAGAAAATAAGAATACAGTGATTTATTAATTAAATAGAGCTGCTCAATGATAGAATCTAGGATTTTTAACTGATAGAACAAAAGTTAGTGTTTTTTTCTGGAAGGAGAAAAGACCCAGAGATTTTAAAAAGTTAAAACAAAACTTAAAGGAAATACAGTTTGATCTTGAAAACTTCTTAAACATTCTCTATATAAAATGTCTATCAAGCCATCAAAAATTAGGTGTTTGACCTTCTTTCCCCATTAGATAAGAGAGCTGATTCTAGAGCCAGAACATATGCATTTAAATTCTACCTCTGCAGACTGGTACAGCCACTGTAGAAAACAGTATGGAGTTTCCTCGAAAAATTAAAAATAGAACTGTCTTTTGATCCATTGATCTCCTTCTGGCAATATATCCAGAGAAACCTGAACCACTAATTCCAAATAATATACGCACCCTTATGTTCATTGGAGTGTAATTTGCAATAGCCATTATCTGGAAATAGCCCAAGTGCCCATGGATAGATGAGTGGATAAAAAAGCTGTGGTACATTTGCACAATGGAATACTATGCAGCTGTAACAAAGAAGGATCTCTTACCCTTTGCAACAGCATGGAAGGTCCTAGAGAGTATTATGCTAAGTGAAATAAGCCAGTCAGAGAAAGATAAGTATCACATGATCTTACTCATATATGGAATCTAATGAACAAAATAAACTGATGAACAGAATAGAAATAGAGGCATGGATGCATGGAACAGACTGACAGCTGTCTATTATATATAATACATTTTATATGTATTTATATTTATAAATATAAATTGTATATGTACAGATTTTTATATATATAAAATGTATGGACACAGACAACAGTATGGTGATAGCCAGAGGGGAAAAGGGTGAGGAGGAGTTGGAGATGGACAAAGTGGGGAAAAGGAGGACAGAAAGAGACTTTGCTTGAGGCGATGGGTGCACAATGCAGTGTGAAGATGATGTTTTATTGAGTTGTATAATTGTATTGTTTTGCGAACCAATAAATAAAATAAATAAATAAAAATTCTATCTTTGACATTTACCATGATTTTGATTAAGGTATTTAACCTCTTATTGCCTCATTTTCCTTTTCTGTAATTTATCTGTAATTGGTGATAATATTGGTACCTGCCTCCTGGGCTTTTTATGATATTTAAATGTGTTAATTATTTAAAGTACTTAATAATGAACGGTGTGTTTCAATAAGTGCTCAATACGTGTTAACTATTATTACATGACTTAAAGGGAACTAACATTGGTTTAATTTTTACTATGTGCCAATCATTGTTCTAAGGGGTTTCACACATAAGTATTCAATATACATCTTGCCTGCTTCCCCATTTCTTTATCAGTAAAGTGGGAATAATAATATTTACCTCATAGATTTGTGACGAGTGTCAAATGAGAGAACAAAGAACTTAATACAGTGCCACTACTTCCTCACCTATGTGCCTAATGAATGAATTATCTTCTTCTTCTCTCCACATTTATGCTCATTCAATCTTAGCCCACAATCAAGAGGAAAGTTTCTTCTAATATCCAAAGAAAGGGAAAGAAGAGTTTGTGCCTTATGAAATTTTTGCTTGTAGAATGAAAATGAAATTAAAAATTCTTAAAAAAGGCTTTGATGTCAAGGGTCAGGGTTCAGAAATGACTGTGAGGGTAAAGATGGGCATCAATCAAACTTGAAGGGCATGATTTTGTGATGCAAGAATCAAGGCTGCTAAACAGTAATGTCTCAAAAGGCAATCACCTATGATATTGCCTCTATTGAGAACAGAACAATTTCTCTATTTCATACCTGGAGAATAGCAGGCAATTGGTTTTAAAAGGAAACAACTTATCCTCAGCCTTAGCTCTATATGAAGATACATTTTGTAGCAAAAAATTTTGTAGCAAAAATCTACCATACTGAATGAGCAAGAACCAAATTGTCCTCTGTCCCTGGCTATGTAGTAAATTTTGTATCTGGCAGGCAAATTATAGAAGATGACAAATCTCCAGGTTTATGATATCTATCTAAGAAAAATTCCCTTACTCAATAATTATCAATTTCAAAACTTAAAAAAGACCTAAAATTTCTTGTCCCTTAACCTTATGGAAAATAATCAAATACAGTGAAAGTTTTCAATTTCATGATGAGAAAGACCTTTTCATTTCCAAAAAGCTTTGCAGTTATCTGGGGACAGGGCATGTGTTGGGGGAGACATTGGCGTTCTGATGGGGTAATTCTTTCTACCTATGCACAACTCTTTCTCTTTTCTGGGCCTTCTGAAGCAAGGAACTACAGCAGATTTTAAAGAATAAAAAGAAAACAGATGGAGTAGGAAGGAACCATTCTCTTAAAAGAAATACAGGCACAGAAATACCCTACTTTTGGGGAATCTAATAAAAACATGATCCCTCCCCCACCCCACTCCTAGGATGATCTCTATTTAGGAGGAAATTAGTAATTTTTTAAAAAATCAGAACTTAGGTATTTGATGTTAATTATTTAGATCCATACTTAGGAGATGAGGAAAAATAAAACTGTTATCATAATTAGCTAGTTATTAATCTTAATAATAGGAACAGAGCAAAGTGGCGGGGGGGGGGCGGGGGAACATTATAAACATGGTCATCTGAGCAGCTTCACCAGGAAGCTACAACTTCACACGCCCCAGGGAACCCTGGGTCCATTCCCAGTGATCTGGGGGAAGGAATCAAACAAAGGGGGAGATGGACACATGGGCAGTGAAGTCTGGGTGAGGTAGGGAAGGTGCTTGTCTGTCAGTCTAGCCTGAGGAAAAGGATCACTGGCTAGGAGGGTGAAGCCATGCAAGCATGTGAATTCTTCAAGGGTTAATTGGTTAAGCTACTGGTTACAATCCCCAAACAAAAAGCTTCCTCTCTCCTAAACAGCTGCATAGACCATGGCCATGCAGACCCCTCACACAATGGACTGCAGCTGGGAACATGAGCTAAGCTAGCCAGATGCTGGACTGGACTGGACTGTGCTTTAATGGGGAACAGAGACTCTTGGCAGTGCCCATAATTCTAGCCCTGCTGAAGCAAGATTGGACTTTTTCCATGGCGGAAGAGACAGAAATGGGACATTGGAAACCCAGGAGTTTAATTTCATGGAAATAAAGATCACTCATCCTCCTGTTCAAGTCTCAGTAAATTCCTTTCCTTATGACATCACAAAAACTCCACTTCCACTGGTAATGGCTGGGATACAGAGGGCACCCCATCTATAACAAAACAGGCTAATCACGTTTCTTTGTCATTTGTCATTGAATTTATTCTCAGTTTTTATTCCTAGCACCTTTTCACATTTATTGAAACCGGCTGCTTAAGCATCATACTAGCTGCTTAAGCATCATACTAGCCATCAGACATCATTTGTTTGTTTTTCCTTAGGTATCTCTATTATTCTCATTGTTTTCAATATTGTTTTCAACAATGAGCCACCCTAGATCTTATCTAGTGATCAGTTACAAAAGCATAGTCATTTGTGTCTGTCAGACCTTGAAAAAGTTAATGAACAATCTGGGTTATACTGGTTTACATTTTAAAATTCAACTATTTATAATGTTTTAACATTTAATGAATGAGTTAATATGCCTTTTTACAAAGTTTGCATTTTTAATATTTGTCTTTAAAAGAAAAAGCAGATCTAGGTATTTCAAATTCCACAATCTGATATGCTGTGATTAAATTACTTCTCTGACTCCAGGGTTAAAATACAGAAATCAAAACTAGACATAATTCTAACTCCATAAGAGTCACTCCAATAGCCATGCAGCTACCTAAAAACTTTTCCTATGTATGAATAACTTGCTTGGGCAACATTTAAATTTTAAAATAAAAGCACTAAGTCTGTGAGTTATATTCAGCTCAGGCATTGCTATGACTCACCATGATGTGTTTGATTGTATTTGCAATACACCAGACAATTATTTATCTTTGTTGTTTAATTTTCCCTTATGGCTGTATCTACACAGCACAAAGAAAACTAAAGACTTGGCAGTTGTCTTGCTAATTTTATCAATGCAAATGGATAAACCACACAATTCAGGACAAAAATGTAAAATCTGTGTACATTGTCACAGAGTCGGCTTGTAATTGTTCGTAAAAGTACAGAATAGTGGATGCTGAAGGGGATCTTAGAGATCATCTGATCTCAGCCCCTCATTCCCTCTGAAGATGGAGAGTTTCTGTGACTTGTCCAAAGTCACACAGCTAATTACAATCCAGCAAATCCTCCCATAATACTATAACATCTCTCACAACTTTGTGGGATGAGTGGATTCTATTACTTGATTTTAATTTACCTGTCTCTCCAGTAGTCCTAAATATACTACATACATCTATTCCTCCCCCCTTTTCCTCTTTACTATCCTCCTCCCCTTTTCCCTCTCTCTCTCACTTCTCTCTCTACTTCCTTCCTCCCTCCTTCCTTATTTTCTTTGCTGTGAAAAAGAAGGTAAGTTCAGTATAATTTTGCTATAAGGCTACACGAAGTAATTTTATTATTTTTTAAAAATTAATTTTGAAAGAGAGAAACATTGATCTGTTGCCTCCTGCACATGGCCTGACTGGAGATCGAACCTGCAACCCGGTTATGTGCCCTGACCAGGAATCGAACCCACCACCCTTTGGTGTACAGGAACCAACTGAGCCACATTGGCCAGGGTCAGAAGTAATGTTAGATAGTCCGGTGGCTTGCAGAACCACGGGGCAGAGGATTATTGTTGTATTAAACTTCAACATATTAAGTACAGATTGTGAGAAATGAAGTGGATATTTTATGCAGAGAGGAAAAGAAATGGGGACTTCTAAAACTGTAATTTAGATGGAATAGTCATCATTGCTTTGGGAACGCTTTATAAACTGAATGACTAAAGAGTTATTAGGTAATGAACGTCCTGAATTATTGATAATTACTACAAATACTGTCATATCTAGGAATCTATAAGAGATCATGATTAGTTGTGAAGAAGAGGAAATAAAAGTGCATGTCATTCCCCCATCTACCACTCCCTCCACTTCCCAATGAAAGCAGAGTGTTAAAATACCAACTGAGAAGGTTTAACTCAATTTTGAAATTAATTTTAAAAAACATTATTGTAACAAAAAAGCCCTAGAGAAGGTGTTTGTGCTCTATGCTTGCACGTAGATAAATAAATGCAATCTCCATCTCTTACTGTGAGAATTCATTTTGCACTCATTGTGAGTTTTGGCTTCCTGGGGCCTGTCAAATTGTGGCACTGCCTGTGAGTGAAAAATTGTTTTCAGAATCAATAGCACTTACTGGAATACAACCATAACTATATCAAAAAAATAATGTTTTTATTTGTATTAATTTTTCTCTTTTTAGTCAAAGATGTCAAAGCTCTTTACTTATATTTAGTGGCAAAGAATGTAATAGCTTTGGCTATTTAGGGACATTGGGACAATAAGCAGTTAAAGAATAAATACTTGCCTGGCTGCTGTGGCTTAGTGGTTGAGCATCGTCTCATGAACTAAGAGGTCACTAGTTTGATTCCTGGTCAGGGCACATGCCTGGGTTTCGGGCTTGATCTCCAGTAGGAGGCATGCAGGAGGCAGCCTACCAAGGATGTTTCTCTCTCATGGATGTTTCTATCTCTCTCTTCCTCTCACTTCCTCTAAACATCAATAAAAACATAGTTTTTTCAAAAAGAATAAAGGCTCATGGTGAGTCTTAGCTTATCTGAGATAGAACTCAGGAATCAAATATGTCTGCCCATCATAAAATATTGAAGAATCATTCCATTCTTTCCTTTCTCCACCCATTTTTGTTTTGGGCATCTTCTTAAAATATTCCTTTTTTCTTAATTTCAGCGATGACTATGTTCTGGATTTTTTTTTCTTCTATTTTCTAGCTTTTATTTTTCCATTCTGTTTCTAGATTTTAGTCCCTATACCCTAACATGTCCACAAACTAAGATTCAATTATAAATTCTCTTTGTAGACTCTGCATTAGAAAACTCGTTTTCTCTAGTGACTTAAACATTGAACCCATCATCAGGTAACCAGCAAATTTATATTATCACTGCCATATTGTTAATCCTCATACAGCCCTGTAAACATATTACTTCCTTTATCAAAAAACTTTACTGTTTCCTGACTTCATATACATTAAATTCCAATATTTCTCCGCATCCTTGACTCTACTCCTGACTCTGATCTTATATCTCAGTCTGTACTGGACATCACATGATCACTGTCAATGCAAATATCACCAGATTAGCCTTATCATTCTCTCCATGATCCAAGTTGAAAATTCTCTCTCTCTATATGCACCTATCTATATCTTTTGATTCTTCTTTCTCAATGATAGATCTCTACTTGAGGCCATGAGACAGAAAGAAAAAATAACTGTACTGATGAAAATCATGTCAGACTCAAAGGCAATAGAAACTAACCATACTACTACTTTGAAACTGGCAGTAAGCAATGGAAGGAAGTGCAAGTGGGTAAAGATAACACAATACCTGAAGTACAAGTTTAAGGAAAATAGTCAAATAGGAGGTCAACAGCAGGGGAAGACAAGTATTAGAGGCTAAAGGAACATAGAACTAGAAAGAGGCCAATACAGATAGACCATGGACATGTCAGGGAATCTTTCAGCCAGCAATAGGGCCCCCAATCATGGAAGTAAGAACAAGATTCCTATCTCTAAGAGTATGATGATAATAAGGCAGGACCTTAGTCTCAGAGAGACCAGAGTACAAATGAGATGAATGAGACAGGGACTTAGATAAAGCAAACCAAGCAGAAATCTAGTTAGTGGAACTGTTTAAAGTAAAAGACCAATTACTGGTGTTTAGGTAGAAGTAGACTTGATGCTGAGCCAATTGTGTGTAGGGCCCTTTAAATTTCTCCACCCTAGGAATGAGAACGACATCAATTTCAGAACCAAGCATAGAATTCAATCTGAAAGAGGAATTGTGAATGACCTCATCAGTGGTACTTTCAGGGATAGATGGCAATATCAAACTAGAATTTCAGGGGGTGGTGGAGACACTAAAGTCTGAACCAATGCAGTCATATCTTAATAAATCTTTCTGTTTCCAAGGTAGCCCTCCTGAAGACTTCTCTGTCATGGATAGTGGCAGCTAAAATAGTTATTTAAAGCCAACAGACGATAATGTGAAAAGGGAGAGGAGATGGTTGCTGTCCCAACAAATTCTCTGATACCATTGAGTCATTTAAATGAAAGTGTACTAAAAACATTTTTTGTCTTGATCTCACTATAAATTCCCTTGGACCTGCTTGATGTCAGCTGTCTGTTTGGCCCACACGTCTTTGCCATCACTGCTGACTCAGGTCAGAGAAGTCCAGAAGAGGAGCACAATGGCTTTTAAGCTCTTCCAGGGACCTAGGCCATCTTGTCTAATTGTTGAGACCAAAAATAAGAAAATACTATAGAAAAAAATTAATTAAAAGTTAATTTTGTTTTTTAAGTTAAATTTTCATGAGATCTTGGAAGGAGAATTAATTAATTAAAGGAGATGTAGTAATAAATTTGGGGATAAAGATAGTATTGAAAATATTCAGAAGTTGTAGGGGAAAATAAGAAAAAGGTATTTTACTGAAATTAACTTGAGTATAGATTATAATAGGATGAAAATCTACAAAGTGTCAACACTTCGTAGCCAAAGACTATGAGGAACACACCCGTAGTTGAATACAGTGGTGTTTGTTGACGTGTTGCAGGGAGAACACACACTGTGGGGAACCATAAGGCATGGCAGTGTCAGGGGGTTAGAAAGGACTATTTGGGCATGTGCTAGGAGATTTGGATTCAAGGAGGCAGAGCTTTGCTCTGGATTAAATGCTGTCATGAAGCAGGGGTCATTTTATGATTGTAAATCTCAACAGATATTATCTGAAAGGAAGGAGGAATGAGGCAAGTACCATCATCATCCATATTAGGCAGGTTTGGGAAATACTTGGACATTTTATTGTGTAGACCATGGCCATATTTAAGCTGTGCTCAGACATGATTATGGTGGTTTGTTTGTCTTGAACCATCATACAAAGTCTGATGTTGGTGTTCTGTGAAACTGTTTGTGTTAACAGGAGAACTAAGGCCTATCTGTGAGCACCAGGCCAGCTCCTGGCTGTCAGGGCCTTCTTTTCTCTTTCTCAGGAGAAATAAGGGAGATTCATGTTGACTTTCCATATCTGACGTGCCATCATTGAGACCTGTCGTTGCATCTGCCTGTGTCCCACTCTGAAGTTTTGCATCTAGTAATAATAATGGACGTGTGATTCCCTTGAGCATCATAAAATAGAAATGACATTGATTTCACAGAGACAGCGAAAAGTTTCCACCTCAACCAGCACCATCAGCTGAAGCTCTATCCTGAAATGCTTTTACTGGCTCTTAAAGATGCTCATGGCTCCCAAGGGACGAGTGGTACTGTTTTCTAATTTAAAATATCTTAATTAAATAAAATCCTTCGTGAGGAAGACAGAGCGGGCCAGATTGGGGTCTGTCACCTCAGTTGTTTTCTCATTTCATTGATATGACAAGACAGCATGTTTGGGCTTTTCTGCCTCTCTCTTCCCCTCCTCCATTTAATGGCCTGTCAAAAGGAAATTCCATCCTGTGTTGGCATTAATGCCTGCTGTAAATAAAGAGGAAATGGAGGAAAAAAGGAGGAGGAAAGAGAGGGTGTGTGTGGTAGAAGCTAGCTCAATTGTAAGGCATCTCTCAGTGTCTAGACACCAGCTGCCTTGGGAACCCACTAACTTTGGCTGATGGGCTGAGGAGTAATGACTCTCAGGAGATCTGGGTGGGAGCATGGTGGTGGGGGCAGAGGATGAAAGGTTGGGAGAGATGGCACAGGGAGTATTAGAGCAATATGGGGAAGGGCAAAGACAAAACAAAACTCTCTTTGTGAAAGGGCGGCATTAACCTTGTTACCATTTTTTCTCATGCACATTACACACGTGGTGACAAGGTACAGACCTGCTGTACTCTGCAGGTGTCAGGACACAGGTTGCTGAAGATGAATAGCAGAGCTGGAATGATTATATTCCCATCAACCTCCTGCCAGTGCCAAATAACATCCTCAGTAAACCAAAGCTTTCCACAGTAAACAGACAGGATCAACAATTGTCTGAAGTCTCTGGCATAGGAAATTCCGGTCCCTAAGATTGCTGTCACTTTTACAAGCACTCAACAATGAAGATTAATCACAGCTCTTTATACCTACAGTGTCCTCCCTTCCTGCTGCTCCCATTTTCCCTTGTCAGGCAAGGGTTGGGCTGCTACTAAATAAAGGAGGATGGTGGTGGGAATGGCGAGGAAATGAGTAAGAAATGAATAGTTACCAGTTCAGGGCCTCAATCATACAAATATTTTGTTCTCTTATTCAAATATAGATTTCTATCATCAGAGGTTTCCAATCCATGGATTTTGCAGTTTGACAGTTGCTTGCGGTCACCCTGTCCCCTTCCCATCACACATTCCTTTTGATAGTGATTTTTAGGTAGCACGGGCACCCCTACCCTACCCCTCTCACCACTAGTGGTGTGCCAATTTCCACCCCTCCCCACATCTCTCCACCCCATTTCCTTGACTAAGTACCATCACATACAAACATACCCCCATGGACCTCCAGGCTCTTTGGTAATGCCCAAGTTGGTCTACAGCTATAGAGACTAGATTTATTGTATGTCTCAATGTTTAACCTTACCCACCACAGTTAGGATCCAATAGAAGACCTGCTGGTTTTACTGGAGTTATCTGGATCACAAAACTGTTTTTCAATTGTGCAAAGCTAACAAATGATACAAACATTAATCCTTGGACTCTGATAAAAGCCAACAGAGCTGCCTGAATATAGATATATACAGAGTGGAGCAAAAGTTTGTTTACAGTTGTTTGTATGGAACAAATACAATAATTAATATATAATAACACAAGAATAAACTCTGTGTTTTGCTTATTCACAACTGTAAACCTACTTTTTTATTCTGTTTTATTCAATGGTTCCTCTGAAGAAAATACTCCTATTTGAAAAAGTGTTGCAGTCATACTGAACTAAAATCAACATGTAAGCAAATTCAACATACTAAAAAAGGGCTACTAATAGGTAAATGCTCATTTAACTATAATTTATGAAAAGTGGAACATTTTAATGCACCAGAGACTATTAGACATTAAAGCTAGCATAACTTTGATTTGATGATTTAACATGAAAGAAAGGCAACTTGTTCCTAAGCAAAGGTGTGTTTTTGCCATCTATTTCCAGTCAGTGCAGAATCCCCAGTGGTTTTGAATTGCTGAAATGTTCTCTGCTTTAGAGATGAATCTTTTGCATGGGGAGATGAAACCGATTTCCTCCCTATGACCTGGTTCCCTGCAGGGAGTGACTGAGAAGCTCTGAGACTAGGACAAGGATCTGGTCCTCAGGTGCCAGTGACACAGCCCATTTATAGTCACTGTCAAGTTGCCAACATCTTCTGGTCATTAGGAGGCACAGTGTAACTTGTGAGAACTCTATGAGTCACCAAAGAATTTTCAGGGGCAAAGGAAGTTGGGGGAACATCTGTCCAGGTGGCAGAGGGTATGCGGGGTAAGCCAATGAAATGTGGGGGTGATTTGAGGTCACTGTTGCCACCTATGCATTGATCATAAGAATTGACTCAGCTACTTTGACTAAATAGCTATTTTCTTCATCACTTGCTGAATCAACTATATCTATTGAGTATTCACTATCTATTCTATTTGCAGGGAATAAAGCAGTGTACAAAACAATAATAAGACTAAGAACAGACTGTTCTTGTGGAGCTTATATTGTACTATAATAAAAAAATTAAAATATATAGCATGTTAGGTGGTGCTAAGAGCTACGAAAACAATATTGGAAAGGAGAATGGAGAGTGCCGGGATGAGGGTATAGTGACAGTATTAAACAGAAAGCCTCCTTGAGAGGGGACATGTGGACAGAGAGCTGAAGGTTAGAGAGGGAACTCTATGAGCATCTAGAGGAGAGAGGTTTCTAGGTGGAGGAAACACTAAGTGCAAATGTGAAAGCACATGATTGTTGGAGTTGTAGCAAGGAAATCAATCTTGCTATCATGGCACTAGAAAGGGACAGTAAAGGAAGATGACATCCGAGTGGTGATCTGGTGGGGAGGATGTTAATCATGGAGGAATCGGACCGTTTTAAGGAACTGGCTTTTATCCAAGTGAAATAGGTGCTGGAGAGAAAGTGGTATGTGCTCAGATTTTACATATATTTTGAAGGTGGAGGAAACAAGATTGCCTGACAGATTTAATGTTGTTAAAGAAAAATGAGTCAGGGATAATTCCAAGATATACAGCCTGAGCCTCAGGAGAAGACAGACTTGTCATTTTCTGATATTGCGAAAACTTGAGAAGGAGCAGGTTCAGGGAGCAGAGACAGGAGTCTGGTTTTTAAAATCTTCCATTGGAGGTGTCCATTAGATATACAAGTTGAGGTGTAGAGTAAGCAGCTGTTTAAAATGGGGAAAGAGGTCTGAGCTACAGATGGAAAATTGGGATTTATTAGGTTGTAGACAGTATGTGATGCCATGAGCTGGAAGAGATCACCAAGGGAGTAAATGTAAATGGAGAAGGAAGAAGAGGAGCTACAAGATGAAGCCATGTGGGTACTCCAACATAGAAACCAGGAGATGAAGAAGTAAAGCAAAGGAAACTGAAAGAGAATAGCCACTGTATTAGGAGCAAAATCAGGAATAATTAATATTCTGGATGAGCAGTAGCAAAAGTATTTCAAAGGGAAGAGAGTGATCAACAATCCAATGCTATTGGTAGGTCAAAGAAAATGAGGCCTCTGACTTGACCATTAGATTTTAGCAACATGGAGATCACTTACAACTTTGGCAAAAGTTATTTTAGTGTAGGGTGGGAGGGTAGGTGTGAGTGTTATGGATTCAAGAGAAAATAGAAATGTTAATTGGAGACAGTGAGCATAGACAACTCTGGTTAAGATTACAAACTTGGTGGCTAGACTACTTGAGTGTGAATCTGGAGCCCTCCAATTCCCAAATGTGAGATATTGGGCAAGTTATGTAACTTCCCTGAGCCTTGATTTCTCCAACTATAAAATGGGGACATAGTATATACCTCACAGGGTTATTGTGAAGCATGATATTTATAAAATGCTTAAAAGATATGCTCAGTAAGTGTTAACTAAAACAGTCTTTATTATCATTTCTCTTAATCCTTAAAAAGATAAAGCCTTTGTGAACAAGTTCTATTATCAGTTCTGGAGACTAAAATAACAAAAACTGTTGTTTGAGCAACTATGATGAAAATGCTGCCAACCTTGACCTACTCTCAAATGGCTTTATGACAGATTTGGATTGAACCACCTCAGGGGAGTGTCATGTTTCATTTTCCACATCGTGTGAGGTCCTGGTGTAATAAAAACAGTCTAGTGATCCAGAGTACTTAATGAATTTAAGGTTTTCCACACACGAATATTCTTTAACTCTGAAAGACCGTCCCCAAAAGATTTTTTTTTCTGATCCCATTAGCTTCAGTGGTGTTCACATAAAGTACTTTGAAATGTATAAATTCAAAGTGTGAAGGCATTGATATTTCTATGCAACAAAACAGTTCATCTGGCATTCTGTCAAACAGACATCTTTGTCAACGAACACTTCTGCAATACAATAAAAATTGACATTTGTGTAATGGTCTTGAAGCATTTTATGATTATGATTACTATACTTCTAATGTTGTGTATATTTTATTACATCCCAATTGGAAATTCAATGATAACATAGATGGCAATAATTAAAACACTTCATTAAAACAGTAACTAGAATATTCCACTTCCCAATCACATTGGAGAATGCAGACTTTACTGTAAATGTGTTGCTCCTCTTTTTATCTTGAGGACATCCAAGTTAAATGATAAGAGAACAATAAAAATAGTTATATAGAGAAAGCAGAAATGAGGTGCTGATATGGTCACACTCACTAGCCAAGTGGCCTAAGATAAGTTGCTTAAGTTCTCTTGCTTCTACTTCCTCATCTGTGAAAAAGAGACAATGATGCCCCTCGTCATAGGGTCATTGTGAGTTTTAAACAAGAAACTCCATGCGGAGAATTTAGCAGAGAGCCTGGTAGAAGACAAGTAAATGTTATACACATTGTTATCATGGGTATTATTGCTGCTATTGCATTTATTCTATGGTGAGGACCTAATAAGAGGACACTAGACCAAAGACTGAGTAATTCAAAGCTATCAAATATGCATTAGGTTGGCCTCACGTGTTAATTAAGGCTTGAGTTAATATAGAAATTTGGATTCACCATTGTCTTTGTGAGGAAGTCTCAATTAATTATAGGAGCTCACTAAACATACATGGCATGTGGTATATTGTTATGGATTTATTCCAGATAGATGGCCTTTGGGGTGGGGCTGGAAAAAACAGTCTCCACTTCCATGACTAGGCTCCTGCAACAGCAGCCACAGCCACTATCGGCTTCCAGAGACATTCACACAGCTTCCTAAATGACTGCACCCTCCCCAAGTGATAGGGGGACAAATGGCTGTATAATCTCACCGCACCTCTCCCCTTCCCATCTCCCCCACCCTCCCACCGCCCAGCAGGCACGTGCCTGCAATGAGCTGCCTGCCTCACTGGGATCCTGGGCTCCATTAATAAGCCCTGCAAGGCTGATAATTGGGGATTTGTGGAGCCTGCAGTCTTTCAATAAGCCAGGTTGTTATGGAAACCAGAGGCAGACCTCCGTGTCTATAGTATTGATCCTAAAAAAATAAATAAATAAAATAAAAGTGGGCATTGGAAAGGATCATTTCAATCCATCCTCTCCACTTCCCCCATCATTTTATTTTAGAAGCTCACTTCCAATTTGCACACATGAGAATTCACAACTCTTCTCTCTCTTGGTTTTCCCACTCAGCACTCCCTTACTCCTTTCTTAATTACAGCTGAATGATTTTTCACCTCCAGCAAAGAAAATGAGTTGAGCAGGGCACTATAGGAACACCAGAGTAGACACTCTAAATCTAATTTAATACCATGGCATTAATTCTGATTACTTGTGCCAAGAATTTAGCAATGAATATCAATGTGTTTTCCCCACTATTAAAATAACAATAACGGAACAAGATTAAAAAAAGGCCTCAGAGTCTCTTACCAGCCTCTCAAGAGGCATTGTTCTATAGCAAGATGGCCACCACCCATGATGAGTCACGGTTTTGTGTTCAATGAAAGGAGTGTCCAGCTTTCAAACTGACAGAGTAAAGGGGGCAGTTTTCTTGGAATGCTTTAAAAATTTAAGTGACAGCACCATCCTTACAATAAAAATCCGATTACTCCATCTGGTTGATAAAGCCAGGCATGATGGCAGAGCATCGCTGGCCTGGAGGCTTGTAAACAGCACTAAATGATTCCAGCCTAGAGGCTGCTGTGGGCCCAGAACCACAGGACTCAGCCCCTGCACTGCAGACCAGGACACCATTGTTTCCTGCAAAACTTCCCATCTCTTTCCAGTAGAGGGCACCAGTGTAATTCCATTCCCAGCTGTGGAGCCTGGGTGGAAGGCTAAATCAGGAAGAAATGACTCCAGGCAAGTGATAAGAGTGGTGGCAGGGAAGAAACAACCTATTGTGATTGGGTTCTACTTTTAAGCTTTCTTGAAATTAATTTTTATTTTTCAGTTCTTCCAAAATAACTAAAAACTGAGCCACAATACTGTTTATTGAAGCTGCTTTATTGAATAATCTAATACTATTGTTAGTCTTTGAGCTGAATTAGTAAGTGGGGATTGTGCTGTGTGTACTCCTTGTAGAGACATCAGAGTCATTCTTGGAGCAAGAATAATGTGATAAAGTAAGAACGTCAACCTACCTCTATTCAATATTGTACTAAGAGTGAAGTCTCTGATCACGTCAAGGCTTTTAGTAAGAGGATCCAGGATATCCCACCTTCCCCACACTAACACCTGTTACAAGGGCCAGTATTCTCACCAACAGTCCAATGTGATGCTCATTGCCTTCCTTTGGACCTTACCCTCCATCCGTCTGAATTCCTTCTCTGCAGTTATAGACTACAGCTTGCAAGTAGGCATGCACTTACATTGTTCCTTACTTCACTGGTCCTGGATTTTTTTTTTAAGACCTTTGTTTTTTTTCTCTCAACTAGATTGTAATTTCCAGGACCTCAGATAGTCACTTTTATACTTCTATATCCTTCACAGTGCCTAGTGCAGAATGAAAATGATATATACTAATAAATAAATTAATTGGGTGGCAGTTGTTGGGACATTTGGGTTTTAACTCCTCTACTCTGATAGTAACTCATTGTGCAACTATGGACAGAACATGCAACCTGAACCCCTGAGTATGTCTCATCTTTTCATTAAAACCCACACCTACACAAGCTCTCTTAGAAATTATTCGAGTACAGTGGGGCTTACTCTATTTGTGTCATGATCCCAGTTGAGTATCTGATGAAATACAAGGACATGAGAATGTCATCCATATATACACACAGTATAACACATTGCAAAAGATTTTAGATACTAAAGGACCCCCCCTGAAGCCCACTCAGTGCCCAGGTCTAGGTGATTTTTAAGTTTTGTTTTAGGCTTGAGACTGTAAGATGGAACCACGATAGGACAGTTGATAGCTGATATCTACCTAGAAAGAGTGTATTAGCTGTCTCCCTTAGGGGACCCCCACATTTTCTACTGAATCCCTAGATCGCAGTTTCTGAGGGACCAATTACCTGGAGCCTAAATTAATCCTACCATCACTACCTGGTAGCCTTGGCTGACTTCCAGACTCAATCATTACTGATCGTGTAAGAACTTGGTAATCTTGCTGAACTACAAGGTAAGCCAAATAGAATAGTCTCTATCTCCCCGAAGAGACTGTATATCATTTTGTCTTTCTTGATGGCCATAAAGCACATCCTATCTGCACATTAATTTCCTTTATAAAATGTTTCCCAAGAGCTTCAGTTGAAAGGAACAAGAAGCAAGGGTGACTTTCTATTAGGCACTTACTATGTGTTCAATAAAACACAACAGTAGGCACTTTACATGTGACCTAGTTAATCCTAACCAACCACCACCACCACGTTCAGCAATAAGGATATCATGTTATGACAAAACTGAGAGCATAGAGCTGGTTAAGGAGTGGACCTCTGATTCAAACAAAGGCAGGTTCAGTTCCAACACCTGCGATGCTTCCTTGCACTGCAGGCCTCCAAGGAAGAGTGTTAGCTAAATCGATGGCTGCTGCAATTCTCTGTCTACGGTTGCAGTATCCATAAGTAATGCGCTTTTCTTTTGCAGTACTTTATGCTCTTTGAAATACTTCACTTTGGACCACCAAAATTTTAGAAAAACAAAAAGGTTCTCTTTATTTACTGGATGAAAGATTCTCTTCCACTATTTTACCTATGGCAAAGCGACAGACTGTCCTTCCTTTCACTATCTCTAATTTGAAGATCTGCCCAGAGGATCTCCATATCGGGAGAGGACTACTTACTTCAGGTTATCAGAAGAAAAGTAAAGCAAAATGATGTTCATTGAGAACCTACGCTGTACCTGGTTGTTTAAATATGTTACATTATTAAATTCTGACAACAGTTGGTTGAAGGTAGCATTATTATTTCCATATTATGAATGAAGATATTGGGGGCTCAACAAATCATGAAAGCCACACAGGGAGAAGCCTGACATTGAACTCGAGGACTGTCCAGTTTCAATACTGCTTCTATATGAGGTGTTCTAAGTAAAAAAAAAGAAAAAAAAAAAAAAACAAGCTTCTGAACTGTGCCTTGAATTCATAATGTATCTGCATGAAAACAGACCTACATTTAAACTCCTGGGATAATGAAGCTTAACTTTTCTTTCAAGTTTTATTTTTCTGCCTGGAAGCAAGCAGAGGCAGAGTCTCATCTCTTGGTTTGTGGAGGCAGCACTGACTGGGGATTATGCTGCCGAGGGCTCTAACAATAGTGAGCCTGGTGTGTGTGTGTGTGTGTGGGGGGGGGGTGTCTCTCCTTGGGGAGCTGGGACCCATCTGCCACTTGGACCTGCTCAGAGACAGAAAAATCTATTTTCCAGGAGCCCTTTGGAGCCTGCTATTTGTGAAGTCAAGAACAGAGAGTGCTAGAGATGGAAGACACCTAATAAACCATATCCTTTTTACCAGAGAGGGAGGTAAATTTGTCCTGCCCATGCCACACAGTCTGTCAGCAGCAGAGCTGCAGGGAACCCACTTGATGCCCAGCTCAGTGCCTTTCCTCTGCTCTGCACTGGTCCCCCAAAGTCCTGCTTCTCCTATGCTTTCTCCTCCAACTCCCTTCTGTCTCTTTTCTACCTTCTTGTCTTTCTCTACTTCCTTCCTTATCCTTTCTGCCTCCTCTAATACTTCCATTTCTGATCCCCTTTTACTTTTCATCTCCCTCTATTTTCTCCCATTTTCTTCCCCATTCTTTTTTCTTTCTACTTCCGCTTTCCTCTTCCTTCACTGAAGAGTCCTCACCCACATCCCGCCTGATTCTTGCTGGGGGCCCAAACTTCTTTTCACTCTCTGTCCAGTTTTCCTTTTGGGCCAAACATCCACATCCAGACTCAGAGTGTCTGGGTGCCAGGGTGATGTTTAGAAGCAGGTCCCGGAGAAGAGGTTGCTAATTTGTAAAGCCTAGAAGAGTTAGGCTGTACCCAATAAAAATGAATAGTTGCCTGAAAAATTCTTACCTCCTTTAATGGGCTTTAAATTGGAAAAAAATAAAATGATTCTTTCCCTTTATCAAACTGCTTATGAAGAAAAATCTCTCCATAAGTGAAATTCGTATTATTAGTCAATTAGTGGACATTCACCGAGGTCTATCTGCGTGATGGGCTCCATTCTGAGCACTGTGTATGCTTGCTGTGCTAAAGGATACCAAGCCTCTACTTAAAAAAAAGAAGTTGTTGATTTTTAGAGAGAGAAGAAGGAAGAGAAAGAGAGGGAGAGAGGAAGAGAGAGAGAAACATTGATGGGTTGCCTTCTGTGTGCCCCCTACTGGGGATCAAGCCTGAAACCTGGGAATGTGCTGTGAGCAGGAATCTAACCAGGAACCTCTCAGTGCATGGGATAACGCTCAACCAACTGAGCCACACTGGCCAGGGCCCAAGCCCCTGCTTTTAAGGAATGGAAAATCTAGTGAGAAATAAATAAGTCATTTTAGAGAGATAAATACAGTCATTTTAGGCACTGAGAGTGATATAAATAAAAAAGATGTCAAACTGATAGGGTTGGCAGGGGTGGTGCCATTCTGCGTAAATGGTCAGGGAAATCTTCTGTGAGCAAGTGACATCCAAATGGAGATCTAAGTGCTAAGAGGCAGCTGTGGGAAAATCAAAGGAGAAAGCAAATGCAAAGGCCCTAAGGTAGGAACAAGCTGAGTGTGTTCCAGAGACTTTAAGAAAGAGTATGGCTAGAGAAGAGTAAAGAAGGTCAGAGCAGAAGGACATAGGCTCAGAGAGATAAGCAGAAGTCAGATCAGATGCAGCCTGTGGCCATGGTAATAATTCAGATTTCATTAGTGATAAGAAGTAAGCATTAGGAGGTTTAATGTAGGGTATTTATTTGGAGAGACATGACTGTGTAGCTTTGCGTGAGTGGTCTTCAGAGTAGTCGATTAGAAATTAAAAGAATTAGTGGCAGCCTCTCAAACCCTAAGCCTAAGATTACAATGAGATTATTGGATCTACTTCTTTTACCCCAGTGGGCTGCTTCACATGATGTTCATCATTCAAGTGACATTTTGGATGCTAATATCTGGAGTTAAGGAAGACCTGGCCCCATTGCCCATGGGTGCTTTCCTTTCAGGCATCCTTTAGACAGGAACAAACAGCTTTCACCCACTGGAGCTGAGGAATAGGAGAAAGAAAGGGCACAGAGTTTTTGGAATACTTGAGACAGATTTTGGGCTTTAACTTTCTAAAAGTCTTATTTTTGTGGATATTTCAAAATTACATTGATAGAATTGCTTAAGTGGTATCTCATCAGAGAGAATGTTTTGTTTATTCAATTATGTTGCAAATTGGAGTCGAACTAAACAATATTATAGCATTATTAGTGCTTCTTTTTCCTAACGACTCAGAAGCCATAGATGTAGTAATTTTACTTAGCTTTGATTAGTAACCCCAAATGAGTCACTTAACTTCCATTTACTTATAATTTATACTCTAAGAAAATTCTTTGAATTTGGATAATTCCTATAATATTACTGGGAGGATTATCTGTTTGCAAAGAATAAACAATTCCAGCTAAGTATACAGTGCACACCTGAATGAAAATATGAGTTCTGAATTATCTTCAGTTAAGTATTAATCATGCCAAAATTCAAGGACTTGTGAAAATGGCCGTAACTTACTTTTAAAAACTACTTAAGAACAGTAATTTTCAATTATTATTCATTAAAATGTCAAAGTTTTACCAAGATTTAGAAATAGTCATGGAGGGAACAGAGGATTGTGTGAGTGTGGAGGACCAGATCTCAGCCAGCCTGGCCTCTGCAAACAACCCAATACCCATAAGCCACTTCTGAGGCACCTGGAATGCCAGGGCTCCAAGGAACATAATTCAAAATTCACTGACTTGGGGGTTTAAAACAAGGCTTTAGAAAATGAAATTTCCTTGGTATCCTATATAATAAAAGCCTAATATGCAAATCAACTGAATGGCAGAATGACTGGTGGAATGACTGGTCACTATAATGTGCACTAACCACCAGGGGACAGAAACTCAACGCAGGAGCTGCCCTCAGCCTGCAGGCCCCAGGCCAGCCAAGGCAGTGCAAGGGGGGGCCCTTGATCACCTTGCTGGTTGCCCCACAGATTGGCCCTGATCGCCGGCCAGGCCTAGGGACCCTACTCATGCACAAATTTCGTGCACTGGGCCTCTAGTTATAGTTATAAAATATTTTCATAAAATAAATTTTGCACGGCTTTAATATTGTATGGAACCAAAATACAATAGAACATTGTTTAATGGACCTAACACCATGGTTAGCAGTTACTCAGACCACTATCTGTGACTAAACAACTGGACTATAATATGGGGAGAGGGGGATCTGCCAACTTTTGAAACCATAATCTACTTTAATCAATATGACTGCAGTGAGTTTTCTGTACTCACTCTGACGACCAGCTGCAGTGAGTGCAAGGGACAGATTTGGACCTGACGGTGAGTATTTGCTGGCCATGTGTAGAAAGTCATTAACACAAAAATTGCTTACATTTTCTTTTCAAACTGTACTTCACAGCCCAGAGTAATTCCATTTAGAGGGAGAGATTGAAACAGAGTAGAGGGAGCTCTGGACCTCTCTAATCATCTCCATTTTCCCCTGCCATTCTCAACCAGATCAGCTCTCTTTTGGAGGTTAGTATATATACAGGGGTGGGCAAAAGTAGGTTAAATTACCAGCCATCATTACCTAAAAGATAAACCATAAGTAAGGATACAAAATAATAGCAACAATAATGATAAGATAAGTAATACTGTAATTAATAAATAATAATACAAGAATAAACTTTCACATAGTCACAACTGTAAGCCTACTCTTGCCCATCCCTGTTCATATATTTGAAAGTCATTTTTTGAACAAATGTACCCAGGCTGAGAATTATAAAAACTTTTTATCCCACCCTCTCTGAATTCACTGTTTCTTGATGCTCCCCCTAGAATCAAAAGCATCATTCTTGCTAAAAGTAATTAGGATGAAAGAGTCAGCCCTTCCTCTACATTAGAGGTTTAAAAAGTCAGCCATGCTCACAATTCAATCAAACCCTGAATTCATCTCTGAAAAAATAAAAAAGCCTCCTTGAAAAGATGCAGCTCATATCACACTTTTAAGTACAATATATTCATCCCTTTAGGGGAAATTATTTTCCTAATTGAATAGCAGGTACAATTCCAAATTTTACCCTTTTCTTTAATTTTTAATAAATGTCCAATGCATAACAGAAATCACTCCACATGTTAAAACTAGTTCTCAAGGTTTCACATGCATATATCTATAAGTGAATGAATGTAATAAATAGTTTTGTGCTTCTATACTGATATATTGTTTAGGAGCTGATAATTACTGTTCCAGTATTTTAGTTACCAAAAGTAAAGTTCATTAGATTATTACACTATATTGATTTGGGGTATGATGAGCTGGCTCCCATTGGCTACTGAGCACAAGTTATCTGTGTGTTCAGTGACAACTCACTGGTAGTGTGAAATCAGCCATGGGAATATTTATGCCATAAATATTGACAAACACTATAAATCAGGGCTTTTTGAGTTTTAGTGGTTTTTTTGTGGGTGTTTTTTGTTTTTTGTTTTTTTGGAGAGCCAATTTACCAACACACCATTACAGATATCTGATAAAACCATCTATACTAATAAAAGGGTAATATGCTAATTAGACTGGATATCTTCCGGACATCCTTCCAGACAAAGCCACGGTGGCGGGGGCCAAGGCAAAGGTGGTTAGGGGCAATCAGGCTGGCAGGGGAGAGCAGTTAGGGGGTGATCAGGCCAGCAGGGTAGCAGTTAGGGGCATCAGGCCGGCAGGAGAGGCAGTTAGGAGTGATCAGGAAGGCAGGCAGGCGAGCAGTTAGGAGCCAGCGTTCCCGGATTGCGAGAGGGATGTCCGACTGCCAGTTTAGGCCTGATCCTTGTGGACATCCCCTGAGGGGTTGGACATTCCCTGAGAGGTCCCAGATTGGAGAGGGTACAGGCCAGGCTGAGGGACCCGCTCACCCCCTGTGTACAAATTTCATGCACAGGGCCTCTAGTCAATCATAATGGTTTATTTTTTTATATTGTAACATATATCCATGGTCAATCATCATGTACCTCAGTGCAGATGGCCAGACAATTACTAAAATGAGTACAGGAAGAGAGTAGGGGAGAGAAATATTATTCTATACTACCTACAATGTGATAAATGTTCATTCTAACTCATATTTCAAGCTAACCCTGGGATAGAAACTCCTGATGTGATAAACATGCAACCAGAGTCACAGCCTAAACTTGAACATGAAAAGCAATTTCTTTTTTTTTTAAATATATTTTTTATTGATTTTTTACAGAGAGGAATGGAGAGGGATAGAGAGTTAGAAACATCGATGAGAGAGAAACATTGATCAGCTGCCCCCTGCACATCTCCTACGAGGGATGTGCCCGCAACCCAGGTACATGCCCTTGACCGGAATCGAACCTGGGACCCTTCAGTCCGCAGGCCGACGCTCTGTCCACTGAGCCAAACTGGCTAGGGTGAAAAGCAATTTCTTCATTTGTTGTTTGCACTCTTGCAAAAACTTGTTTCATTGGCATATTAGGAAAATAGAGAAGAATTTCTCCTTATAGAAGTGCAAAAGCAATATGTAATTTGACAACTGTACCAACCTTGTATCCAGACCATAATCAATGTCCTACAAATACAGTGGTACATCTTTTATTATTATCATTATTTGTTGTTCCAGTTATTTATGCAGTCATTGGTTGATTCTTGTATGTGCCTTGACCAGGGATTGAACCTGCAACCCTGGCACATCAGGATGATGCTCCAACCAACCGAGCTACCAGGCCAAGGCTACAGTGGTTTATATTAACTGCCTGCTTTTCTGCTGGGGTGAAAAGCATAAGTGTTAATTAGAAAGTGGCAGGGTTTTGCTTCATTTTTTACTTTCTGTTTTTCCTTTTTTTTTAAAAAAAATATTGGCAAGAAAAGGATACTGACTTGTACCTTCCAATGAAAGCCAGTTTTTCCTATCAAGCTATTATAGTTAAATCATCCATATTAAAGAAGAAGGAAAAAGGGAAACAGAAATCTTTCACTGCTGCTCTTCTTTCTAAAAAGATCCGATTATAACACGGGGGAGAATGCTGTAGCCACATTGCTGAACTCTGGCTTTCTTAGCCCTTACATTGGACTGGAGACAGTTTCACAAAGTGGGGCCCTGTCTATCTTTTTATCAAATACACGATAAGTTGCTTCAATTTAGTTTATATGTGGGGAAAAAACCTGTTCAACCTCCCACCACAATGTCCTCTACGGTCTGTAGTCTGAACGACTCACAAACTGTACACAAATTATGTTTCTACCACCGTGGGAAAGGAGAAGAGGCAACAGAAACAGGAAAGCCTATTTTCTGGTCTCTGTCCCAACACCGTTGGTCTGGAAACGTATTAACAATTCATCCTATAGTGGGGCACAGCAGGTTCAGGAGACTCTTACAACCTTGTAAGGATTACTTAAACATGTCAGATGAGGAAAAAGAGCCAAGGAACCTGGCAGATCCTTCCTTCCCTGGGTGTATCTGTCACACACTGGCAAGAGCCACACACACAGGTCATTCATGGAGCTGGGATGAAATTAATCACCTGCTTTCAGAAGCGAGCAGCCTTGGTTTCCTCTAGTTTTCAATATGTTTCTCAACATAATGCAAAATGCTCACATTGGTCTACGAAGCTCTAAGTGGCTGGAAATCTGGCTGCCTCAAGCATGACAAATACCCCTGAGCAACCACAACACTTTCCAGTGAGCTTCTGTACTCAGCTTCTGAAATAGCAGAAAGGTGGACAGCAGCAAAATGTTCTGTTTGAGCAAGTGTCTGCCTCACCTCATCACTCAGAATCTGCAATTAAAGGTAAAAGGTGTCATAACATTGGCATTGTTGAGATTCTTTGTCCAGCATTTAACTCAAAGAACTCAAGCGACTTGCCTGTCCAAAGTTTAAAGGCTAGAATCTAATCTCTTGGACTTTCTCTACTGTAATAACATTGTTCATTTGTTCTTAACTCATTTATCAGATATTTACTATCTCCAATTTCCCACTCATTGCTATAGGTGTAAGGATTCAACAATAAACAAAATATAGCATGGAGCTACTTTTTTGACGGAGGGTTAATTTTCAATGGCTGCTGCTGAATTGTGATGAATTAAGTTATTTGTATATTAATTTGAATTTTTTTTATTTTAGTAAAAGGTATTCCTGTTCATTAGATACATCTTGTCCTTTACGACTCAGTTCAGGTCACCTCTACACCAAAAATTCTTCCTGTACCATTTTCCATTAATTAACCTAAGAAAGATTTTAATTTTCAGACACTGTAAATTTCATCATAGATAACTTTAGTCTCAACTTCTAATGCTCCCCATCTCACTGTAGATTTACAAACAAAGCTGGCCTGAAATCATCATCAGAATCTGAATAAGAGCCCAAGTCTCTTAATTTTAGGTGATGGTTAGTCTTTTACGCTGAAAATACAGAGCATTTGCATTATATGCATCCTATAAGATGTTGGGTCTATTAAAAGCATGATACTATTCATTATCCTTATGAAAACAATTTATGGGCAATTCTTTTTAAGAAGCCCAGAAGTAAATTATTTGCTTACAAAGCCAAGTTTCTTTGCTGTCAGATCAATGACGGGCTAAAGCTTTTTTAAAGAAGGAAGGGATTTAAATTTTCTTGATTATATGAATTGGTTTGAGGTTCAACATCTAATTCAGTCATTTTCTTATGGCACAAAATTTATATATGACTAAGAGAGCTGGCAAAACTTACACATCCTTTCAAACCTTCCTCCTATGCATGCTGTAAACCATATAATCTTGGGAGATCTTCAAGGGCTCAGGTCTTGTAGCTTTAAACAGCAACATTGGCTTCCTTCTTTCCTTCCTTTTATGTATGGTTATAGAAAGCTTTTCATTCTTTATTTAATGAAGCTATCATTACCTGAACAAAATAAAAGTGATGACCACTCAATGCTTTTAGTCCATTAGATTGAGTGCTCTGCTTTCTCTCCATGTTTAGCCAAATGGACTGACTGTGTAACACTTGCTACTCTTGGTTCTTTCTCCTCCTCCTTTTAATCCTTGTGGGATTGTGTGTGTACGTGTGTGTGGAGTGGAGAGAAAAAAAATTTGATGAGTATGCATTAGTATCTGAAACATATTCTGCATTTTCAGAAATATTGTTTGATTTTCAGTTCTAAATATAGTTTTCTCACTTTAAAAATGGAGGAGTCGCTTACATGTCTTCCTGTTTACTTTCTTCTTTATAAGATAACTAGAGACCCGGAGCATGAAATTCATGCATGGGGTGGGGGGTGGAAGTGTGTGTCCCTCAGTCCAGTCTGCACCCTCTCCAATCTGGGACCCCTCCCCTTGAAGGATGTCCAACTCACAATCCAGGACTGCTGGCTCCCAACCACTCGCCTACCTGCCTGCCTGCCTGATTGCCTCTAACTGCTTCTGCCTGCCAGCCTGATCAACCCCTAGCCACTCCCCTTCCAGCCGGATCGATGCCTAACTGCTCTCCTGCCAGACCAATCACCCCCAACTGTCCTCCCCTTCCGGCCTGATCGCCCCCAACTGACCTCCCTTTAAGGCCTGGTCCCTCCCAACTGCCCTCCCCTGCCAGCCATCTTGTGGTGGCCATCTTTGACCACATGGGGGTGGCCATATTGTGTTTTGGAGTGTTGCTCAATTTGCATGTTACTCTTTCATTAGATAGGATAGTAGTTATTTAATATGAGCTTTGAAATAAATGGATCAAAGGCCCCATGATATGATTTCTTGACTCTAAAATACATCTCCTCTAAGCTTTTGTCTCCTCAGCATTTCTTAATTTGAGACAGTGATTGCTCTTAATCTGCCCTACTAAGTTCATGATATCATTTTAGTTAAAAATACAAAGGTGTCAGGGTCCTTTGCAAATGTACTTGCAAAGAAGGGAGGAGGGATATGAACAAGAATTTTATAAGATAATAATTCCTTTAAGCCAAATTTAGGGTAGGTATCACCTCAAATACATGAAATTACTTTCAACTGATTGATACTTAAAATTTTCAATTTTTAGTTATCCCAGCATGTTTAATGGAGTCAGTAGTGCTCTTCTGAAGAACCATGAATTTCAACTGATCTCTACAGCTTTCTTAGGCCTAGCAAAATAGTACCTGAAGGATTTCCAAACTAAGAACCCATGACTCATAATAGTCCCAACCATTTTGGGGTGATGGGACTTTGAGGGCATTATGACCAGGAACTATGTTTAGATAATGTAAATGTGAGTCGTTAGTATCCAATTATATGAATGAGGGAATGTTCTTAGAACACAATGTTGGGGTTCTTAACAACTCTTGTCTTTGCTTCTTCCAGAATAGTACTTGTGGTATCATAATTCAGTGATTGCCTCTGTACTCAGGCTGTCAAGGTTTAGCTCCTGGTTCAGCTACTTGCTATCTATTGACAATGATTAGAAGCCACCATCTCTCTAAACCTCAGATCCCTCATCTGTAAAAAGTGATGGGGAAATTATAGTACTTATATCATAGAGTGGTTATGATGGTTAAATGTGATAATCCCCACATAGCACTTAGCACAGGGCCTGCCACTTAATAAATGCTCATTAAGGACCACCAATTATAGAAACATTGTATTTTAAACCTTGAAAAAAACTTTAAAATCAAACTATTCTAGCCCCTCTTCTTGAAGATGAGACAACTGAGGACCAGACGGAAGCAGTGACTTACCTAAGATCCCACAGCTGGGTGGAAATATCAAGGTCTCCTTATTCTAGTCCAAGGTTTCTTTCCTCTGCATTATCTTACTGTGCATGCAGGACAGAGAATGCCTCAGGAAAGACCTGATTGATATCTCCCAACAATAATAAAAAATATCACAACTGATAAGATAAACTGCAAGAATTGAGATGAAAACACAACACCTTAAAAGAGAGGTAAAGAACTGCAGGGCTGAAGTTAAGGAGAATATTTGGAGGTCTACCAATTTGACCCTTGTTTTGTTTGACTGTGCTTGTGGGCACAATACCCGTTCCATTTGCCCCTATTCTCAGAATGTAAAAATAGAAAGGAAAATATTATCAAAGGCACTGAATTACTGTCAAGAAAAGCCAATAAAAATGATTACTCTAGCAATATAACAGTGTGCCATAAAAGCCTAATAATCAACAGTATTTAAGCTCCATGCCACTGAGCATCTGACAGAGTGCCCATGTTTTATAGACAGCATTTATGGACTTTTCACAATCCAAATTTTTGCTCTTTATGAGTGGCTTATAAATTTGGGAAGTGGTTAAAACCACATTTCAAATCAAAACCGCCTATGAGGCACCCTGCCAAAGAAGTGTAAATATCTTTGGGAAAGCTAATATCTAACACAGAGCTCAGTGGAAGAGGATCTAGCTTTTGGAGAGATAAAAATATTATCGTTGGTTACCTTGGGCCTTAGAAAAACATTATTCTGGGGAACATAAAGAATTTCCCCAAATACAGAAATATGGGCTGAATATTTCACTTTCTTACAAATAATTATCATTCCAGAAACTATACATTTTGCATTCATTCTTTTGGCTATTAATTTAGCTATAGAGACACACGTTATGTAGAAATTTTTATAGCATGTATCAAACTGCAAGAAGCACCATCTCATTCCTATTATGTCCCACAGTGCCTTGGCATAAAGAAGCACTCCATACCTATTTGCAGAATGTAATTGAGTTGAAATTATTATTGTAAACATTTTCAACATCACTCCTTGAACTTTATCCCAACCCCACTACCAAATGAGAACTCTTTAAGATCAGCCCTATCTTACTTATCTTTATGACCCCCGAGCCCTAGCACAGTAAAAAGTTAATATACACAGGAGAAAAAAAAAAGGAAGGAAGAAGGGGAGAGAGAAAGAGAAGGAGGAAGGGAAGGAGGAAGGAAGCAAACAAGGAAGGAGAAAGAGAGATAGGAACATACTAAGTTAATTTTTCTATTCAGATAATGGCAAATACCATTGTAAAACTATGCTCTTCTCCAGATCATTATTAATGATCCCAATTAGAAAGAAGTAATAAAAAAAGGGGTAAAGAGATCATGAAAATAAAATACAACCAAGATCAACACAGAAAATCTAGGATAACTCGGGTTACACTTCCTACCAATATCAGTCAAGTACCCCTTGGTAGCCACCCAGTCAGCATCTCTGATTTCTGGCCACTGAGATGTGTTATCTTGGTAATACTATGGCACTGAATATGCCACAGCAGAAATTTTAGAATTTTCTACTGGAGAAAGTCAATAGGTTACCACGGGTAGAAGAAACATAACAGAACTCCTTCGCTGAGAGCCCAATGGACACACTGCACTGTTCAGGAGACACCAATGACATAATCACCGAAAGAGGCTTGCTGGTTATCTCCTCATGGCTGCAGAAGGGCAGTGTTTAGAGGTGCCTTGAACACTCCTCCTCCTACTAAGGAGTAATCATCAGGAACACACTGAAACCTTATGGTCATAAGCATGTTGAGAAATGGGCAGGCAGAGTGCCAAAGCAAAGAGAGGGAGATATAGTTGAAGGATTAAAAGAAATCCAACTCCAAAGGTCCTAATGTAAATGGCATCCACCTGTAACAAACCCATAAATAATTTTTAAAGGGGGTAAAATAAACTACATATTTATAGTTTACAAAGCATTTCTTTATATATTAAAGCAGTGATCAGATTTGGTGTAAAAGTTTTGACCAAATTATTGTCTTGAATTCTCTCTTTTGACTTGTTTTGCCCCAACCCCACTCACTTTCTCAGATTATCTCTCTACACCGCTCCAGGCAACCCAAAGTAGGCATCTGTTTCCAAACAGGAGAGGCCAATTGGAAATGTTGTTATTTTAACCTGGATTGGAAACCAATCCAATGGAAGATAGAAGAAAATGATATGCAGGGCCCCTGGGAATTTGGGTTCGAGATGCTGTGATAGATCTCCTTGTCACCTCTAGTTTCTGTGATTCCATGAAACTCGCCACATCTGGGTAATTTGTGCTTGTCACATACAGCAGGCAAGACTAATAGATACACCGGTCCAAAGAAAACTACAGGCAGCATTTCAGGATCCAACCCAGAGGACATACTTAGCTGCAGCTCAGAAACAATAATAAATTTGCCTTTTAATTACCCTCAGGTTGAACTTTACCTACACCTTCAATTACTTTTCAATGCACATAATAAAATCAGACCAACTGAGATATTCTTCAGCCAGAACTTATAAAATTTAGGGCAGAGAATGATTTCTATTTGCTTTTTACTGACCAGATACACTTTTAATCAAATATACGTATAGATTAAGCAAGGTTGCAGGAAGACTATATGAGTGAGTGAACAAATGATCTATAATTTAAGTCTAGTCTCTTCTCATTTATTCAATATCTGACATTTATTGAGCATGTACTACATAAAATACTTTACTAATTCATTTGGATTATCATAACTTGAAAAAATAATACATGTAAATGTTCTTAAGATATATTATATTTTAAACTTTTCATTGATCCAAGCAGTCATTCTATTAATTCACATCATGATCATATACCTAAAAATCACATCATGTCTTTCTGCCTATGCTCACAATTTTAGAAATCCCTGTTTAAAAATATGGTCTGAGCAATGTCAAATATTTTCCATATTTTAAAAGCGTGATTAATTTCTAAAATGTTTGAAAATACATAATAAGTAGTCTGTCATATGCAAAATGATTTTCAGCCATCATAACTGAGGCTAAAATCTTCAACCTAAAAAAAGTAGTTAACAGTGGTTTGTTTTTCTGGGTAATCTAAAACCAACACCATATTCTTTACCACATGCCTTTCCCTGTCCAGGAAAAAAAAAATCCTCATCTTCTTAACCCCAAAGTCTGGTCCCTGGGGCAGGTATGTATTTAGAATAAATATTTAAAATGAATCACTGATAGAAAGGGACATGCGATATAATAACAATGATAATATAATCTGGCTTCTTACATAATTTGGGGGCAAGATAAAAGAGACAGAACTGAAAATATTTAGAAAAATCATCTGCCATCTTCCAGTATCTAATTTGGAGGAATGGGAATAAAGACAAATTTCCAATAATTACTTTTTCAATCTAACGGGCAGATGCCAAACATTTCCCAGAGCATTTTCATGGAGCAGGTCCTTTCCCAAGGGCACAGTGTGGGCCAGTCCAAGTTTGGGTCCTTGGACACATCATGGGTTAAGTCCATGAAGTTCTAAAGGAATAAACCCAATTTTTTAAACTGGTACAGAAACAACTTAACCGTAAGGTCTTTGGGGCTGAAAGGTGTTAATGAGTCATACTCGGCTGGAGAAAGACCATGGAGGCTGTTGGCCTCCTTCAGCACTGTGGGTGGGTGGGGTGAGGGACAGGTCTTAGTCCCCAGGGGTGAAGGTCTGTTAAATTTATCTTGCTTTGGAAATGCTCTATTTCCATTCCGCACAGTCTCTTTGGCAATAACGGTGAAAACACTCCAATATTCAAGTAAGAGCTTCAAACCAAAGCAAATCCAGAACGTGTTTGTAATCACAGTCAACCCTCAATTATTTATGCATATGGCAGAAAGTAGCATCTTCTATAATAAAATGATAATTAATGTTTAACTTCACAACATGCTCTATATTGGGGGTTTTTTTCTTTTGTTTTTGGCAACATTAATAGACTTACTTTCCTAATTAGTTTGACCCTGATTACTGTCATAATTAGCATTCTCCGAGCATACGCACACTACTCATCAATTGATGGTGGGGAGAATGCCCAGTAACATATTGTGGGATAAGGGAAAGGTGGTCTGAGATTAGGTTTTTGCTGCCGGCAATTCAGAAACTAGATCATCTGAATCAATAAGGAGTTGGCTGTACTCATAACAGGCACTTCTTAAAGCCAAATAATCACATTAGTTAATTCCTGTCCATAAAATATATGTGGCCTCAGTAATTACTTATTAAACTAAGTCTATCTTGCACATAGAATATATATTTTTTAAAACTAAGATTACCTAGCTTTCCTGTTTATGCCAATCCTATTAATAAGGTAATTGCCACATCTTCCTAGTCCTGGCTGCTACCAGCCAGAGTTCTCCTTCAGGCTTGGAGATATTTGGGAATAATAAGTGGCCAGAGTTAGTTCTTAGTCCTGCCTCTTTGGGGACTTAAGCATAGCTTTCCTTAATTTCTTGAAAACACCTTCTAGACATTCCCCTCTCCCTTGATGGCCCAGGTGGCCTGGCTTTCCGAAAGGCCCCGATGGGCTACCCACCCGTGGCCTCTGACCCTCACAGTAGCTCACCTATCTTGTCCTCGGCTTGGCTGCCCTCCGAAGCCTCCGTGGGAGGCTGGGTTGTTGCCTTGGTGGCAGCATCCTCTGCAGCAGGGGTGGTGGCAGCAGCAGCAGTGACAGCAGCAGGCACATCGGCTTGTTTAGGCTCCTCCTTGGCTGGGGCGTCTTCCGCCTTGGAGGACGGCGAGTTGTCAGTGGAAGCTTTAGTGGCACTTTCTGTCTCAGCAGAGCCGGCCTTCTCCTCTGAGGGGGCTGGAGCCTGGGGGGCTGCCTGCTCTGCTGCAGCATCAGAGGCGCCCTCCCCCTTCTTCTCCTCGGAGGGAGCTTCTCCTGCTTTACCGGCCTCCTCGGGCTTGGGGCCAGTGGCCGGGGCCGCTTCAGTGGTAGTGGGACCTTCTCCCTCCTTCTTCTCGGCGCCATCAGCAACAGGGGCGTCATCCTTCTTCTCATTCATTTCGGCCTCAGCAGCTTGAGCATCGCCCTTCTTCTCTCCTTTGAGCTTTTTTCTTGTTATGTGTCCACGGAAGCTAGCCTGAATTTTGGTCGCGGCCTTATGAGCTTTATCTTCTGGTTTGATGCCATCTTGTTCGATCTTTTGCTCCTCATCATTTTTTTCAACCTTTTTGGAGAAAAAGGGGGAAAAAGGGAGAGATGAATTGATGCTTTTTCCCTTCAGATCATAGCATTTAACAAATATTTATTGAATGATTTGTACTGTGCCAAGCACAGACATCAACAATTCTGTGGAAATTCAAATTAAGCCTCCTCTCTCTTCATGGTGGAGAATTGAGTAGAAAACACATCCTTTTATGGGAAAACACATCCTTTTGGCCTTGCAGAATCACTGGCATGGATTTATATGTCTTTCCTTCCCCAGCTCCATGTCTCTGTATTGCCAAACTTCAACCAGCCATTCCATGGATGTACCTTGGCTACTCAGATCACATCCACTCTAGGTTTTAATCAAAGTGCTCTGACAGATATTGCTTTTTCAGGGTTGCTGAGAGGAACTCTGTGCAAAACTTCACATTTAAAAATATTATGGAAAAGTCTGTGTGTATTTTCCAACCCCCTCCCCAGGATTTCAAGTCTGGTCAAGAAATCAATAGATTCAGGGCAAAGAGTATGGTAGAGGTTTAGACAACAAATTCTATCAGGGTTTTGTACAACTGCAAAGGAGTTCAGGGCTTTGGGGCTTTTGCTTAAAATGTTATAATTCAGAATGCTGGTCACACAATGATGTCTACTTTCCCCTGTGTGTGGTCCAACATTAGTAGTCAACACACTAGATCTTCACAATTTGAAGACAGAAAGTGGCTGTTATTCTTGTTTTTTAAAAAAATGAGAATGAAAAACACCATTTCCACTTTTGAAGAAGTGGTATATATTCACCAAATCACAATTTCTTATTCTCAAAGCAATTTAAACCTAAAATTAGTTTTATGTTATTACTGATAGAGTCATTCTAGTACTAAAAGCAAGAGACTAAATATACATTTTTTATCATTTGATGCAACATTTACAGCATAATATGCTGCATATAACCTTTTTCCACAAGGAAATTAAATCAGAGGATAGGCATAGAAGGTATATTCATGGAAAGAAATATACAGTATGGGCAAGTACCCAAATTCCATATAGCTCCATTGCTCACCATAGTGCCCCAATGTGGTTGCTTATAGTCTCCGTGCATTCCTTCCTTTAACTCTGGAGCACTGGGGAAATACAACAGTGAACGATGCAGCAACTTTCCTTAAAAAAAACAATAATAGCTCTAGCTGGTTTGGCTCAGTGGATTAAGCGGACCAACAGGTCTCAGGTTTGATTCCGGTCAAGGGCAAATGCCCGGGTTGCAGGTTCGATCCCCAGTGGGAGGGCATGTAGGAGGCAGCTGATCAATGATTCTCTCTCATCATTGATGTTTCTATTTCTCTCTCTCCCTTCCTCTCTGAAATCAATAAAAATACATTTAAAATAATAATAATAGTAAAAGAGTGCTGCCCTAGCCAGTTGCTCAGTGGTTAGAACACCAGCCTGCAGACTGAAGGGTCTCAGATTTGATTCTGGTCAAGGGCATGTACCTCAGTTGCAGGCTCAATCCCCAGCCTGGTTGGGGTGGGTGCGGGAGGCAACAAAATGATGTCTTTCTCATATTCATGTTTCTCTCTCTCTATCTCTCCCCCTCCGTTCACTTTCTTTAAAGATCAATGGAAAAAATATCCTTGGGTGTGGATTAACAACAACAAAAAGAGTGCTTATTATGTACTGAGTCCTGTGGTTGGCTTCAATCTTGACTTTGGCCTGACCGTGGCCTTTGCTCCAGTTTAGGAGTAAGCTACAGCAGGCCAACACAGTGGTACGTTTTCCACCTGTCATACCAGCTCTGCCCCAGTGACCTAGATCCAGCTAATCATGATGTAGGCCTGTCTGACATAATTTGGACAAACATATGAGCCTGTTGTTAGGTAAGTTCATCAATGTGCAGTGGATATACAAAAGTATTTTTGAAAATAAGCTATATATGACAGTAAAAGCAGGACTGACAATTTTTCAGTAAAATCCAAGAGAACTTCTTCTTCCTCAGGTAACTGTGTATATCCACACAAAGAAAGAAGGACTAAATGAAAAGCACTTCGTACAGGCCCGGCCTGCTCCCTCCTCCAGGGACCATGATGCTGCACTGCTCAGTTCTCTGATGCACTACCGCCTTCCACTCTCCTGCTGCTCCTGAAGACTCCTACTGGGACACACGGCACAATCTGGGGCACGGGAGCAGCTGTCCCTGCCAGGCGCTCTCTGCTCAGAGATGGAAGCATAACCCTGTTAAATTAACAGTTGTGAATGGAGCATGGAGCCGAGATGCTGTTAATTTATTTTACTCTATCTTGAGTTTTCTGAATGAGGCACCATCTTATATGACAGGACATCTGCACTTGGGCATTGATGCCAAGTGGTTCTTTAATACAAATACTGCTCCTTAGGAAGTAGACAAACCAATTATCTCAGAGAGGGCAGGTGTGCAGAAAAGACCCTCTAGTGATTCAAGAAAGCTACAATTTTAGAGCCCCCCTTTTTTTCAGAACATAAATCGAAGGAGATGAAATTCTTGAAAAGCTGGAAAACAATAAAATAAGAAAGCTGGGAATTTGCATGATATAAAGAAAGAAACTTTACGTGGATAAAGGAAGAGCTCTACTCAATCCTTCTGTTCCCACCTCAATTTTTTTGATCATCTGCCACTTTACCTTTCCAAATGATTAGTGTTTAAGCTTCTGTACACAGCCTCTATGTTGAAATGATTATTTAGAAAGGCACAGAGTAGACTTGGGTGCCAAGATTGTGGGACCAGTTTCACCTGAACAATCCAGGAGTCTAAGAAACACAAGAGATAAGGGCTAGACAGGAAGGAAGAGAATTATGAAAGATTGAGTTAGAAGTGAGAGGTGAAGATTATTCTGTAAAAGGTAGGTGCCCAGATGGGTTGATATACCCAAAGAGGTGCTCAAAGTCCTCCATGGGCATGTAGCTCTATCTGGAGGAACACGCGGGACCATTTGATGTCATTAGAGATTTAGGGAAACTGGATTTTAGAGATGGGTTGGAAAAAGACAACTATTACAAATATTTTAGATAGAGGAAGACAGGGATAGAAAGAGGAGGGGGAAGGAAGGGAGGAGAAGGAAAGGAAAAACAAAAGAGGAGAGGAGAGAGGACAGAAGGAGGAGGGAAATGGAGGGAATAAATCAGCCTACGAGGTCAGACTTAAGTGATTAAACAGAGGCATCTAGAAACAAAAATATTTTAAATAAAAACTGGGTCATAAGCTAGACAGTGCCAGATTGTGTGTGTGTGTCTTTTTAAAAAATATGTAATTGATTCTATTAATATAGCTTCAACTAGAGGTTATTTTCTGGTTTAATTCATTTCACAGTACTAGAAGTAGTTGGACTGAGAGCGTATTTTGTAGAGAGATGAAAGAAGAAGAGAACCTTCCCTAAAACTAGCTGTGGGGGCAACCCCAAGATGTCAGGCCAAATTGACTTTTCTCAGTAAGAAACAGAAACCCTGGCTGGTGTGGCTCAGTTGCCCTGTGCACCAAAATGTTGCTGATTTGATTCCTGGTCAGAGCACATGCCAGGTTGTGGGCACATGCCGGTAGGGGGCGTGCAGGAGGCAGCTGATAGATGTTTCACTCTCACATTGATGTTTCCCTCTCTCTCTTCTTCCTTCTTCTCTCTCTAAAAAATCAATAAAAACATATTTTTAACAAAAGAAACAGAAGACTGTATCTAAGACAAAGGACTTTTGAGCCCAGGGAAACCAGAGATCAGTCAGTACATTTAGCACAGCCCTTTGTTTCTAAAAAAAAACAACAGCCATCCTGGCCCTGAAAAGGTACCTGCCTCAATTCAAAGTGAGTGAGTGGCTCAACTGGTATTTGAACTCAGGTCCTCTCCTCTCCCACCCAACCCAAGTCCAATTTTATTGCTTCAGTGACTTGGAATAGCTTGGTCTTTCTTGTAGCAGATAATCCATAAAGCACCCTTGTAACATTCTCATTTATCTACTTATTTAACAATACTGAGTGCCTATACAAGGCACTATAGACACTCTACTGAGATGAATAGAGTATCTACCCACACAGGACACACAGGATTCTTTTTTAAATGTTATTTGTTAAAATAAGTCCATAGTGCTTTAACAATCAATAATTTACCAGGAATTCACAGCAGACACCTGATCTTCTAACCATCTTGTGGAGTAAGGTATCTAATCAAATAAAAGAGAAACATGCAAATTAACCTAACCTTCGCTACACCTCAAGCCATGCCCACCAGCCAATCAGAGCGACTAGATGCAAAGTAACCCAACCAAGATGGTGGCCGGCAGCCACGGAGCTGGAGCAAGCAGGAGGCTTTGTTGCCCCAGTGATGGAGGAAGCCAAGCTTCCTGCCTGCCCTGGCTGGCTGTGGCCTCCACTAAAGGCAAGAAAGTTTCGATTATAGAAGACAAAAAAATCCCAGATATCTGCTTCCAGCCAGCCTCCACTGGGAACTTGGGTGGCTGGGGGCCGTGACCAGCCTGCAGATGGCCCTCAGCCCTTCACCCAGGCTGGCCAGGCACCCCAGTGGGGACCCCCCACACTGAAGGAAATTGGCCAGCCTGCAAACAGCCAACAGCCCCTCACCCAGGCTGGCCAGGCACCCCAGCGGGGACCCCCACCCTGAAGGGACTGTGGCCAGCCTGCAAACAGCCATCAGCCCCTCACCTAGGCTGGCCAGGCACCCCAGGGGGGACCCCTAACCTGAAGGGGCTGTGGCCAGCCTGCAAACAGCCATCAGCCCCTCACCCAGGTGGGCCAGGCACTCCAGCTGGGACCCCCCCCCCCCGAAGGGGGTGTGGCCAGTCTGAAAACGGCCCTCAGTCCCTCACCCAGGCTGGCCAGGCACCCAAGCGGGACCCCCACCCTGATCCGGGACACACTTCGGGGCAAACCAGCCAGCCCCTACCCATGCACCAGGCCTCTATCCTATATAATAAAAGGGTAATATGCAAATTGACCCTAACAGCAGAACGACTGAGAATGACTGGTCACTATGACACACACTGACCACCATGGGGCAGACGCTCAATGCAGGAGCTGCCCCCTGGTGGTCAGTGCGCTCCCACTGGGGGGGCTCTGCTCAGTCACAGCCAGGCTGATGGCTGCCAGTACAGCGGTGGTGGTGGGAGCCTCTCCCGCCTCCTCAGCAGCACTAAGGATGTCCGACTGCAGTTTAGGTCTGCTCCCCGCTGGCAACTGGGCATCCCCCGAGGGCTCCCGGGCTGCCAGAGGGATTTCTGACTGCCAGCTTAGGCCCAATCCCCTGGGAAACGGGCATAAGCCAGCAGGTGGTTATCCCCCGAGAGGTCCCAGACTCAAGAGGACACAGGCCAGGCTGAGGGACTCCCCCCCCTGCTGAGTGCACAAATTTTTGTGCACCAGGCCTCTAGTCCTATATAATAAAAGCCTAATATGCAAATTATACATCTTATATAATAAAAACCTAATATGCAGATGGTCATTCGACCTGCAGTTCGACTGGGAGACTGGGAGTTTGATCGCTTGCTATGATGTGCGCTGACTACCAGGGGGCAGCGCAGAACATGGCAGGCAATGTGGTGCCAGCAGTGGGCGGCAGTGGAGGCACTGCCAGCCCCAATGGGCCCTGATGAGAGCGGAACCATGGTGAGATGGTGGAGCAGGTAAGTAGGCGATGCCAGGCCGAGGTGGGTGCAAGTGGGGGCCTGATTGCCCTGCTGATTGCCCCACAGACAGTGACCAGTGGTGGTGGGCAGGGCCACTGCCTGGCTCCCAGATGCTGAAGGAGCCAGGTGGGGGGCTCAGCCCTGACCCATTGCCCACAAACAGCAACCAGCAGTGGGCAGACCCTGATCACCCAATCAGGGCCAGACCCCGGGCTGGGACAGGAAACTGAGGGTGGGTAGCGGTGACCAACCTCCTGCAGCACCCAGGTAGGGAGGCTGCGACCTCTAGCCAGCTACCTGGGGGTGGGGGTAATGGGGACCGAGGTGTGGTGAGAATGCGGATATCCACTGAGCTCACTCTCACTCTCCCTGCTACCCTCTCCTGGGATGCCAGGCTCAAGTGCCCGGAAGCTCCCATGCTCAGGTGCCAGGTACCCCTGAAAAGCCCACCCTGTACCCACACAGCCTTTTCCAAGTGAGCCAGATCACAGCTGCCGGGACTGCAGGGGCCAGTCAGGCTCCCCATGGCTTCGCACAGGAGCCGGTCTGCAAGGCCGGCTGGTAAAGACCGCGCTGCCAGTCTGCTTCCATGCAGCACTGCTGGGCGGCCCAGAGGCCCACGCTGTGCCCCAGCCTGCGGCGTCCAGCCCGCTCACTGCATCTCCATGTGGGGACTCGGGTGCTGTGACTCAGGTGAAGGGGGCGCGTGGGGCCCCAGGGACCCAGGTGCTGCCCAGGGCCCAGAGGTCAGCAGGGACCTGCCCTTCCACGCCAGATGCTCACACTTCGATCACTGGCCAGGCCTAGGGACTGCATCCATACACGAATTTCATGCACCAGGCCTCTAGTATAGAATAAACGTGTGAGTTATAGATGGAGAAGGTCCATAAAAAGAGTATACTGGTATTTAGTGGTTAAAGAGTCAGTTCATAAGTCTCATTAAAATAGGTGGGGTTTTTGTTTTGTTTTTTTGTTTGCTTTTTTTTGTACTCAGCCTTGCTACAAATAAGCTTTGTGCTGAGCTCTGATGTCTTCTGAGGGAATTTAAAAATTATTTTGTTTTTACATGGAATTGTTGCTGAATGTGAATTCACTGAGGAGGATATTCCAGTGCAGTGTATTACATGTAGGAAGAGTACCATTATGAGTTGTAATAACTTATTCAGGAATTTTCATTGTTGTAGCTTAGTATTTTTACTGACCAATATATTTGGGAGCTCCGTAATTTTTGAAGTCTTAGAGAAAACCATGATATCTGAAATCTTTACTTTTCAACCAAGACTAAAATCTTGGATGAATGTTGGTCTAAAGAAGATGAAGGGTATATTACACTCATTTGTTGGGACCTAGTCAAATTTCTACATTCTTTAGATGAAAGGGCAATATTTTCATTAATATTTAAGAATTACAGCCCTAACCAGTTTGGCTCAGTGGATAGAGCATCAGCCTGCAGACTGAGAGGTCCCAGGTTCGATTCCAGTCAAGGGCATGTACCTTGGTTGCGGGCACATCCCCAGTAGGAGGTGTGCAGGAGGCAGCTGATCGATGTTTTTCTCTCATCGATGTTTCTAACTTTCTATCCCTCTCCCTTCCTCTCTGTAAAAAATCAATAAAATATATTTTAAAAAAAGACTTACAGATAAGAAAGCAAAAAAAAAGTAGTTATTTAATATCCAACATTGTTACTCTGGTTAATAGTTTCTTTTCTCTCTGGGGGAAGGAGAAGAGGACAATTTAGGATTTATTCTAAGATGTCCAAACATTTGCATTCTTTATGTTACAAAAGAAATTTGGGCAAAAATCCATGAAAGCCTGACTTTTAGAACTAAAATAACATCATCCATTTAACTGGGACACCTTAATTCATTTAACGTTTTCCAATTATCATAGGAATGCCTCAACCTTCAGAGCATGAAAAACTTGGCCCTGTATCTACTGCTGCCAGCTATAAATACTACTTTTATAATACCTCAAAGTTTCTCTTAAGCAGGATTGAATTTTAAATGCTTTAGAAAGTCATTGATGTAATACCAATTATTCTAATAATATATTTAGAGAACCAAAATATTTTCAACTTGATTGAACAAAAGATATTTCTGAGAAGCAAAATTGAAGGGACATAAATATTCTAAGCAAAGTTTTCTTTAGCACACTATAGTTTACATGCTTATGAGAATCTTATTAACCCATAGAAAACCAGAATAAAGTGTTGAAGGATATATATAAAATCTGGCAGATATTTACTTACGACTTATTCTATTTTTAATTAATAATTTATTGAGGTGACACACACATAAGAAAATTTCACTCTTTTTTTAAGCTTAGTTGATTTTAAGCATAGTTGATAGCACATACTTTAGGGGAAATATCTAGATATTAAAGAAGTTCACAGTGGAGTTTCTGTGCTTTCTTTGAACCCAGTCAGAGATCAGAAATCCAGTGAAATGCTCTTATGGGGGAGGGAAAGGAGGATGAGCCAGTGTCTTCCAGTTATGCAGATAAATTGCCTGCAGGTTTCTGGGCAGTTATAGCGAAGAAGGTGTTATTTAAAACACCTAAATACCTAGGGTTCCCTCAATAGTCAATCCTGTTGAAATATCTAACTCTGGTGTGAGGGGTTGGGGAGCAGGATGCAGGTAGAAACAATGAAACTATTGTGATTTTGCCAAGAAATATCATCACTTTTTGAAACCTCTGGTTTTCAGTCCAGTGAAAAGTCTTTTTTTAGTTCCTGGGCAGGTGAGAGCACAAATATATGATAACTAAGCAATTCTCCAGGGGAATGTGAGACATCAAGAGTGATCTTTCAAATCCTGGCGGAGTAGTAGTAAGGGAACTTGCTTTTTCCCTTCAATTGAAGGGTGCAGCATACTGCTGCAGCTCCAGAGTTATAATAAGTAGACAATAAATGCCAATTGATTGACTCACTACGTAAGAAAACCAAATATCCTATATTGGACATTGGAATAGTAATGTTACCTTTTCAGATAATAGCTGGTGATCAAGATATAGGTCTTCAGCTCAATTCCATATATTATTTAACATGTACAGCCCACCTGCTTCCAAAAGAATATGAAGTGGCATGTTCAACACAGTATGAGGTAATACTGGAGAACTCAGTGTCCAATCAAAAGAGTTATTTTTTATTTTATTTATTTTATTGTATTTTATTTTGTATATTTGTAATTCTATTTGTCCCACAAAGACAGATAGAGAAGAGGCAAAGGGCACATTAAATTAGTGCCTTCTAACAGACAAGCATACTAAAGACTTTGTCTATTTTGTTTAAAGCCAAATCTCCAGTTTCTAAAATAGCATCTGATACATAGTGGATGCTCATTAATATTTGTTGAATAAATCTAAATTTAAACATCTCAGTGCCACTTCAGAAAGACGATGATAGGCAAAGAAGAGCACCTGACTAAGACAAGTATGTTTCCCCAACACGTAACTGAATAACTGACTTCATATGTTGAGGTTGAACACAAAAACCAATTATGAAAATGAATGTGCAAAGGTCAGACAAGGAGAGAAGTCACAAAACTATAGAAATGACATTATAATGAAAATAATTTTAAAAGCTCCTAGAAATGTCAATAAGTCTAAGATAAAAAATTGACATTCATTTTATCTATGGATTGCCTACAGTCATATCAATCAAATTATTTTTAAATATATATTTCTGCTTTTCCATTAGTAAAACAGTGAAAATATTCATGGGGTATTATTGGAGATGCTCCCCTTCTCTCTATTTATACTTATCTGTATAATGAGCCTCAGGGCCTAAAGTTGTAGGATGGGATGACTATTCCTTGGTCATTTAAGGAAGGAAGGCCCCATATCTTAAACTGGGACTGGGAGGAGCCCAGGTTTGAGATGAGGCACATACTTATGTTGGTTGATCTATCAGGACACATGCTGAACCGAATAATTTGCCTAAACTCTTTCAGAAAAACCCTTGGTATGGCAGACAAAGGTATAAGTAACCTGACTGAATCAAGGTCAAAGTCACTGATGCCCAAGTAAATACCTGCTGAGAGTCAGCTCTGGGAGGAAGGGCTCCACTCTTGAGCAGCAGGAGTAGAGCCTTTGATAAGCATTGCCTGTTCACTATCTCTACCAGTGTCCACTACCTCTATCAGTGTTCACTACCTCTACAAGTGTTCACTATCTCTATAAGTGTTCGTTACCTCTACAAGTATTTACTACCTCTACAACTGGCAAGCTCAAAGAAGGGAAAGGTGGGCAGACACTACACCCTGTTCTTGGAGAGAGGTGTCTGTGCCTATAGAGACCACTAACAGACAAGAGTCAGCATACTAAAGACAGCACACCACAGCTAGGAATAAAAAGGGAGGGACTCCCCCATCAAGCCACTGAAAAGGCTGAAATCACACACCAGGACATAAGAGGGACTGTGAGACTTCTGCTAACAACTGGAGAAAAAGGGAGAACAGCAGGCAGCCAATGCATCTGGGAAAAGACAGAAAAGCAGCTTAGTAACAGACAGCCCCTTGTATCACTATCACAGGTGAATTCTTCTCAGATGAGAGTTCACAAGAGTGAAGCACAGCCTGAGCTACTGGAGAAGGTACTGAGAGCCCAGGGAACCTGGCAGAGAACTGTCTTCCTTCCAAGTAAGGCACTGCGAAATGACTCCTGTTAGACACTCAGGAATACAGGACAAGATAAGTACTTATTTAAAAATTACTCTATTCTTCCTACTATACCAAATAGTGATTAATTCATTTTTTAATTAAATTTCTTTAACGAATTACATTCTAAGTCAGTAGTACTTGGTAAGTTTTGTTCTGTGAATAAGTGAATGAGAAAGACCTTTCTCATCCACTCTGATATGTATCTTTCCCCCAACACGGTCTCTTTTGGTCTACTTACCTTGATTTTCCTTCTTTGTGCTTAGAATCACTGACATCTATTTTAATTTCATTATTAACTGAAACTTGCCTTGGAATATACATTTTCTGAGAGCAGGACCTTGTCAGTTTTGTACAATCCTCAAAGTCTTGGTAGTTGAAGTAGTGTTGGCACATGATTGTTGCTCCAAAATATTTATTTGTAGTTAAGTGACTACAAGTCACACTATGTTAGTGATCAGAGAGCACATCAGTGGACAGCACCTCGCTCACTGGCTGTGTATCTTTGCTTTGCTCTGGGAACTAATGCTTGGGGGTTTCATCAAGCCATTCTTTTGCAGTCAGATTCCTCTACCCTCTACATTTATGACTGTACAGCATATACAGTTAGTATGTCAAACAGTCCGCATCAGAACCATGTGAGGAACACAACACAATTGGGACAGTTGAGCAAACATAAAGGGGTCCAGCTTCTAAATGCCAGAGCCCACTCTCAATCCTACTCCCCATCCAGTGCTTTTTAAAATTGAATGTGGGAAGCCAATATTCCCTGGTGCATAAGAACATGGGCTTCAGAATTATGGGTGTGTAGGCTTGAATCTTGATTCTGCCACTTAATTATCAACTCTTGATCTTGGGCAAGTCAGCTTTGGTTTTCTTATGTGTAAGATCGGAAATATAGGGCTACCTCATTGGGTTGTTTTAAGGGTTAAATGAGTTAATGTATATAAAGTTCTTAACAGAGTCCTTGACATATTGTACATACTCAAAAAGGAGTAGCTGCTACTGTTTTTCTCATCATAATCATTCCCATCATCATGAGTAATTTCATCTCAGAGTAATTTCTACATTATCATGACAATAAGTCAAGGCATGTTAATAAGATACATACCAAAGGAGGTTTGGTTGTGAGATGTATTCATCTCCATGATTGCTGGTATCCCCACCCAGGGAGGACAGAGTCCAGTTCCTTAACTCTACAGTACTAGTAAGCTATCTATCCTCAAAGAAATAAGCAGGAAACAGTCCAAAATGTGCCACAATAATCAATCCAGTTATTTCCTATCCTTGGGAAGGAGGCAGATCTGTTTGCATTGTCCAATCCCACTCCTGTACCTCCTAACAGACACTAATTCTATCTTTATTCATTCCTAAACCTCCATGTGGTTCAGCATCTTGATGATAGAAATACACTTAAACTAGAAGTCTATTCTTTCTCAGAGTATATGCCCCTCACCTGACAACCCCTCATTCCCCCAAAAATCTCATTTAGCTCTTATTTCATATATCTATGCCACTGACCTAGCCGTATCCCTTACAGATCCAGAAAAACAATTGCCTGTGCAGGTTTTGAGATGCAGTCTATTTACTCATGTTTACTAAAAGCTCTGGATGCAGCTGCCAGACATTTCATGGGGGATTAGCTTAGGAGCATCTGGTCCTGAGGAGAGAGGAGCATCATGATCTGGGAGTTCCAACTCTATCCAATGCAGCCCCATTGGATAGTTAGTAAAGCTCTTCTGAATGTCGTTGTACCTAATATCTATTAAGGGTCATAATATGCCAACAGAGGTCATGTCATTATAAAGCCTAGTTGAATGGAAAAGAACTTGGAAATACCATTTGGGAAAAAAAAAGACAGCAGCTTGAATTTTTATATTACAGGTTTTAAAGTACTTTCAACTTCATAAAATTTTTCCTCAAGAAATTACAATAAAATAGGCTAAGCATATGTGCTATCCCTTTTATAAAATAAAAAAACAGATTGGTGGAAAGCCCCCCAATGATAGAATGGGCCTTAAACATAGGCCTCCAATCTCCTACATTTTAAAATATCAGAGAATTCAACCTGAGAATTCAACACGTAACACTCAGAAAGTGTCATTGAATAAATAACAATGCTAATATCAGCAGTAAGACTATTTGAAGTACTTTTCAGTTAACAGAATTGGTCTACATTTCAGATCTTATGACAGAGGTGGCTCCAGAATTTCTATGTGGGAGGGCCAGGGGCAGGAACATGTTTGGAGGGGGAGGTAGGAGATTTTTCTTGAAGCTGCACTTGCAGAGCAAACATACTGCTCTTTACAGTGTGCTTGTTTATATGATGTAGCGTAGCAGGTGGGATGATTTGCAGGGACACTGCTATCTATCAACGTTAAGTTACACATACCTTAATGCCCTATCAATCACTAGGTACGTGACTGCCCATTTACAATAGTACTGGAAAAAAATCTAAAAAAAAGTACAAGCATGTTTTCTCTGATTCTAGGAGATACATTGTATTCTTCCACGTGTGAAAAAAAATTGAATTATTTTGTTGTAGGGTAAGGCGGGTGCTGGGTAAAAGACACACAGTTTGAGGACAGACTTCCATTTTAACTGGATTCTTATCCCCGAGCCACTAACCACTTTAAAGGCAAATACACAAGACACTAGAAAACTCTGTAAATTATAACCGAGTCTAAATTTGCTCATGATGTTATTGTCTTATTCATTCTTCCTTTCTTGCCTCTCCTTTGATTTTGACATCCAGTTTTCTCTTGGTCATCAGTCATTGACACTGACACATGATTACACATTCCCTGGTCTGGCTTTGGGATCAAATGATTTGAGTTCAAATCCTGGCTCAGCTGCTGCTTAAATGTACAATCTGAGGTAAACTACTTAATTTCTTTAGAATTCAGTTTCTTCATCCCTCATATTGTAATACTAATGCCTACTGTGCAGAACTTTCTTGATGATGAAAAAATAGTATTGGTAAAGAGCTTCATGTGGGCGGGCGGGAGAGGTCAAGGGGGGGAAAAGGAGACATGAAAGAATTTTGCAGGGCTTACATACTTTATAAAAATAATAAATGCTCTCTCTCCAAAATAAAAAAAAATTCTTTAAAGGTAAATACTATAAAATACATTCAGATCTTTGGAGAAAATAATATTAATAATCTTAAAAAACTATTACTACATAGTAGTATGTGCAAATACTCTTCTAAGTACATTATTATGTTATCTTTTAATATACTTTTTATTGATTCAGAGAGGAAAGGAGAGGGAAAGAGATAGAAACATCGATGATGAGAGAGAATCATTGACCAGGTGCCTCCTGCACACCCCCCCACTGGGAATTGAGCCCGCAACCCGGGCATGTGCCTCTGACCAGAATTGAACGCAGGACCCTTCAGTCCGCAGTTGGAAGCTTTATCCACTGAGCCAAACCAACCAGGGCAATTATTATGTTCTTTTTTTTTTAAAATACATTTTTATTGATTTTAGAGAGGAAGGGAGAGGGATAGAGAGATAGAAGCATCAATGATGAGAGAGAATCATCGATTGGCTGCCTCCTGCACATCCCCCACTGGGGATGGAGCCCACAACCCAGGCACGTGCCCCTGGCCAGAATCGAACCTGGGACCCTTCAGTCCGCAGGCTGACGCTCTATCCACTGAGCCAAACCGGCCAGGGCAATTATTATGTTCTTTATGTATACACACAAGTATATATTTATTAAATATATTACATATATATATTTTAAAATATATTTTATTGATTTTTTACAGAGAGGAAGGGAGAGGAATAGAGAGTTAGAAACATCAATGAGAGAGAAACATCGATCAGCTGCCTCCTGCACACTCCCTACTGGGGATTGCCCGCAACCAAGGTACATGCCCTTGACCGGAATCACACATGGGACCCTTCAGTCCCCAGGCCAATGCTCTATCCACTGAGCCAAACCGGTTAGGGCAATATATTACATATATTAACTAATTTAGTTCTGACAAGGCTGTGCAATGGATACTGTTTTTAAACTTTAGAATAAGGGACTAATTAATGGCTGGCGAAGGTGGTAGGGGGTGTGCAGGGAACACCTAGACAAAGATTCTCCTTTTACCAAAAGTCTGAAATTCTTCCTTGGAGCATTAGTCCTTTATTCTAAAGTTTAAAAACAGACACAATCAATTTAAATCTATTTTCCAGATGAAGGGACTGAGGCACAGGGACATTAAGTAACTTGCTCAAAATCACACAGCTAGTAAGTGGCTGAGCCAGATTTGAACTCAAAATACTTGTACAAGTTGCACATGAGATAAAATCACCCTAGGAAGGGAGGGCCCCTCTACTCTGCAGGTTTCCCCTCAAAGCTCCCAGGCAAGGTGAAAAGTGGACTGGAGAGTGAAAAGTCCAGAGCCAGACTTTGTCGTGGCCAGTGCCAGCCAATGCTGGGCTAGTTCTGAGTGCCTAAAGGACCAGGCTTCTGACCTGTCACTGAAATTTCATCCTCCCCTTTTCAAAATCTCTGTACAATAGAAAAGTACAAACAAAATTTCAAAGCAAGGGCTGTGGTATCATGACCTCATCCCCCAGGTGATGCCATGACTCATTTTCCTTGTGAAGGTTTTGACAGGGAGGAGTCACACTTGAGATGCTGAGAACAGTTTAGAGACCAGATTTCCTATTAATTCTGAAAGTAGGTGAGAGAAAATACCAGAGAGCAGAGAAAGCAATACTGAAGGAAGTGGGAGGAACGGGTCAGGAATTATGGCTATTTAATTAAATGGGAAAAGCCAATGAATAAATTAGTGTCACCCTCATCTACATTCTCATCAGAAGGAAGGGATTGAGCAAGTGGTAAAGAGCAGGCTCTGTCATTTATTCCCGTGTCTGAGTTTAAATCCAGCCAGAGTTCCTGAAATGCCTTTTCCTTGAACCAACTATTTCTGTTATTTTCCTGACAATTGTAGTGAGGCAGATAGAGAAATCCATCTAGAACTATTCCATGAACATCATACTTCTTGCTCTGCTTATATTCTCAAAAAATGTCATACTACTCACCCACATAGCTCACTGGAGAAACACAGGGACAGTGTTCATCATGGCACAGAGAACCAGCCCACCTCCCACTTTGTGGTTCAGCAGGGAGAAACTGCACCCTCTGTTGCCCTCAAAGAGAAAAACTACCTCTAATCTGTTTTTAAAACTAGGCAGGTAAATTCTACAACTTCTGAATCAGTCCATATAAACCTGCCATTCAGTGATTTATTATAACCTAAGCTTTGATCCAGAATATTAAGCTGAATTGAGTCTGATTCTGAGGTCCTGAGATCAATGAAAATTACTTTCTTTCTTCTTGATGCATAGACAGTTATGTGTTGTGCCACAGCCCTCTCATCAGTGATGTTGCATGACCCAGAGACACAGAGCACCAGGTCTGTGCCCAGCACTGGGAAACTACAGGAAATGAGGATCTTTTGTGTCATCACAGGAAGATTTGAGTTCAAGACTTCCAAGAAGGTAGGGTGACATAACCACTCTTACCACAATTCTGCTTGACTCACCAGAAGTCGATGATGCTCCCTATCCCTGTGTCAGCTCAGGACTAGACCCAAGAATCGGAATAAAAGATTCCCAGGGCAATCCAACAACCATTATTTCCCCTGAGTTGGAGTAACTCAACAGCTCCAGGCTAGAAGAATTCCCTAGTTTTAAAAGTCCAATCAAAGCCCAGTGAGCTTAGCAAAATGAACCTGCCTGATACCTGTGCAGCCTCTGTGGGTGTACAGCAGTCCAGCTCTGCCATGGTATAGAAGCACCCAGAACACACCACAGAAGATTTAAAGCACTGTGTAGCATCAAGGTAATAATGGGGGTGGCTGGCAATGGTGGTAGCAGGTGTGCAGGGAACACTTAGACAAAGATTCTCCTTTTACCAAAAGTCTGAAATTCCTTCTTAGAGCATTAGTCCCTTATTCTAAGGTTTAAAACAGACACTGAAAGTGCACACTATAGAAGCTCTCTTAATTGGTCTGTCTTCTACTCTATGCTACACATTTTATCGGATTGAGCTAATAGAATTATAGTTTTATAACATGCTTATTCCCAACCACCCCAAACCTGCTCTCCCCAAACCCTTAAAATATTCCCATTGCTTATCAAGCTAAGAAGTTATGACTTATTTTAGCATTTGATCAATTTATGGAATGGTCCCAGTCTGTCCTTCCCACTTCTCTCGTGAACATACTCTTTACTTTAGCCAAGTAAATCCACATGCGGCTCACTGAACATGCTCCTCACTTCCTGAGTTCTCTGACTTCACTTACAATGTGGGCCCCCTCAAACATTTCTCTTTCATACCCTTCACAACTCATCCAATTCTCACCTCCTTGGTTGGAGAGTTTTCTTACATCACCCTAAATGGACAGCCCAGGGGTCAGCAAACTTTTTCTGCAAAGGGCCAAATAGTAAATATTTAGGTTTTCTAAGCCATATACAGGGTGGGCAAAAGTATATTAATAATAATTTTAAAATAATAAGTACAATAAATAAATCATAATATAAGAATAAACTGTGTTTTGTGCACTCACAACTGTAAACCTACTTTTGCCAAACCCCTGTATGTGGTCTGTGTTGCAACTACTCAACTCTGTCATTGTTGTGGGAAATAAGCTATAGATGCTAAATAAATGAATGAGCATGGTTGTGTTCCATAAAACTTTATTTTGGAATACTAAATTTGAATTTTGTATAATTTTAAAGTATCACAAAATAACATTCATTACTCTTGATTTTCTGTCAACCATTTTATGGTTGTAAAAACTCAGCCCACAGCCTATAGTGGGCAGGGGCTACCTTTAGGTTAAAGTCCCACTGCATCTTTGGGGTTTTTTTGTTTTTTGTTTATATTTTTTGCATTGTAGTTATTAGTGTACTTATTCTCCAAACTCTTAATTACTCTGTAAACTCTTTGAGGACAGAAATATTGTTTTATTAATAGTAAAGTCTGTGCTATTGTTACTTATATTAAAAAAAAATCATATTTGGTCTTTGTCTCCATTTCTGGCATAGAAGTCCCAAAACTCTAGGAATTTCCAGTGTTGAGAACTGTAAAGGTATCTTTTGTTATGTTAATGAGATCACTTTTAGACCCCCACCTAAGGAGAATATACCTGGGCTTCCAGGGTTGGAACTTTCACTTTCACGTTTGACCCCTTGGAAGGACAGAGGGGCTGGAGGTTGAATCAAATACCAATGGCTAATAATTTAATCAATCACTCCTATGTAATAAAGCCTTCATAAAACCCCAAAAGGACAGGGTTTGAAGAGCTTCCAGCTTGGTGAACATGTGGCCATGCAGGCAGAGTGGCGGGCTCAGAGAGGGCATGAAAGCTCCTCCCCCCAATTCCCATGCCTGGCCCTATGCAGCTCTTTCATCTGGCTGTTCCTGAGTTATATATACATATATATATCTATAATAAACCAGTAATCTAGTGAGTAAACAGATTTGTTCTGTGAGCCTCTCTAGCAAATTAACTGGACCCAAGAAGTGAGTTGTGGGAACCTCTGATTTACAGCCAGTCAGTCAGAATTATAGGTAACAACCTGGACTTGCAATTGGCGTCGTGAGTTGGAGGGGGTCATGGGAACCTCCAATTTGTGACTGGTCATCAGAAGCAAAGAGACTTGCTGAGCCCCAGCTGAAAGGCCACCCCTATGAGCTAAGCAACATGCCAGCTGCACTCCCTGAAGGCGAGAGGCTGCAGCTGTGAGGCCCCTTGTGTGAGAAAGAAAAGAGACTTTTTTTACCATCAGATTTGAGCAAGTTGCTTATGTGTGAAAGGTTTCTGTGGAATCAAGTTAGATGGTGCTAACTCACTAGACAAAAGATCATACCCTCCAGCTCAAGATACCCATCTCTAGGGACTATTTCTGACAGTCTCAGGTCTGGGTGAGGACAGCCAGTGAAAGACATCCAGATTAGCTGAGGGAGCACAATGACCTGGTAACAGGAGGAAGCAAAAAAAAAAAAAAAAGGCTCTAAATCCCCAGTGAGAAAGGACAGGCAAAGAGGAAAGATGATGCTCACAATTTTGCTGCTCAGAATATGGAGCAGCAGCATCTGTACAGCCAAGAGCTGGGTGGCAATGCACTGTAACCTTGCCCCAGATCTACTCACCAGGAGCTGCATTTTAATAAATCTCTTGCACATCACAATGTGAAATGTACTGACCTATAACACCTGTCCTGGTAAATCCATAGTTCCTCTTGAATGTCTCTCTAAACGAAAATTCAGAGAAATAAGAGCCAGCAGTTAAAGCAGCGAAAGCCCTGGATTAGAAACCAGAGACCAGGGCTGTACATCTGACAGTTTCAACCTGACTACAACCTCATGCAAGTCTCTTCACTTCTCTAGGCCTCAGTTACTGTATCTGGGCATTGAGGGAGTTCACTAGGAGATTTAAGATGCAAACATTCAAACTACCAAAGTCCTAATTGTATGCAAATTTCAGTTCTATATGTTTTGTTTTCCAATTTCCCTAAAAAAGAAAGCATCAAGAGAAACGACTGTGATCTAATCCTGTTCTGGCATGGACAGCCCCCAACCCCCAACACTTTAGCCTCTACTGTCACTAATCTTCTAAAATTAATTATATACATTGAACATGAGATTCAGATCTTTCTAAAATGTGCCACTCCCCAGAGAAGATCACCAATCTGATCTAGCACAGAATTTGTCACAGAATTTGTCCCAGAATTTGCCCGTCGGCCAGCCTCAGCCTCCCATGTGCTCAGAGTCCTGACTGCACAGTGCAGGATGACATCTCTCACATGCTTCTGGGACTAGCAAACGACCCACCTCATCAGGAAAGAAGACACCACCTTCCTTTAGGCACTTAATTCCAACCCTCTCAGCATGCAGAAACACACCATTCATCAGTCAGCAAAAAGCTGCGCCTTCCCCACCTTCCCCAAAGCCTTCACAGGAGAGAATGAAGCATTCTAAAGGAATGCTGTGCCTCACAATTTTTTAAGCCAAATCGTCAGTCTGTGAGAAAAATCTGAATGAAATCTACTGTCCTCGTTGGAGGAAAAAACCAAGACTGCTAAAAATAAGTAAATAAGATGTGCAAATCACTCATCCTCTGCCACAGTTGGTTTCAACCTATTTAAGTAAAAAAAAAAAGAGGTCAGAACACAGGGAGAGGAAGCTCAAACTCCCACCAGCTTCCTACCCTCAGCACTTGCCTCTCTGCAGCTCCTTCATTCTCCCAGGTGTCTTGAAGTCACTCCACCCATCCCAGGGCTGGGGACTATTAAGTAGTTCAATGCCTGACACCTGTGCTCTCTCTTTCTCTTCCTTTCAGCTTTCCTCTCACGTGGACCTGAGGTCATTTTAGAGCTGGAAACAAAGTCCATCACAGGGTAAGTGTTCAATACATACTGTTAAAATAAATTTCTAGGCCGCTCCTCCCCAGGGATGCCATGTCAGCAAACCAAAACTTAAATAATTTTTATGTCCTTGTAAGTGCTCCACTTGATCAGAAATGCAGTATATCCACTCACAGTCCCCAAATGCCAAGCCAACTCTGGGCTCTACACTTAACTTCCTTGTTTCTGTGGACAAAATAGAAGCCACATACTAAATCTGACAAGCTCCGGTAGGCCTTACAAACACAGAGACTGAGAGTAACATAGGATGGTTTGAACACAAAATTCTTAACTAAAAGCAGCTCTTGGTGGTAGTCATGTCCCAGGCCTGTAGCTTCCTTGACAAAGGTCAGTCTTTAAGTGACCCAGCCTGTTGTCTTTTTGCATATAAGATAACATATCCTTGGAATGTCAGAGTAATCTTTTCCAGACCCTTCAGGGCACAAGTTCTGGCACCAGAGCATGAGACCACAGAACCCCTCATCATTATCGTATCTTCGGAATATCATCTCTAGGTGCTGTAAATGTCAACTATCTTGTACCCACCCACGTAAAAGCAGTATGTGTCTCTCCATTTTGCTTTTTAGCCACTCCTGGAGATTTCTCTACTTTGCTTTCTTCTGCCCCCATAATCTACTACTAATGGATTCCATGCAACTCTCCTTACATCTCATCATTTTATTGTAATGTATAAAATAAGGCACAAATCTGCCATCCTCTGGAGCATCTTCTCAATCCATAAAGATTTTGCTTCCTGGCAATTGTTGTCAGTTTGGTTAGAATAAACACATAAAAATATCTTTATAGGTTTGGATGATTCTTACCTTGACATTTTCTTTTTTTCCCCTAAATATGTTTTTATTGATTTTTTAGAGACAGATGAGAGAGAGACAGAGAGAGAAAGAGAGAGGGAGTAACATTGATTGGCTGCCTCCTGCACACCCCCTATCTGAGATCAGCCCACAATCCTGGCATGTGCCCAACCAAATAGAAATGACAACCTCTAGGGGTGCAAGGGAATAGGCACAACCAACTGAGCCACACTGGCCAGGGCAGTATTTCCTATTCTTTATCTTAATAACTTCCTACCTTTCACCCATTTTGCAGTTCCCTGGGCCCTTGGGAATGGAGACTGCCACTCATGAAGTGTTAGATAAAGTTTGTTTGTATCACCTAAAATGTCTCTTCAATCATTTTTTTTAAATAATACTACTGAATGAATGAATATGCACTGGTACCATGTGTTTACAGACTAAGAGAAATCTCACACCAAGTCTAAATTTGGCCACGCTTACATAAAGCATCTCACTTCTTCCCACCTGCTCAATTTACCTACCCCGCCCCCACAAAGAAACTCATTTGCAAAGGTCTCTGGAGCCTGAATGTTATCCTGGGGATGACAAAGCTCACATGAAGAAGACTAGACATTTTTTTCTTTTTTCTAATAATGAAGAATCTGTCTCAGGGCTCCGACCTTGTTTTCTCATCTCTGCTCTATTCTAATGACAAGGTATTTCTGTTTACACAGGGAGAGAAAGCTCCAGCTCCCATGGACTTCCAATAGGCCCAGCTTCCCCTCCCCTTCCTCCCCCACCCGCTGTGTACCCTTGATGGGAGAGGAGGCCGACTCAGGAAGCAGGCGGGAGGTGCTGGTCCACCACAGGCCAGCGAGGGGCCGCGGAGGAGCCCGCATAACCCCTACTGCTTCCACATCAAGGCCCGGCCTGGCCACTGAAAGAGGCGATTATCTCCCAAACAAGAGTCTGTGGCGTTTCCAAAAGATAATATAAAACTCCGCACTGTTCTGGGGAAGCAAGAGGCATCTCCCGAGATTTGGGGGGGGCGTTGGAGGAGGAGCTGCGCTAGTGGCTCTCAGAGCTGCAGGCAGAGGCCACGCCCCGCGCTGGGTCCCAGCCACGCCCTGCGGCCCTCGCGGTCCCCCTGGTCCCCAGAGGCCACGCCCCGCCCGACACCCAGCAGCCGGGCCCCAGCCCGGACCTGGGGGCGCAGGGAGCGGCTGGCGGGTGGCAGCGGTGGAGAAACAAAGGGATGAGGTCACCCTGAAGAGAGACCGGAGGGAACGCCTAAAGGAGGCAGAGAAGGAGTGGAGGAGGGAGGCTGTGGGACGGAAACCCGCCCTAAATGCAGGGGGAGGGTGCGGGCAGACAAAGGCTGAGGGAAAACCAGGGAAGGAGCCCAAGCAGACAGCTGCTGCCTAGGAGAGAAGCAGTGGGCGGAGACACCTGGCTGAACCAGCCCTGCTTAGGAAAAATGAAAGTTCGCTTAAAGCCCCTCCCCTGCTCCCCATCATGTTCCACACACTCCCACCATTTGGGTCGGTACTTTGAATTATACAGTTTTAAAAATAGATACATGCGGTGGCCTAAGGGTGTCCCTGAACCTAAAGCAGTATGTACTGTCGTTCGTTGGTATGTATTATGTTCATATAATTATTTTCCTATAAATGGTCCATAGCTTTTCTAACGTCAGAGCTGTCCATTACCCCAAACAAGGTTAAATGTTACTAGTCTCTGATATGGTGGGGTGACAAACAAAACCACCTAAAATGCATATGATACCAGAAGTAAGGGTGTAATACCTCTACTTTTTGGTTACTCATGTTAATACCAGTCATCTAGACAAGATAAACATTTTATAGGTAAGAGGCCATCGACTAGTACATTTTTATTTGAGAGAAGACTGAAGGCAGGATTCTGAAAGACCAAGAAGTAGGGTGCAGAGGCCCGGGAGGTGTGAGCAGGTCCCTGGAGAAAACTACTGGGCCTGTCTTTTGGTTTTGTCCCGGCTGACATTGAGGCATGTCACCAAAGGAACAAACCTGTACCTCATTACTTAAGAAGGATGTTTACTAGCATATTAGGGCCACTCTTGTGACTGGTTAGCCCTCTGCCCGACTGTAATGTATGTTCACTGAGGGCAGGGACTTTGTCCCATTGGCCATTTCAACATCAGTTCCTAGCATAGCTCATGGAACATAGTGGGGACTCAATTAATATTTGTGGAGTAAATGAATGAATGGCCAAGTGATACATATATTTTCCCCTCTTTCCTATAAACTGACCAGTTCCCAAGAGGCCTTGGGCTAATTTTGCCATCTGGTGGTAAATATGGGTAATTGACAAAATCTCTTATCCAGTGTTCCTTTCTTCTGCCTGGAAGTGGACATATAAACACCCAATACATTTTTTTCCTTAGACCTAAGCAACTCATCTCTCCTACACTTCCACTTCAGCATATCACCAGCCCACATAAACCACTCATTTCCTCTTTAATCCTTTACCTCTCTCCCTGTTTTATCCCTGCCCTGATTTCAAAGATCCTTACCCACCCCTCCTTTCCAACTTTTGCCCACTCACCATTGGAAATTTCCTTTTGATCTATTCCTCTTTTCATTTATTCCATTATGACCCAAAGGGACCTAATAAACAGAAGTTTTTCTATAATTTCCATTCTCACTAGTATTGTATGGGGTCAGCATACATAACACCTGATCAGAAAAGGGAAGTTGTGTGCACACACGTGTGTGTGTGTGTGTGTGTGTGCATGCTTGTGCATGAGTATTTTTTTTTCAAATGAAGTTAGATATAAAGAGCTGGTTCTATTACTCTCTAATATCCAATAACATTACTGCTTCCTTCTATGTTTCCATTGCAAATGTACAGAAAGTCAGCTATCTGTTGAATCAACCTAAATTTTGTAGATAAGTCCAGAAATCTTAAGACTATTTTACATTATTTCTATGGGGAAAGCATTTTAAGTTTCAAGTGTAGCAACTGTATTTTTGAAATACAGTTCATTTATAACTAGGAAATTGCTTGCTTTTCCCAGAAGCTGTTTTCTAAAAGGCTATTCCACTAACACTGGGAAATGAGGAAGGACACATAAGGTTTCTATTATTACAAAAATGAGGTTTAGAGTAGGTTAAATGATTTTTTTCCCCCAACAAAATTTTGGACTAGCTGAAAAAGTGCTCTTTCCTCTAGATTAGTAGTTTTCATACCTCAGCACATATATTTACTACCAGGGGTGCTGGTGTAAGTCAGATTCATGGCCTCACCTCCTATGAGACTGGCTGCAAGAGTTTGGTGTAGAGCGGTAGAGCACTGAAAATGCACTTTAATAATACTCTAATGAGCGTGGACCACAATGAGGCCTGAGCCACACCCCTGTTTGGAATTATCTTCCTTGATTTTATTGAAAATGTCTACATCAAACAACAAAATTTTCTATTTCTAGCCCATTGCCTCCTGATTTTAGAGAACTTGGTGCTATCCCACATATATGACCTAAATTTTATATTTCAGCATGCATAGACTCACTGAACAAAGTCATGAGCCTTAGAAGAGATCGTCAAACCACATCATTTCATAGTCATGGAAAGTGAGGCCTAGACAGTGAGGCCATCAGTGATAGAAATGGGGTTAGCCTTCATCTCCTCCTGTGTTTGTTTTCCTTTGAGTTCTCTGGCCACAGATAATGGGAGGCTGAATCTGGGACAAAGTAGATAGTTGAATTGGACCATTAGCATCAAAAGGCAAGCTTTGGCCTAAGGCAATTGGCAGGTTTCTTTATTATCCTTCCATTCTGGCCTGAAAGATCCAGATTAGCAGATTAAATTTTTCTTCTGTTACATTTCAATCATAGAGATGTGGTTTGGTGATGCTGGGTAGTTTGTTTGGAATCGTGAAAGCAAGAGAAGCATAGCCTGAAAAAAGAAGATTATGCTTTTCTGCCCCAGAAGCAAAATTCCCAAGTTAGGCATAATGTCATTGCATATTGTAGTATGCAATGTAAATGCAAATTAACTTCCAATGTTTTATCCCATTTACTAAGTTATAGGATACACATTGGTCTTCTGCACAGTTTGGTGCATGTAAAGGTACAGATATCCCCGATCCAGGAGAAATTGTATCCTGATGGTGCACTGGATCACTGTATAACATTCGCACACACTGTTTGACGTAGTATAAGAGGACAAGAGAATTCATCCAGAGAGGAGGTAGTGAAGTTTATTGTGATATTCAATTTGTGATAACAGACCTGTCAAGTTATTTGAAGACAATAAGCTTATCTCATTTGGTTAGTGTTGTTTTTGTTTTAATTTAGGGATAATACTGATTTCCGCATATTCCCTTAAATATACATCCTGAGGGAAAGCAAGCAATTTTAATACAATAAATGCATTAGTAGAAATGATTTCACCAAATACTTCTCGTTATATCCAAGGTAACATATGCTTTTAAAGTAAGGAACCTTTGACTTCTAGTTTTCAGGAAAGGACCTGGAGCTACCTGATCCCTGCCAGACCATGCAGTGGTCAGTTTAGGAATGTCCAGGTATTCACATGTCAAAAGTATGATCACCTTGATACAATCTGGCCTTGCTGAAGTCTTGTTTATGTCTACAATGCACAGACCTCAGAGGTGTATGAAGCACCAGAGGTTTCCTAATTCAATTCTCTACTCAATACATATTCCTTGCCTGGAAAACCTTAAAATCAAAGATTTGTTATTACCTTCTTTGGATATGAACTTTGTCCAGTATCACTTGGAATTTTTAAATACACCAAACTGAATCATTTCCTAGGAGCCCCTGGACTTTCCTGCTAAGTGGCCTGCTGAACTTCCATATTCTTTCAATGTGAGCACGTTCAGCTATAGACACAAAAGGGACCTTGGCACAGAATGTTACAGCTGCACCGCACTGTGTACATTTCTGGAAAATGGACTTGGTATTATTTTCCCCCCAAGAAGCCACCAATTTACACATCTGTTCTTTGCAGCAATGGATATAATTACCATGATGCTGTTTGTAGGCACATGACCCTCCGAAGGGCACTGGTTAAACATCTGTAAACAGGGATAAACATCATATTGTATCTCTTTCGCAAGCAATTTGAACAATTTTTTCCTGGATGAAAAAACAAAAACATCTTTTGTCCAGGCAATGTTCAGCAGTATATTCCTTTGTAAGACTGTGACTGTGTGAGATTGCTTTCGCCCCTAGGAAGGCAGATTTTACTGAAGCACTGTTTTGACTCAGGACAGGAGTGTTTAGATAAAATAGGGCTTTTTAAAAAGACTGTGAGAGAGCTGTGCTGAAGTTGTAATGGGTTTGCTCACCATTTCCTCAGATCTTCCTGGGAAGAGCTGGGTCCTTCAGTAAAAAGAGTTTGTATTTCCTAAGACTCTTTCTCCGGAGAAGAACTTTTCAGATAAATCCTTTGAATTTGCTCTTGTATCCACTATAGGCAGATAATTGGACAAGTATGTGACTAGCTTAAGGTCATATTAAACCAAATATAATAGTCAATATTTGAATCATTTAGTACTTTGCTCTGAACCACCAATTCTGTTACACACATATAGTGACCAACTGTAAATTAAATCGAAAGCAATGGAGTAATTGAAATATAGAATGTTTTGCACCAGAGAAGAAAACTTCAAACCAATGAAAGTCAATTGAGCTGATTTCTCAATGGGGTCTGCAATAAGATAATGGCAGAATTATCTTATTGCAGAAGCAGTACTCACATATACAGTTGATTTGAGGTGGAGGAAGGCATGACAGAAGAGAGATACAGAGTAATATTTCCTTCCTATTATTGTTCCATATATTTTTGAAAATATTCTTTAGGACTAATTTTTACATTTCAAAGATTACATATCTGAAAAATAAGAAAGAAATTCATTTTTGATGGGAAAATCCATTAAACAGGGAAAATGTGTTATTTTTAATAAAACAGCAATATTTTCATTTGGATGGAATTACCCAAATTCTAAGTTAAACAAAGTTGGAGTTTCAGAGATAAGATCTGGAGGAAGCAGGTCACATATCTCAAAACAAGGGGTTTGAAAAAATGAAATTGGAATACAGTTTGTCCCCATGTACAAAAATTAGTTCAAAATTGATCAAAGACCTAAATATAAAACATGAAATAGTAAGTTATGTAGAAGAAAATAGAGGTACCAAACTTATGGACCTCGGTCAGAGAGAACATTTCATGAACTTGACACCAAAGGCAAGGGAAGTAAAGGCAAAAATAAATGAATGAGACTATATCAAACTAAAAAGCTTCTGCACAACCAAAGAAACTGACAACAAAACAAAGAGGCAGCCAACCAGATGGAAGATTATATTTGCAAACAGTAGTTTCAACAAAGGTTTAATGTCCAAAATATATAAAGAACTCATAAAACTCAATACCAAACAAACAAACAACCCAATCAAAAAGTGAGCAGAGGACCTGAAAATACACCTCTCCCAAGAAGACAGACATACAGCCAATAGATATATGAAAAGATGTTCAACCTCACTGTCAATCAGGGAAATGCAAATCAAAACTACAATGAGATATCACCTCACACCTGTTAGAGTCGCCATTATCAACAAGACAGGCAATAACAAGTGTTGAAGAGGTCGTGGAAAAAAGGGAAATTCACTGCTGTTAGTAATGTAGACTGGTACAACCACTGTGGAAAGTAATCTGGCGATTCCTCAAAAAATTAAGAATAGAGCTATCTTACAAATCAGCAATCCCTCTCCTGGGTATATACCCCAAAAATCAAAATCATGTATTCACAAAGATATATGCCCCGCTGTGTTCATTGCAGCATTAGTCACAGTGGCCAAGACATGGAAACAAGCAAAGTGTCCTGTGATAGAGGACTGGATAAAGAAGATGTGGTACATATACACAACAGAAAACTATTCAGCCATAAGAAAGGATGAAATAGCACCATTTGCAACAACATGGATGGACCTTGAGAATATTATGTTAAGTGAAATAAGTCAGTCAGAAAAAGTTAAGAACCATATGATTTCACTCATATGTGGGATATAAAACTGAAACCCCTGAACATAAACAGCAGTGTGATGGTTGCCAGAGGGAAGGAAGTCGAGGGGGGCGGGGGGGCCGAGGAGGAGAAGATTTGATTCTGGGTGGTGGATACATGGTGTAATATACAGATCTTGTAACATAAAAACCCACACCTGAAACCTATATGTCCATGTTGACTAATGTCACCCCAATCAATTTAATTACAAAACAACAGCAACAACACACACACACACACACACACACACACACACACACAATTTAATTACAAAACAACAGCAACAACAAACACACACACACACACACACACACACACACACAACAAAACAAACAAACAAAAAAACTAAAGGATTTGAAGTAGATGGGTAAGTCCCTCCCAGCTCATTAATTCTCAGAATCTGTAAACCTAGTCCTGAGAGAAGCATGTTAGTACAGAAATATAAACTGGAGAGCCATTTATGAAAAGGCCATAGTTGAAACTATGAAGGTGGATAAGATTTCTGATGAAGAAAATGAAGACATGAAAGGTCTTTCTAGAGGATATCTGTATTTAGAAGAAAAAGAAGAAAGTTGATGTAGTGAAATCCAGCTCAGACAAGGAAAGTAAGAATTGAAAGGTCCAAATAGGAGCCCAGAGAAAAAAGAATCATTCCCAAGCAGGGGTGTCCAGCGAATTCCAATGCAGTCAATATGTTAAGTGAAGACTGAGAAAGTGTCTTTGGAAATGAAAATGAAGAGACCACCAGGGACCTCAGAGGGAACAATTTTAGAACAGGGGAGGGGGAGTTAGGGAAAGACAGTTTACATGTTTAAGAAAAGCACAAGCCAGATAAAAATGGGGGAAATTACTATATTATTCTGAGTACACTGGCAAATTGGCAGAAGGAAAATGAGAAACTAAAACCTGCTATTTCTGTGTTGTAAATAAAATGGAATGCAGAGAGAGGAAAGAAAAATATAGAATTTACATATGAAATAAGTTTAGGAAATGTTTATTCTTGATGACATGGTCCAATTCAATGTTGTGACATTTAATGTTGACTCTTTCTTATCCTAGATAAGCGATTTTCAACCTTTTTCATCTCGTGAAATACAAAAACTAATTAATAAAATTCTGCAGCACTCCAAAAAACATATTATATATTTTTCCCACTCTGACAAAAAAAAAAGAAATAATTTTGATTCATTCACATCAGGCAGCTATTGTTGTTTTGGCTGTTGTCATTTTTTTTTTACTTGACAACCTAAGGGAAAAGAGTTTGGTGCCTCTGACTAAATAGCCAGGGATTGCATGTTTTAAAAATTCTTGTGGCACACCAGTTGAAAGTTGCTGCCCTAGATGGCTGGTAGTGAATTGTTTTTTTTCCAAACAGAATATCTCAATTAACCAACCAAACAAACTAAAACTAATGAGATAATTTTCAAACACCAAGTCAAACTTTCCAAACAAAATAAAACAGTTCTTGTGTCTAGTCAGTGTGTGTGTGTGTGTGTGTGTGTGTGAGAGAGAGAGAGAGAGAGAGAGAGAGAGAGAGAGAGAGAGAGACCTACCTTAGCAGGAAACTCAATGCTACAATGCACAGAACTCTAACTCTAGTGCTTCTGCTTCCCTATAGTGGGCCTGCTGGCAAATGGGTCCCAAATAACAAAAAATATGCCCATGAGGAAAAGTTGGACTGTATTTTTTTTTACATACTTTGTCTTCCCTTTTACTCTTTACGAGGAGTAAAATTAGATTAAGGAACAGGGTTTTTTAATATACAATAATATATCAAAGTTAAGCTAGAGAAGGGGTCAGGGTTAGCAAGTAAGTATATTTTCATCTTCTACACATGCAGCTTTTAATTAAAGCTCTAGGGACCAAATATCTGAAGCTGCTAATGGTGACCCTTTGGGCTAGAACGTGGGCCATGCACAGAACTGTAAAGATCTAATGCCACACCTCAAGTCTTTGATGGAACTGGGTGGGGGAGGAGAAAAGACAAAGGGATAGAAATGGGATATGAGGAACGAGAAAAGTAAAGGGGGCCCAGGAAAGAAGGGGAGTCTCCGATGCCTCTGCCTAAAATAAACTCTTAATGGAGTGAAAGGAAATTCAGTGGGGAAAAAAATAAATGGTCTATATCATCCTCTAAACTTCATGTGTGTACATAATCAGTACTGAGGTTTTCATAAAAATGCTTTCCTGGGTATCCTGGGTCTAACCAAGAGCTCATGACAGTGTAGGCCGGATGAGTTTCATTGTTTCCCATGGAAACACACCTAGGGAAGGGAACACTGAGGGATGTGAGGATTTCAGTGAACACAGGATGAGAGCCATCATAGCTTTTTGTTTGTTTCCTAAGTTAGTGTTTCCAAGATGGCTTCACTTTCCAGTAGGGTGCAGGCTTCTGAATTTTCATGCATAAGAATTATCTGAAGAGCTTGTAAATGAAGTCTGTCCTCCAAGAAACCCTCATTTAAAAAAGCTTCTCCAGGTGATAGGAAGTCAGGTGATCCATAAACCGCTTGGGGACATGTTCCTTAACTCATTCTTCCTGCTTAGTAAACTCCCCTGAAAATTTTCGTTTTCTCTTTTCTACTCTGATCATAGTGCTAATCATAGTGCTTCACAATGAGAGAGAGAGAGAAAAAGGAGGTGGAGGGGTCGGAATTTTGATGGGATTCCCATCCCAATCTAACAAACCTCTCATCCTCTTCTTTTTCCTTTCCATTTCAAAATAATATCATTTATTCACAAGAAATACTCTTGAAATCTAAGATTTTGAATCCCTTATTTATGTCACATTTATTTCCTCCTCTAGCCTATCAGTCTCCCTTTTTGTGTTCTTCCCTTTGCTTTGACACAGGTCTCTTTCTAGCTTGAAAAGTACATCCTTGTACTTGAATCTCATGTGTCTTTCTCTGTTCAGTGCCAAATTTCTCGAATGTGTGGTCTCTGCCAATTGTGTTTCTTCCACCTCAGTCCCCTTCTATGCCCTTACAATCTGGCTTTCATTCTCGCCACTCTGTTAAATTGCCCACTTGGAGACTATCAACGGTCCTCTGTTATTCAATGGTCTATTTCCCATTCTCATCCTTCTTGATTTAATAGTGTTGTCCATTCTATTTTGGAGCTTCTCCTTATGGACTTCTCTTATTCTATATGCTGGTTCTTTTGCTCACTCATTATTCTGTTTCTTCAATGAAGTATCTTCTGCCATTGAAGGGATAGTAAGCCCTTCCCTCAGCTCTTCTCTTTCTAACTCTCTTGAAGATATAAACTTTGAATCACACCTTTGAGTCATTTGCACCTATCTCCTCTTCCTCTCCTCCTGAATCTTCAATTAGGCATTTGTTTCTGGATGCCTCATTCATACTGACCACACTGCAAATCAAATCCATTGTCTTCCTTATGAAATCAGCTCTTCACTTCAAGTTAATCAGTGCTGCCAATAGTATTTCCACTCTGCTATCTAAGCTGAAAATTATATTCTATTTCTCTACTCATCACAGGAAAACTTAGGGGGCCTGGCCTGCCTTATAGGGTTCAGTGGGTTTAAAATGGAGTGACGGAGTTCAATGCCATAAATGGTGCCTGAGGGTAGAGAAGAGAGCAGGACTGATAGTCCAGTGGGCAGGGGATCCAAACCTCAGAGCCCAAGAAGAAATGTTTGATAGGGTCCATCTGAAGGGGTCAGAAGAAATAAGGGTGGAAGACAGAGCTAGCAATCCAAGAACTAGAGAGATGAAAATGAAAAGCAAATAGGTCTGCAGAAGGGCAGGGAGTTACTACTAAAGGACTGCTTCTATGATTTGCCTTGTCATACTGCCTATACTTCTGTCACGTGGGCAGACAAATAGGAAGGGCATAGACCACATGTACTGACAGAGACTTCTTTGTGGCCACAGGCACTGAAAATGGTTCAGTTCTCTCAAAAGTTCTGCAATTAGTTTTAAATTTCAATTCCAAGGGTGGGGAACATTTTTTTCTGCTAAGGGTCATTTGAATATTTATAAAGCATTTGCAGGCCATAAAAAATTATCAACTTAAAAATTAGCCTGCTATATTTGGTCAAATATTCAACAAAATCACACCTAATGCCTTGGTAGGGCCAGACCAAATGATTTCTTGGGCCTTATCTAGCCTGCGGGTTGGATGTTCTCCACCCCTTTCTAGTCCAAGGTTTCATTTTTTCATTCAACCTTTTTAAACAACCTCCAATCCCCAGTTTTCCCTATGCAATCCTGCATGTTTATGTACCCTAAATATATATCATATAATACTTTCAACCAAAAGCTGCTAATAGCACAAATTTCTTACCAAAGCAGTCCAAATTATTTGGCTGGGCTTCGTTCCACACCTCTTTCCCCCCTAATTTTTACCATCAAACACTTTTCTCTTTTTTTTAGGAGAAACAAAGGCTCCACAAGCATCCCACTTAGCTGGAATACCATCTCTTCTCCCTCATTTTGAACATTCTCCTACTTTTTCCACCCTTGAAGCCTTCAGTTTCGCCCGCCTCCTCCAAGGAGCCCTCTCTGATCTCTCACAGCTCCTGTATCCTTTAATTACAGACTCCTTGTTTGTTATTTTTATGAGTGTCATTCCTTTATTCTTCAGTTTGTACATATTTCATAATCATCAGTCTTCTTTTGCTTCCTGGATGGTGGGGTTTACATTCCCCACCCTGTCACAATATGTCCTGTAATACCTATCACAGCACCATACAGAGGTTCAGGAAATACAAGTTGGTTGACTAGTTTCCTGGAAATATATATATATATAGTGAGGAGGTAGTTTCTGACACATAATATGGAACCAAATTGCAAATGAGTCTCAATGGAGAGGTGTCATGTGGTTGGGGGTCTCTCCTGATTAAATCTTCTCTATAAGAAATGGCCATCTACTAATTTAGGGCACTGCAAGTATTTCTGAAAGCTTATGTTTAATCAAGATACCTGTTGAGCTTTTCTTCCCTTATCTTGAATTATTTCTACTATTTTCTATTTCTTCTGAATAATTTGAGGGTTATCTCTCTCTCTCTCTCTCTCTCTCTCTCTCTCCCTTTCATTGGGGAGATTCCTTTCTGAATCTCCACCTATGGCAACTTGCATCCTTGCTACATCGTCAAGGCACAAAGCCTGAACACTATAATCTTGAAATCTTCTCCTTTGACTTCTATCCTTGACCAAAAGGCACAGGTAATTAAGCTTTTCTTGGCTCCAAAAAGTAGGAAATAAAGAGGGAAAGAGAGGAAGGAAAGAAGGACGGAAGGAAGGAAGGAAGGAAGGAAGGAAGGAAGGAAGGAAGGAAGGAAAAAAGAAAGGAAGAAAGGGAGGAAAGAAGAAAGGAAGGCAAGCCCAGCACAGTAATAATTGGTTGTATAAGCAAAGCAAACCTGGGAGATGACAGCTTTGGAAGTTTCCACTGTGCATATATAAACAGTTGGCATAAGCAGAGATGCTTGCAGGAATAATCTTTATAGGTCACAAATGTTGGACAGATTGGTGGCCTAGGCCAGACAATCTGTTTATCTAAGGCTGACTTACCCTTGGCCCTGAGTTTCTGGACCCTGACAATGAATCTGAGATCATGATTTAAGAATATTCTTATTACAAAGCACAATCTAATATGCTTTGGTTTTAGTTTTTAAATTTTGAAAGCTAGTCCAATGATTAATTTTTAAAACTATTTTTTATGTATTTTTAGATTTCAGAGAGGAAAGGAGAGGGGTTTAATTGTTTAAAATTATTATTAAACCGAAGTTCTGATAAATTACAATTGACCAGTATATTAGACCCAAATTATAAATCTGTAAAATCCCATAGTTTGGTTTTACATCTCAAATTATTTTTCATTTTGTGGGAGCTTTTGATGCCTTAATTATTTAGTTACTATGCAATTAATCATTATTTTTGTGTATTTTTCCTACATATAAAAAATAAAGTTTTCTGTAAAACAGTATGCCATGTTATGCTGGCAGCAGCCTCATATATCTCCTGTCTATCTTGGCTTTTGATTGCATCATTTTCCCTTGTGCTTGATTTAATCTTATGTTGTTTTGTGCAGTAACATGCTATACAGGCTTGAAGCCTAGGAGCAATAGGCTGTGACACAGCCTAGGTGTGTAGGCTGTACCATCAACGTTTATGTAAGTATACGATGTTCCCACAAGGTCAGAATCGCCTAGCAGCATGTTTCTTAGAATGTATCCCCATCATTAAGCAGCACATGATTGTAATACAGAGGCCAGCCTTATGTGTACCTTAAAGATGTGTTTCTCTGGGGAAAGATAAAAAACTAAATAATAGCTTCCTTCTTTAGGTTCCCTCCCTCAACATGACTGTCAGATGGATCCAGACGTCCTGAAAATGCCCTAGGCAGCTCACTTCTTTCTGGAATAAAGACTCTAATGAGGATGGGCTCCAAGAATGCCAGGGGGCGGGTAGGCTTTGGTTTGAGATCAGGTTATAACCACAGAATTCAGTGTCTGGTATTGTGCCATTATGCATTTTAATATTCAATTCCCACAAATCAAATTTTCTCTTAGAATGTCTCAGAATGTCTTTAAAAGCTTTATTAAAAAAAAATCTCTAAGATACTGATGCTGAGAAAAGGCATACACTGAATACCAGTTACAACCACAATCATGCGGAATCATGACGCATTCAGTAACCAGAAGGATTTTTCTTTTTTCTTGCAAGGTAAATCTTTTCTAAAAGATCTTGTTATATTTATCTCGGAATGTTTTTGCCATGTTGACTCTTTGAAGATTAACCTGAAATGCAAATAGGATGCAGGATGGATGGTCTATCTTATTCAGTGTTTAGAATACCTCATGGTGTGTGACTTATTGCTACAGGTTTGTTATTCTTCCTCAACCAGTGTTTGAACTCCTCCCACTCTGACCCATCCATCACCCTGATAGTCCTGTCCAAAGACTATCAGGTAAAATACAACAATCAGTCAAAGCCAGATGGTGCCAGTAGCAAAAGCAAGTGTTTTCCCCTCACAGTGTCTGCAATAAATAAATAAATAATTTAGTCACATTTGACAATTTAATGAATGTAAATTTACCACAGCAGGAAATTCCTCCCCAAATATTTAACAATTAAAACATAAAAGAAGAAATAAATAAGCATTCTGTAGTGGTAGGCAGGACCAAACTTCTCTTTTATTTATCTTAGGAAAGCCACTATCTCACCTATCTTAGGCTGATAGAGGTAAGGAGAAATACATGTGATGCTACTGGTCAAAATTAAGGGAAGGAAAGCAAGAATGACATGGAAGAAGGTGGAATGGATGTATTAGCTATAGCACATATTTAGCTTATTGCTCTTATTGTATCTGAGCAGACTTTAAATTCATTCATTCAAGAAATAGTTATTGAGCATCCAACATGTGCAGGCACTTTACTAGGTACCAGGAATTATCAGTAACTGAAAGAGTCAGGAAGCCCTAATGAAGTTTGCATGCTGCTGGTGTGAGCAGTAATTATAATAAATAACTATCTTGGTGGATATAAATAAAGACTAGAGAGAAGGCTGAAAGAGAATAAAAGGGGACATAAAGGGAGTGTAAGGTGGGGTGCTGCTTTATACAGGGTGATGAGAGAAAGCCTCCTTGATGAAATCTACAGCAGTGAGATTTGAGCAGAGCCCTGAGGAAGTATGGAAACAAGTCCCAAGAACAGGTGCAAACAAAATATTTCAGGCAGAAGATACAGTAAATGCAAAAAGCCCCAAGGCTGTTGCAACAATCCAGGTGAAAAACCTTAGTAGCTCGGGCCTGATTTCCTGAGTATGGGGTTCTATCAGTTGGATGCTTAGGTCCAAGAAATGGAAACTGGACTGAATTAGGATAATATCAGAGCTCACATTATTGATGGGAAGGCTGGAGAATGAGGCTCAGAAAATAGGCCAGAACCAAGGAAAGCAAGCTAAACTCAGAAAAAACAGCCACGATGAGACCACTGTCTTATTAGGACATTAGTCTGTGGACACCACAGCCACCAGACCCTATGCTCTCACCACTGCAGATAATTTAAACCATCTTTGCATCATTGCTTGAAGATTCACAGTGGCTGAGTCTTGATCATAAGAGGCTCATATTCCAGTTGCCTGGAAGTGATGGGCCTCTTCCCTTCTAAGTATAAGGCAGGCTCAGATTTCTATTCCTATTTTATTGGCCACATCTATAAGATAAGCTAATTATAACTCACATTATACTTCAAGAACCAATATATATTAGCCCTAAGGAGCATTTAATGTTATTAAACCTCAGACATTAAGTGCTTTACTGTATGCCAGGTATAGTTCTAAGTAGTTGACATACACAAACACATTTAATCTTTAAAATTGCTTTGGCATTTGGTACTTAAGTTTTAATACCTACAAATGTTCTCTTATTCACAAAACTTACCCTCTGGTCTTCCAAGACAGGTTGGATAGTCACATCTACATGAATAAAAAGAACACTAGTGTATTCCTATAATAGGAAACATCCCTGAAGAATTAGGAAAATACACCTGAGATTAATAAAATTCTCTAGAAATACATTCTAGAATAGATTTCTAAATAGACAAACATGGGTCTACCATACTATACTGTGAGCTACATGAGGGTAGAGAGTGTTCCTTTAAAAATTATTCCTATATTTTCAGTACTTGGTATAATGTCCGACTCAGTAGATGATGAATAAATGTTCATTAAATAAATAAATGACCTTTATATAACATTTAAGGAGCATATTGTCTCCAGATGAAAAAGATTAATTGAAGAATGAGTCAAAGGGTGAAAAAGAGAATAATAACTTTTAGTCTTTCTTTGTAAAAGAACCCTGTCCACTGATGAACCACATAAGTATTCATTTCACAAATTTAGAATACTTAGGGGTATGTACATCCAGAAATTGAGTACATGACCTCTTCCACCCCTCTGAAAGACCAGTACAGGAGGATCCAGTTCAACTCTTTCTGGAGGGAAAGATCTTGAGCACAAAACTTCCCAACATTTGTACCATGAAGGACTGGATGTAAGTCGGTGTTTCCAAAACTCTGCTCCTTAGTCTTCATCAAAAGGGCTTTGAGGAAGAGAGGACAGGGCTGGCAGACAGCTGTTTTAACCACACAGCAAATTTTACCTGTTATGTGCATTTGGATTTTGAGAAATATCTGGGACAAAAGTTTCTGTGGCTAAAAAGAAGTCTGAAAAAACTAGGTGATCTCTAAGATGGCCTTAGCTCTACTAATCAATGGTGATTATCACCATCAGGCATATGGTAAAAGAGGATGACAACTTTTCCCTGGGAGACTAAATAAAAAGGTAACAAACTGTACACTAAGGATGTGCAAGCATTGTATAGTAGTGCCTTGTGACATCTAAAAAAGAGGAACTCGGGAATAAAAATTAAGCAGTGGGTCGGGACTAGAAAATGACAATGCATATAAGTATAAAACATAAAAATACATACACATACACACAATGTGAGGGAGAAGGAACTACTAGGGAGGTTACTATAGTGATCACAGTATGAATCCAGATAGGGAATGAGAAAAATGTCTGAAATGATTTTGTAAAGAAGGTGATTTTTTTTCAACAAAATTTTAAAAAATTTTATTGAATTTATTGGGGTGACATTAATAAATATAAGTTTCAAGTGTACAGTTCTATAAGACATCACCTGTAGCATATGTTCACCACCCCATCAAGTCTCCTTCCACCACTATTTATCACCCCTTTCTCTCTTCTACCTCTCCCTACTCTCCTCCCCTTTCCCTCTGGTAATCACCTTACTGCTGTCTGTGTTCACGAGTTTTTTTTCTTTTTTTCTTAATCACTTCACCTTTTTCACCCAGACCCCCATCCCTCCTCCTCCCTGAACAGCTGTCAGTCTGTTCTCTGTATCTAAATCTGTTTCTATTTTGTTTGTTTATTTTGTTCATTAGATTTCATATATAAGTGAAATCATATGGTATTTGTCTTTCTCTGACTGGCTTAGTATAATAACTCTCCAGGACCATCTATCCTGTTGAAAAAAAGGACTTCCTTCTTTTTTATTGCTGAGTAGTATTCCATTGTGTAAATGACCACAGCATTTTTACCTATTCATCCACTGATGGGCACTTGGGTTGCTCCCAAATCTTGATGCATCAATATAATTTTTGAAGGCAGGACATGATTTGGCAGAATGGAAGTAAGAGAGTTTCAGGTGGAGATAATAGCACTTAATATTAGGAAGCAATAAAAGCTAGTATGTATGGAGAGTGCCTAGAACAGTGGTCGGCAAACTGCGGCCCCTTGAGTGTGGCTCTCCCACAAAATACCACGTGCGGGCACGCACGTACAGTGCGATTGAAACTTCGTGGCCACACTCAAGGGGCCAAAGAGCCGCATGTGGCTTACAAGCCACAGTTTGCCGACCACTGGCCTAGAAGATTTTGTTATCCCCTAGTCTAGTCTATTTTCTAATCTTCTTGTATCATATAGGCCTGACCTGTTGGACTAGAATACAGAAAATTTAAAAAAAGTAAGCTCCCTTCTCAGTTGCAGAGAATATGGCTGAAATTTGGTTTAATCAGGAAAACCCACATTTGTTGGCTATTCCTGGAGTATGATGAGATTAATGGCAACTTAAACTTTGCAGTGACCTGACATTGCAGTGTTTCTGGGTATATACAGTGGGGCCTTGACTTACGAGTTTAATTCCTTCCAAGACCGAGCTCGTTAAGGGGCTCGTTAAGGAGCTCGTTAACTCAAATTACTCTATCAACTCAATGCAAAAAATCGGCCGAGAGACAGCTGGTATCTCAAAAAACTCGTTAGTCGGGACACTCGTAAGTCAAGGCCCCACTGTATCAACTGAGAAGTCGAGTCTTGGTGTGAAAATGGTTTTCCACTTTTTAAAGGGTTCTGTTGAAAAAATAGCCTATAGAGAAGTCTGTGGGACGTGGAAGCAAAGGAATATATGGCTAGATCAGTGGAAAGAAAAATGAATTCTTTTCTAGAAATGATTCCAAAGGTTTCAGCCATGTCTGGTGGGCTTTTCAAAGTTCCACTATATGCCACCAAACCAACCTCTCCAATGTTGAGTATTTGCTCTCAGCAACCCAAACTACTCATGCATCTTTTCCACCTCCCACATTACTGAAATAAAAAATGTATAACTGAGAAAAGTGACTCATTTTTTCCCCAGCTGAAGTCTGCTTTATCTTGCCTTCCTTATGGCTCATCCATTCCCTAAACAGGAAAATTGCATTCTTTAGGTGCTTCCCAAATTTGATTTAGAGTGAACATTACCCCTGCCTATAAATGAGAGGTGTTTCCAAAGTTTTCTTTGCAAGTTAGCAGTTTGAAACTTAGACTACCATTTCCTGAAGAAATAAATCTATAGAAGTGCTTGAGTTTCCCATCCAAACAAACAAACAAACAAACAAAAAGCATATTTAATCTCTATGTTGTTTGGCTTAAGTTCAAAGAGACCTAGCTACCTAATGACCATGAACCATTCTCCTCCCTTCTTGATTCTTATATATATATATATTTTAAAAAGGAAATAGACTACTTTGAAGAATATTTCTCCCTTTTCAGAATTCCAAGGGGGAGCCCCATTCCTTCTCAGCTACACTACTCAGAAGGAGTCATAGTTTTGTGTGTAAGTTAGGTGTTAAGTTATGATTACCTGGCCATTTGTTTCTTCATTCCCCTGTAGGGAAATCTACTAGTATCTTTTTGGTTTGTTTACCATTTGGGAATAGGTACAACATCAGACAGATAGATGCTTTCATAGCATGTATACTGGGGCCAGGAAAAACAACAACAATTAAACATCATAGTGTATAAATGTTCTAACTAGAAATTAAAGAGTGTGAAAGGAGAGAGAATGTGTGTACATGCAGCTACAAGTCATATCATTGACAAAGAGGTAGGATATGAAGCCTCACCGTTATTCCTGTGGGATCAGCACCAGAAGACACAGCTTTAGATGTTAGGAAAGGGCTAACTGTTTAGCCCCAGGCTTAGGAGGCAAATTAATGGTTTAAGAAAACTATAGCTATATATTTTAAACTGCTACACATTCTTAGCCCAGATCATAAAAAGTTATTTGTATTAAATATGGCTATGTTTTTGTTCCTGTTAAAGTATCTTTCTATAAAATGGTGACTGCTATTTGTTGAAATAACCAGCTGGCACTACTTGGGTGAAAACCAAGTGTGTGTGGCCTTAGCTCTGTGTGAGATATCTATTAGGTGCCCAATTATAAACCGTGCCAGAGTGGGCAGGTTCCATGATTGATCAGTGGGAATTGAGAAACCTTTGAACAAATTTTGCCATCACATACTACTCAGCAGACACTGATATTTGTTCATTTGTTTATGCTCTGTTTACTCAGCTCCTATTTAATGGGATCCTATTATGTGCAAAGCTTTGAACTAGAGCTATACATAAGCAATAAATGAAACTTGATTTCTTTCCTAATGGAGCTCCTAGAATAGCAAAAACAGACAGATGTGTAAATGAATACTTATAATGCAGTCTGTTGAATGTTGTAGTAAAGGCATGTACTAGATAAGGAAGCCACAAAGGAAAGGATGATGGTATCTGACTGGAGGATCAGGGAGTCTCCATAAAGAGGAGAACAACCTCAACCACACTGTGGAAATAAATTGAAAATGTGTGACTTAGAAAATGAGAGAAAGGAAGACATCCCAGACAAAAGGAACAGTGGTTGGAAAGGGAGAAATGATGAAAAAATATGGGTTATTCCATGAAATTATACAATTTCAATGGTGTGTGTGATGTGAAGAGGGTGGATTCTGAAGTTTTAAGAGATAGGCAGGGACCAGAAAATTAAGAAGTAACATTCTTCTTTAAAAAGTCAGATTGAGAGCAATTCTAAAAGAAAATAAAAGAAGTGGGGTGATGTATTAGATAGTGATTTGGATACCAAACAGATGGATTTGTCACAGAAGGCCTCTCAAAGAATCCGGGAAAGAGCTTTCTGGGTAAAGGAAATAACACATGCAAAATATTTGAAGAAGGAATGTGTATGGTATGTTTTAAAAACTGAAAGGAGGTCAACAAACTTGGTGATCAAGATGAGTATAGTTATAAGAAGCCCAACAAAGAGGCCAGGCTTGAATCATGTAGGATTTTACAGGCCATGCTCTAATGAATTTGGTTTTGGTTCTAAGTGAAGTGAGAGCTATTTAAAATTTTTAAGTGGGGAAGATACATGATTTGACAGACACTTTAAAAAACATTCTGAATACTGAGGGGAGAATAATTTAAGGAGTGAGGGTAAAAGAAGGCAGATTAGAAAAAGAAGGCTATTGCATTAATCTCCATGAGAGACAACTGAGTTTAGAGATGACAGTGGAAATGGAGAAAAGCGAACAGAGTGAAGACATAATTTGATTG
>NW_005871236.1:1537885-1572931 GCF_000147115.1 Myotis lucifugus | reverse complement strand
TCTATATCTATATCTATATCTATATCTATATCTATATCTATATCTATATCTAATCTATATCTATATCTATATATGCCTAACCCACAGTTCGACTGTTTGACCGTTCGACCAACCAACCAGTAGCTATGATGCACACTGGCCACCAGAGGGATCAACGCAGGAGCTGCTGAGCTGCAGTGACTTGGCAACTGTGGTTCTAGTGTGACATACCCAGAACCAGAGAGGTGGGAGTCTGATTCCGGGGTGCGTCACCCAAGAACCGCCCTCTCGCAATCTGGGACCTCTCAGGGGATGTCGGAGAGCTGGTTTTGGCAGGATCCCCACAGACCAGGCTTAGGGACCCCACGGGTGCATGACTCCGTGCACTGGGCCTCTAGTCTAATGACAGAAGGAAAATACTGTGGAATGAATCAAGGTTCCATTTCCATTTGGATGACTGAATGAGAAAGGGAACGAGATTTGGGAACAAGAGATGATGACTTATTTTTAAGATATGTTGAGGTTGGGGGTCTTGAGGGTCATCAGAAAAAAAAGATTTCCATTAGACAGTTATATATAAAGCTTTAGACCCCAGTAATTATGAAGCCTAGAGAATCTGAGACCCATAGTCCATCTGAGAACATAGATTAGATTATCCATGGAGTTTCCGTTGAGAAAGAACATACAAGAATAAGGACAAAAACCTGGGTAACAACTTTTCAGATTGGTAAAGAAAAAGGAGCCAAGAAGAAAAAACAAACAGATAAGAACAATGTTCAACCAAAGATATAGGAGAGAAAAAACAGCAAAAATAGATGTTTATGGATGCCAAGAAAGTAAAGAGATTCAAGAAAGGAGGCATGTGTCATGGTTTAAGATGTCCCAGAAATGTCATCGCTTTACTTGTCTTTCTAAGAGTTTACAGAGCCTCCTATTTGTCTTGTATACCCCAACAGAGACTAATGCAGAGCTCTCTCAGGGTAGATATCAATCAATCAACATATGTTTCTTGAGTCAGGCACTGAACTCAATACCTTACCTTCAAAGGGTTTGCAAACTAGTTGGGGGAAAATTCAGTACATACAAATACAAAAGGATAATCAAGTAAAGCTTTGCTTCGTGGATGCCAAAGAAACTGAACAGGTAATATATGCTACTGAAGAACTAAGAGAAATATGGTAGTCAGGAAAGCATTCACAAAGGAGAGAACTCTTTATTCTGGCCTTAGGGGTTGGATGAGATTGAATGAGGCAGAAAGGGGACTTTCCAAGTAGTGGAAATGACAATGGAGAAAGATACAAGGAAACTAATACTTAAATTTATGCTTAGACTGTCTGGGACAGCTGGCTGGTTTGGCTCAGTGGATAGAGCGTCGGCTTGCGGACTGAAGGGTCCTAGGTTCGATTCCGGTCAAGGGCATGTACCTTGGTTGTGGGCACATCCCCAGTAGGGGGTGTGCAGGAGGCAGCTGATCGATGTTTCTCTCTCATCGATGTTTCTAACTCTCTATCCCTCTCCCTTCCTTTCTGTAAAAAAATCAATAAAATATATTTTTTTTAAAAAAGACCGTCTGGGACAGAATGCCACAGTAGAGGAGCTTTGCTATAGAGCAGTGGTTCTCAACCTTCCTAATGCCGCGACCCTTTAATACAGTTCCTCATGTTGTGGTGACCCCCAATTTCATTGTTACAAATTGAACATAATTAAAGCATAGTGATTAATCACAAAAACAATATGTAATTATATATGTGTTTTCCAATGCTCTTAAGCGACCCCTGTGAAAGGGTCGTTCGACCCCCAAAGGGGTCGTGACCCACAGGTTGAGAACCGCTGCTATAGCACACATGGTATTTTATAAGTTGGAAAGCTTTAGAGCAGGGGGTCCTCAAAACTACGGGCCCGGGGCCCAAATGGCAAATACAAATATTGGATTTTGTTTCCCATTTTTGTTTTTTTACTTTCAAAATAAGATTAATGTGCAGTGTGCATAAGGAAATTTGTTCATAGTTTTTTTTTTAAACTATAGTCGGGCCCCTCCCAACGGTCCTGGAAGGGACAGTGAACTGGGCCCCCTGGTTTAAAAAGGTTTGGAGGACCCCCTGCTTTAGAGGAAAACTCAATTCAATTCTTTTGTTTATATAGGTGGGAAATGGCAAGCCAGAGTGATTAAATTTGTTTAAATTTATAAGCCTAGTCAATGGCAGAGCCAGTAGGAGGTAAGGCAAGAATAGGAAATTGGAATCAGATTCAAAGAAGCCTGGGAAAACAATCATAAATAAATACAATTAACCCTATAAACACCAAAAAGCAATTGCAATTTTGAGGAGAAGGGAAGTGCAATGTAAGATTAACCAATAGGCAGTGTGTAAAGGTGATGCCTAAAACAGGGAATTTTGGTGGCTATCCAGTCTCTTTCTCCTGGAGTTTTTCATCTGACAACAACAGCAAAGATTTGAGTGACTTTTTTCTACATTTTCCCAAGAATGGCATGTATCTAGTACCAGTCTGGTCTAGATGCAGAGGAAAGAGGTTAATTCATTGGTTTTAGGGCCTTAGGATGTTAGGGCTTGGTTTTCTTCTACGACGTTGGTTAAGAAAGGCTGGTAGAAGAAGGAAAGGATGGATTGAATGACATTGCAAATAGAATTTAGTAACTGATAAGATAGCATGCATGGCTTTCATATAGGAAGGAAGAGTAATCAGTTATTCTAAGTAATGAGCTGGTAACTGGGAATGTGCTGGTATCAAAAAAATATGTGCCCTAACTGGTTTGGCTCAGTGGATAGAGCATCAGCCTGCGGACTCAAGGGTCCCCGGTTCGATTCAGGTCAAGGGCATGTACCTTGGTTGCCGGCACATCCCCAGTGGAGGGTGTGCAGGAAGTAGCTGATTGATGTTTCTCTCTCATCAATGTTTTTAACTCTCTATCCCTCTCCCTTCCTCTCTGTAAAAAATCAATAAAATATATTTTATATATATATATATATATTGTCAAAAGTACGGGACTCAGAGGTCTAATCTAGGGAGAAAATAATTAGTTTATCATGACACTATCTGAGGTGACATCAAAGAAAAGAAGGAAAAATAATATTTTTAATAGCTGTAAATCTTAAATTATGAGGAAGTTAATTTTTCTATGGGTTTTCCTATGGTTCTTATAGCTTGGTTCTTTATGGATGGAATTTTACAATATACCCAAGTTCTGTAAAAGTAATAATTTTGATAAGATATACTTAATAAATTTTAGTCTGTGCATGAGACAATCAATTTCCATGATACTAGAATGATAATATAGCAGAATTGTAGAGGTCTGGAGGAAAACCCTTAATCACCGAAATATAGTCTAACATAAAATAAAACAATACCTGTGATGACAAAATTGACATTGTTTTTTTAACTAAGAATCACTAGATTTTCCTATTTAAGTAAGGATAAAAACTGGCCCTAAGTATGCTTAAAAGTATAATTTATTACACTAGTTTCCCAATCTTGTTGGATTCTTCCCTGAATACTCTTGTTCTTGGGCTTATTGTACCTTCTAGATCTTTAGAAGTGAAGTCTGAGCCATCTGTGGTCATTAGTATTCCCAAGACAATTTTCACTAGAGGATTATGGCCCAATTCCAAATTGAGTAATTCTATTTTATAACTCTTCCTCCCTTTTCAATTATAATCTCCATTTCCTCCTTTGTACTGGCTTTACCCCAAATATGTCAAGTATGAAGTAGAGATGGAAGAAAGAATATGCAAGAAACTAGGTCTTGTTGATGTTTTCTATACAGCTCTTTAGTTAACTGTCCATCAGTATGGAGTACAAATATGGCTGAGTTATCCAAAGTTATTACCTTGTATCTTTCAATGAAAGGCAATCAAAGACATGGGGAACACTGAATTTAGATTTAGCATGAAAGATGTTCAAATGAATACTAAATACCAACCCAATTTCTCCAAAGTAGCTTTCTCAGGTGATAGAGAAAACAGAATCATCTTCTCTTTCACTGGAGTAAACAATTGCTAGAGGGCAAGGGCAAGATTCTAAAGATCTTACACTTCAGGAAAAAATATATTTTGAGTAAACCAAACCCTCAAATAAGATTTGACTAAAGAAAGGGCCAATACTTTTTAAATGAGATAATACCATTCTCCTTCCCTTTAAAAATCTCAGAAGTTTTAAGAAAGATTAATCCAATAAAACAGGAAGAAAAACCTCCAAATGCCTGGGTCTTTGAAGATGAAGTGAAAGAAGTTTAAGATGGATCACTTGTGAAGTCTCAACTATTCCCTTACATCATTCATTTAAAATACTATTTTTTTCATTGATTTAAAGAGAAAGAATTTTGAAATGCAATGCCCACTCCTAATGTACTCAATGCCTCTTTCTCCTCTCCCATTAGAACCCTGAAGAGAGTAAAGAACTAAAGTGGATTACCTTCAATACAACATGTTCTTAGAAATCTAACTGCAAGTTAATTATTTAGAAACTGAGAATTTTCTCTTTAAAGAAATTCTGCCTTGATTTTTTCATTATTATTATCATCATCATCATCATCATCATTATTACTATTTTGGCAAATAATAGAGACAATTGCCTCTACTAGAGTTTGAGTACAACTGTGGAATGCATCTTTTGGAATAACTGTTAAGGATCTAATCTGATGATTAATTTTACTTCTGAGTTTATCAAGCAGGTAAATTGGTTTAGAATTAAAGCAAGCAGGAGTGAGAAGAGGATTTGCATTCTAACAGCTCCTAGGCTAGTTGTGCTAAGAGATTCTGAAGTCATTTAGAAAAGCAGCCAGTTATTGAGTTCGCTTAACCTTTGGAGATTTTTTTTTAACTTTTTATTCTTTGCCTCATCTAACTCCTTTATAGATTTATAATGCGAGATATTTAGGTCTTTCAAAAAATTTTTTTGAATGATTATTGGAATTGGGATTACAGATAATGGATGAAAGGCTAATTACCAAAATTCTATTTGTAGAGCAAACTGGTGGATATAGAGACAACAGCTCAAGATTTTAGAAAGTGCCAATTTGCTAAAAATAGATAAATATCATGATTATTGATGGACTTAATTCAATGACATTCAAAATGAGATGATTAATATCAAAGAGTAGCATTTCTCTGATATAAATCTAAGGGAGATGTTTTACACCTATTATTGCCCAATTCTTTCACAGAAACAGATCCTGCACACTAAACAATAAAAGAGAGGAAAGCTCTACTGTGCCAAATTAGCAAGAATATTTGGTAGCTAATATTTCTCTTAGACAGGTGATACCTGCCTACCTGCCAGAGTTCAGCCTCTGAAAGGCAGTGAAAAACCTGTACCTGTCAACTCTAGATGTGGAGATTTGCCCTAACCTTTCTTTTTTAGGTATAAAAGCCCATCAGATCAGTAATCTGTGTAGTTACTACTTCTTTTTAGAGAGCCCCACCAATAATAAAATGCAATACAAGCCCAAATGAAAACTACCAAAGGGAAAAATTAGTGGTCTACCACATTTGAGGTAAGTCCATCCTGATCTGGGTAGCTACCCTATTATGGACATATAAGTATATTTTCAGGAGAAACTTTCTCACCCATATTATTCTCTCACTAGATTGGGTATAGCCTTTCAGAAATTTTGTCTAAACCATGTGACCTGGCCCTTCCTCTAGTCAGAGATGGTTGGTCCATTGGTAACTAGCTGACCTGAAAAGGACCAATCAGATTCATTCATTTTCATTATTTTGCTCATATTCTCTCTCTCTCTCTCTCTCTCTCTCTCTCTCTCATCATCATCATCATCATTTAGAATTTTGAAGAATTTGAATAAAGAAACAGAAAAGCTAGGGTTATTAGTAACTGGGTCCTTTAAAGGCAGGGCTCCAGAAAGAAAGTATATGAATTCCTGTTGTTGAGGTTCCCAGTTCTACTCTGGTTCCCCTAAGTTTGGCTATTCAACTTTCTAATTTCTGAGATATCTAGTTTTTTTCCAGTAGATCCCTTATATATACCATTAAAGTTTGTTTCTGTTACTTGTATTCCATTAAAGACAAATAATAGAAGCATACATGAGTGTGTGTAGAGATGAGACAGAGAGAGATGGCATGAGAGACAGAGAGAGTAAGAGATAGAAACAGATGGCTAGAGTGAAGGATTAAGAGGGATACCATTAGCCAACCATAGACATAATAAAAGAAATAACTATTTCCCTCTAGATACTAGTTTATTTCCAAATTTCTAGGCAACATATCTTTCTGTTAAATTAAATATAAGTTCCCTATATAAAAGTATTTTTCAAAATATGCATGATATTAATTGTTCTATTTTAAACTTTTCATTTCTAGGAAAAACAAAATCTCTTAGACAAACTTGATCCAATTATTATACTTAAAATATTTTCAAATATTATCCATATATAAGAACTAAGATTCTTTAGTTTGCAATAACTCCATTGCTTATATGAAAATTTGATAAATTTTGTATTAGTAAATTGGTCACTTAACCCAATCAACCAGGAATACAGGAGAACTGAAATGTCCTTTGTAGAGATCCTAAGAGCTTCAAAAAATTATTTATGGCATTTAGAGTTGAGGTGGAAAAGGTTCAGGATTGTATATCACTTCTGATCAAGATTAATTTCTGATACATTGAGGAACCCTAAAGCTGTATAAAAATGGTGTGCAGGTGATAATCTTTGAACTTCCCTCAACCAGGCTTCATCCCATTTTCAGTCTCCTACCCAGTCCCACAATCCTTCTCTACTCTTCTGCCTGACTGGTCACTCATGTGATGGATGTGAGCACAGCATGCCTGGTAATATTAGTGCTGAGAACCCAATTTAGAAGTGAGGTGGAGAAGCAGCCAACTTAGCAAATGGAGCAGAGAAGTATAGATATGAAGAAAAAGACTAAAACAGAAAAAGTTAAAATAAATATAGTGAATTTTTCTAATTTGAACTGATCCTTGGGGTCTCCCATCCATTTGACTAATATTTACTCTGTAGTTAATAGGAGAGAAGGAGTGAGAATGGAAGATATATATCTCTATATCTCTATATCTAACATCTCTATCTATAATCTATCTATATTCCATACAGGAGTAAGGTTGCTACTTTGCAAAGAAATATGAATACTTTAAGTTTCAATATGTGGAATTCCTCAATTAATAATATTCTATATTTGAAAAATATATTGCTTATAAAACACTTATTTTTATAACTTTATTTGAACCTCAAACCAGTCTAGTAGAAAAGAAAAGTCAGGATTGGAGTGTTCTTTTTATGTGTCCAATACATAGATGAATAAACTAGAGCTCAGAAAGATTAAGTTACTTACCCAAGGTCACACGACAAGCAATTGGCATAGCCAGGTTTAGAACCCAGGGAAAGGGTTTATTCCACTACAAAGACATGAAACAGGACATTAAACAAACAACATTTAAGGAAATAAGATCTGTAAATAATTAAGGATAGGAAATCTGGAGGGTCAGACTCCCATACTACAATGTAAACTCACAGCAAGCGTACTACTCTCATCTAAGCAGACAGGAGAGGGAAGTGTAAATTTGACCACAACTACCTGTGAGAAGGACTGGTAGAGTTGAATGTACATTTACACAAAGTCAGCTCTGAATAGGTACATAAGAATGATCTTCAGACCCAAACATCTCCTATAATGGTCCATCATGATAACCTTTTCCTTCCTACTTTTATTTCTTCAGTAAATATTTTTTGTTGAGAAGTTAATATGTTCCAGACACAGCTTAAGATGCCTATTTTGTCTAAAGTACCCATTTAGAATGTTGGAAGGGACACACTTTTTCTGAAAGTTTTTCTTTTCATAGCCTTACCCATTAAACATTAGTAATCAATAAGGAAAACTGTACTTGGACCTGAGAGGAGGAGAAAAAAATAGAAAAACTTCAAGAAAGAGAGAGAGATTGAGAGTAATGGCCCAGATAAAGAATAAGAATGTGGAGATACTACTCAACTTTAGCAGCTGAAGACAAATTTTACCTATAAATCATTTTGTCTTATTCTCTTCTCAAGGCCATGACAATTCAAAGAAAAATATGCCTCCTGGAGTCTTGCAGGAAGTATTTTCATGGAAAGTTGTGGTTGCAATTTGCCTCATATTGGCCACAATATGCCTAATTCAGAATCCAAATCCCTTCAGTCTATTCAAACCTAAGAAAGATAAAGTTGATCTGGTTCTCCCTCCTTTTACATAACATATGAAGAACCACTTACTATCCAACCCCCCTTTACTCCCATGAAAGGTTTCTCTTTGAGGAATCTTATTATGTGGATACTTCAGTGAAAATGTAAGAAACCCAAATGAAAATAAAATTAATTCTTAAACACAGGTTCCTGAGCACAGATCAACATATTTTGAACTTTATATGATCAATGAAATAAGTCAACTAAGAGTAACAAAAGATTGAGTCAAAGTTTATTTGGAAAAGTTGTGGAGTAAAGCGATAACAGTAAGTACTGGGTCAAAAAGGAAGGGCATGAAAAGCTTCAAGACTATAGTAAATCATGTGTCTTTCTCAGGACTCTGCTAATCTCAGAGGGCAGGACTATATGCTGGTTGGTGGGGAGTAGGACATCAATGGGAGGCTTTCAGATAGTACCAGTTATGGTAATTTGGAGAAACATAGTATTAATAGGTTCATTTTATGCCTGCTCTCATTAAAAAATGATGGTTATCATCCTACTGGTCAATATCAAGAATTAATGATATCAGCTCCACTTCAAAATTTGATGTCAATGAATTACAAAAATATACTAGTGATTCCATCCATTTGGATGTGCCACAACTTATGGAAAGTCAATAAACCTGGTTCCATATTCATTTAGCAAACAGATCACCTACAATTGAATCTGATTACTGTATTTGGCAAGTCTTGTGGTAGGCACTGAAGATAGAAAAAAAAATTAACCTTACACCTTTCCCCTTAAACAACTCATTGTATGGACACCAATATGAAAAAGAAAGAAAGAAAGAAAGAAAGAAAGAAAGAAAGAAAGAAAGAAAGAAAGAAAGAAAGAAAGAAAGAAAGAAAGAGAGAGAGAGAGAGAGAGAGAGAGAGAAAGAAAGAAAGAAAGAAAGAAAGAAAGAAAGAAAGAAAGAAAGAAAGAAAGAAAGAAAGAAAGAGAAACAAAGAAAAATGCTATATAGTGCAACAAGTGACATAATAGTGATATTATAAAATACTAGAGGCCCAGTGCATGAAATTCGTGCATGGGGGGGTGTCCCTCAGCCTGGCCTGTGCCCTCTTGCAATATGGGACCCCCTTGGGTAGGGTCCCTAGGCCTGACCAGCGATCAGGGCCTATCAGGGCTTTCCTTCCCCCAGCTGTCAGCAGCTGGCCCACCCCCACCACAGCCACTGCTTGCCATCTGTGCTGTGCTGCCCCTCCCCTGCCATCAGTCGCCTCCCTCTGCAAGCAACAGGCGTGGGGTGCGATCACTTGGCTGGCCTGGGCCTCCCTCTGTGGGACAATTGTGGAGCGATTGGTTGCTGACCAATTACATCGCACCCACCTTGGCTGGCCTGGCACCAGTGTGTGTCATAGCGTGGTCATCCTGAAGGTTGTCTGGACGGTGGTTCTGCTGTTCAGTTGTTCAGTCAATTTGTATATTACACTTTTATTATTATAGATAACATAGTCACAAAAAAGGTAGGAAGAAACTTAACTTAGGATGGTCAAGAATGGCTTCAAAGAGCCATTCTTAGAGGAAAAATGTGAATTTTCTAGGTTGAGAAGGAGTGTAATGTGAGCAAAGAGTACAGTATGAGCAAAGACACCAAGGTCTGAAAACTATGTTGCATCATAAGATGAGAGAATAGGGTGTTTAAAGATAGCGTTGGAAAGGTAGGCAAGTCTGGATCATGTCATCCATGCTGAGCAGTTTATATTTTTGCTTCCAGTTAAGCGGGAACATTAGAGAATTTTAAGGAGGAATATTATATGACCAGATTTGTGTTAGGTAAAGATAAGTACAGTGTTATGTGTAAGGAGAATTGAAGGAGAGCAAGATGAAGGTAAGGAGTCTATGTGAGAAGCTATTGCCTTTGTCTACTCTAGAGAAGATAATGAAAATCTGAATCAGGATATTTGTAGTGGAATTGAAAAGCAGAGCATGGATACAAAATTTTATTAACAAGAATCTAAGGATTTAGTAGCTGAATGTGGGAATTTAAAAAAAAAGAACTATGTTCAGGATTACTCCCGGTCCCTAGAGCTTCGAAGCTGGCTAGCGGTGGGCATTTGGAGGAAGGCTAAGTGGAAGACTGAGTATGGTTTTGTACATAACAATGTGGTTATCTCTTAAATATTTAAATAGAGATACCTAGTAGATCAGGAGCTTAGGAGAGGTATCCAGTATACAGATTTGAATTCACACAGGTGGTTAAAACTCCGACATGAATGAGATCACCTAGAATTGGTGTGTAAAGTGAGAAGAGAAATGGATCAGGATCATGAACCTGGAGATAATCTATATTTGGGGGAGAAGAGAATGAACAAAGACAGCAAAGCATATGAGATGGACCTATCTGAGAGGGAGGAAAATGAGGAGAGTTGTCATGGGGGTCAAATGAGAAGAGAGTTTCAGGAAGAAGGATAGCCAACAACACAAAATGTCAAAGAGATAGCAAATAAGACATAAACTGAAGTTAGTGGATGTGGTGTCTTTTTCAGAACATGTTTCAATGGGATTATGGAAACAGAAACCTTATGAAAGTAGATGGAATAGTGAGTGGGGAGTGATGAAGAGGAGAAAGTGAGTATGAGGAGACTTTTTAGGAACTTTGTTCTAACAGGTGGGTGAGACAGAACACTGTAGAGATGGGACAGGAGAGTCAGGAAACAGTCTTTTAAGACAGAATAAACATGAGGATAGTTATAGGCTGTGGGGAAAGGAGTTGATATAGTACAAGATAAAATCTTAACAGAGAGTAGGACATGATGGAATGAGATTCTGGAGAAAAAATAGGAGGAACAAGAGTACAAGCAGAGAAAGCAACTGTGACCAGAAACAACTCCTGAACAGAAAAAAGCAGCATAGTAGACACTGGACAATCTTGAAAAATTGGCAGTTTTAAGCCAAGGCTCACAATGCAAAACTTGGACAGAAATTTTTGTTTACATTTGTATTGATCATTGTTTTCACATTAATTTTGTGTAATGCTACAAAAGCCCTTTAAGGCAAGCAGAGTGGGATTTTTGCTTGTTTGCTTTGGATTTGTTTTTTTAGTCTCCATCTTACAGGAGGAAACTGAAACCCAAGATTATGTGATTCATTCAAGATCATAGAATCAGTATATTGCATAGACTAAGGACTCTCTACCCAGTGCTCTTCCCAATACCTCAGAGAATGTTATGAAGACTTCACTGCAACGGTGCAGAGGCAACCAGACCACACTTCTGAAATTCAGAAGAGAGAATCCCTGCCCACAATCATTTCTTTGATTGACAATAGGCATGCTTGGTTGCCTGAAAGTCTCTATGACAGTTAATAGGGACGTCAATGCTATATCTTCTCTTGAGATGATCTGGGCATGTGCACCCTTTGAAATGTTCCTTTAATATTAGAGGATGATTTTAGATTCTTCTTACTTTATCAGTATGAACAAGGAAAATATTTAGTAAATACACATGTTCTACCATTGCCTGAAAGGACCCCTCCCCCTTTCTTATGGGGCCAAGTAAAACTGAAGTATGTGGAATTATCAGCCCCAGGCATATCACTGACAATTTCATTAGGAACGAGGCAAAAGGGACCCCTTGCCACTCTTCTTCTCAGTGAATAGGAGCACTGCCCTTTAGCATAAAACATGAAAGGAGGTTTCCATAGTTTTGCCAGCTCAGCAAGAGAAAACATTAACCCTGCATATTCTTATCCCAGTTGTCTCAGCATGGATGGGGAGGGAGGGGCCAGAATTATAGACTGTCAGCATGAGAGAGCAGAGCTCATTGTGTATGGGTTAAAAGGAATTAGAGCCACCAGATATGAACACATTGAATTTCTAAGGTTCTCTGCAAGTTCAGATAATTTGGCAGAAAAAGAAATCCCTTTAAATGATTTCTTTTTTCTGTTTATGTTTGGAAATGTGTGGTAGAACTCAGTACTTTCAAAAACGAACAGCTTCAATTGCATTAAGTAGAATGTCTCCACTTAATTAATTCACTTAGTCCCTGGGTGACACTGGGTGTGGCTCGGCGAGATTTAGGAGAAATCCAATTTATAACTAGGAGGAACCTAATTTATAACTGGGAGGAAGCTTCTGCACCAGGCAGCAAGGCGGCATCCTTCCACACCTTTTCCAACACTGCAAGGGGAAGACGAGGTTGGAATTCTAAACTACAGATCACACGCTCTAAGGACTATCTGTTGTATGAGGGAAAAGGCAGATATTGGTGGGGTTGAAGGGGCTACTTGCTTGCATTGGCATTTTTTACACTTCAATTAAAGTCCTTAGTTTTAAACAAAGGAAACACCTCACAATTTTCTTGCTTTGTGGACTCAGATCCTATCTTGCAAGTTTTTCATCATCTGCAATATGCACGGTAATTAAGCTGTTTAAAGTTAATCCCAAGATATTTGAAAATCATAAACCAATAAAATCTCAGGAATTCTTTCCTTTTATCCCTCCATTGCCCACTTCTTTATCATCGTCTCATCCCCATGCCACTGCCATTCTCTTCTTCTTGCTTTAATAATCTATAGTGGTGGGTAATTAATGTCCAATAAAGATCATTTATGCTTTCGTCTCACCCATTGGCAATGTATTACAACTCAGAAATCCAAGACTGCTTTTTATGCTGCTCAAGTGGAAGAGGAAGGAAGTGCAATCTCTCCAGCCCCCTCCCACGTTTCTGCTGGATTTTATGGGTGTGGCAGAGTTTAGACCTTTGCAGATTTTTGCCCTTGTTTTATTCCCTGTTAAGGACCAGGATGACTAGATGCCAGAATGAAGATAAACACAATCAGATCCTGCCATGAGTGATACAGGATCATTACACCCACAAGCAGGAAACCCATGTGAGACAAGTACTCACACATAAATGCCAGTCAGTGTAGTACGGAGCCCACGCCCTAAATACATCATTTCCTTCAGTCTGATTTAATTCTATCCTACATACTGACTTATGTGAATGATACACAACAGTGGTAAACAGGGAACAGGGCCATTTCACAGAGAAGCACACATTTATACAATAGGACAATTTCTATACCTTTTATTTTCTCTCATGCATATAAATTATGCTAAAATGCATTCAGGCATATGGAAGCTACACAGAGTACATGCATGACTATCATACATGAAGTGTGCAGATGCTATGCACATTTAGTGCAAATTTCTACAACTCCCAAACACAAAATGTCAGCTTCATTACTTTGCACATCCAGGGAACACTTGGGGTTGTCACTGAGAGAGAACCCTAGGGAAGGCAACTGTCCCTTTTGGGGAAGGGAATTCCATTAGCCTCAATTCCCTTTCTAAAAATCATGCTTGGTTTCCTTTGTCAAAGGGGGGTGTACATATACTTGTGTGTGTCTACAGAAAGTGGCAAAAAGTTGTAAAGCAACATATTTTCTTTTCAAAATTAAAGCTTTCTTAAGTGAATAGCATTGGCTTCCTTTGGTCTCCGCCTTTCTAAATTTTATTTCCCCAGCTCACCAGTGGGGCAACCTCAGGATGTTTCCTGGACAGTGTGCTTAACCCAGCCACCTGTATCCACTGCATTTATGTGTTAGAATGAACACAAGAAGAAGCGTCCTGATTTGGAAAATAAGCAATAGAAGCACCAGTCTCTAGAACCATAAAACAGTTTGGGGAAGTCCGGCATGTAAGATTCTCATGCTCTTCCCCAAACACCCCTACACAACCCACCAAACCACACACAAAACCCCAGGTGCCGGTTACTTTATGTATGTATGTATGTATGTATGTATGTATGTATGTATGCTATGCCTCTCCATCCACTGCTCTGATATTCTGCTTCTGTCTCCCTTCCCCTTCCTCTTCCTTCTCCTTCATCCTCACTCCCGCCCCTCCTTTCAGGGCGCTGGCTAAATGTTCTAATCCGGCAGGCTGTTTCTTCTCCCCCCCTCCCCCCCTCCACCCCCTTCCGATTCAGCGAGTGTATTACAAATTGCCCAGTATCCAATACCTGCACAGGAATAATGCCCAATTCCTATCTCTTGCACTCCACCCCTAAGGCAATCAATCTGCAAAAGGCTTCTTTAACCAAGACTGCCATCCCCTTCCTCCGGGCACGCGCGCGCGAGAGCGCGCGCGCGCACAGGCACACCCTCACCCATATCCCACACCCATTTTTCTCCTTAACCCTTCGCTAAAATCACTCAAACGTGTTCCAATAAATGTTTGAAAGCTTCATTTGGCGAATGCCAGGGCACTGTCGGTTCCTGCTAAGCACCATACTCTTCATTCCTCCCTACCCTCACTCCAAGTTTCTAAAATGTCTTTCAAGAAATAAGTGAGCAATTTGAAATGGAAGAAAAACCTGGGCAGTGGGGGAGGGAGGGCGGGGACTCGGATTCTTGCTAATCTTGTGTGTGTCCCTCTTCCGGATGAAAATGAGTCACCAAATGCTTATTATCCAGAATGTTAGCCTGACTCTGGTCACTGACAACCCCAGGAAAAATGCAAGGGAAAGGGAGAAAAGACCTGATTTCCAACAGGTAATACTGGGCTCATCTTTCCCATCCCCTCGGAGCTCAAAGCTCCTAGGGGCGTGGTCCACCCTCTCCTCGGACAGCTGGCGGGTGCACAATCGCTATGGATTTTCCCCTTCCACGCGGCCAGTTTCTCCCCCAGCCCCAGTTGCCTTCAGATTCTTTTTTTGAAAAAAGAAAAAAAAAAAAAAAGAGCATCTCCCAAATCAGTTTCATTCATTGACAAATAAATAAATAAAACCTTCATATGTTCTTCCATTAATACCTGCGCCCATTTGAGGCTCAGGCATGTAGGAAATAAGGCTTCTCCCGCAGCACATGTGAGAAAATTGTACCACAGAAGAAGCTATACTCATTACTAAATATCATTCTTTCAACCTGCTTTTCGCAAAGAATATAAAGGGCTGCTTCCCCATCTTATAGGTAAAACCTACATCTTTCTCCCAGATCCGTTTCTACCTCCACACCCGCAAAACCAGACCTGAAATGCTGAACATTAACTAATAGCCGAATAAATAAATAAATAAATCGTATTTCTAGCCAAACAGGCGTATTTTTCCTATCATCATCTAAATTAGTAGCAGCAACCCCAAACCAGAGCATGAGAAACAGAATAGAATAAAAGCTGGGATGCAACCGTCAGTTACCATAGGCTAAGGAAACGCGAGCACCATGGCCAGAGCAGAAGCAGTTAAAATATTTTCCCTGCCTTTACAGGGAAATACTGTACTCCGGTAATTTCACAACAGCAAGAAGTAAAAATCTTTAGCTCTACCTGTTTGGTTCTTCTCATACAGCACAGCATGGTTGTATCGTCCCTTGCCTTCTTCCTGCCTTCTCTCCTTTCCTCCTCTCTCTTTCTTATTCCCCCCCTCTCCACCTCTTTTCTGCTTGCTTGCTCACTCGCTCTCTCGCGCTAGCGCGCTCTCTCTCCCTCCCTCCCTCTCTCTCCCTCACACACACCAGGGCAGTTAGCAGCAACTGTAAGGTCCACAGCTATTGCTCATCGCACATGCTCTCTCCTCTCTCTCTTCTCTCTCTCTCTCTCTCTCTCTCTCTCTCTCTCTCTCTCTCTCTCTCTCCTCTTTCTTTCTTTCTCTCCTTTTTTCTCTCTTCCCCTCCCCACCTACTCTTTCTTTTTCTTTCCTCTCTCCATCTCTTTCTCAGAATTGTTCTCTAGCTTTCAATGACTAATCTCTTCCCCAGCCCCCACCCCCATTCTAGACAGTCACCCCCTCCCAGTCCCCTGCCAGCCTCATGAATATTTAAACATCTCCAATCTGGACCCAATTACCCACCGACTTTCTGCTGCATTGAGAGAGTGGGTGGGGTGGGGGCAGAGAAGTATATCCCAGCCGGTTCAGGAGATTGGATGGGATGTGTTTTACATGGAAGAGGGGCTTGAGGAATGCTTGTATTTCTTCACTAACTCTGTTCTTTTCCCAATATCATAAAAGCAAAGAACAGCTATTCTGAATGAGTAGTCAGACTTATACAACACGTTATATCTGCTATTTAGGTTTTATGCAGTTAATAATTGTGAGGGTTAAGTTCTCTCAAAAAATAAAATAACATGTAAATATTACACATTGTGTGTATACTGTACTCAGTATTCACATAACCTAAAATAAATGCATACATATAAGCTGAGATATGCACCAACATATCTCATTTTGCTTCAATATCCTTGAAAAAATCCACAAATATATTGCATTTTAAACATTCTAAGCACTTGAGTTTAGAAATAACTAATATTGCCCTAGCTGGTTTGGCTCAGTGGATAGAGCATCAGCCTGTGGACTAAAGGGTCCCCTGTTCAATTCAGATCAGGGGCACATGCCCGGGCTGTGGGCTAGATCCCCAGTGGGGGGCATGTGGGAGGCAGCTGATCAATGATTCTCTCTCATTATTGATGTTTCTATCTCTCTCTCCCACTTCTTTCCTCTCTGAAATCAATAAAAATATTTATTTTTTTAAAAGTGTAAATAATGTAATTTTTAGGTATATAGTACTGTGCAATTTTGGGACTGTTACTGAACCTCTCTGCACCTCATTTTCTAATCTCTAAAATAGGGATAATAATGCCAACCTATTATTAGCAAAGAACAAATAACAAATGTATGCAAAGCACAATGAAGCCATTCTTAATACATAGTAGATTTACCTCACAGACTGTACTTTTCTGAAATTTAGGTGACATTTCCAAAGGACTATCTCAAAGAACTTTTCATACTATTTCTTGTTGTTCATTAGGGATGCTAAGCATTCCCAATTAAACAGCTCATATTCTTTCAGCTCCTAGACATGAGCCTAGTTAATAGGTGTTAACCAGACAGTTATTATCATATATATTATCAGGATCACTGAGTTTAATATATGCAAAATGTGTTTTGACAAAATTCGAGGTACACCCATCTCAGAAGGGACTCTCTCAGAGAGATAGATACTCAGGGGTTGATGGTTATAAATTGTCCCCAGAGGTCTTCCTGAGCCTCACCTGCTGCAGATCCAGCCTTACTTGGCTTTTCATTCCTCTCAATTTGCTTCTTAGCTTTCATATGTTATGATTAAAATATCGAGTTAGGCCCTGGCCAGATGGGTGGCTCAGTTGGTTGGAGCTTCATCCCTTAGACCCATGGTTGGCAAACCATGGCTTGCAAGCCACATGCGGCTCTTCGGCCCCTTCAGTGTGGCCCTTCCAGAAAATACCACGTGCTGGCGCACACGTACTGTGGGATTGAAACTTCATGGCCCATGCGCAGAAGTCGGTATTTTGTGGAAGAGCCACACTGAAGGGGCCAAAGAGCCACATGTGGCTCTCGAGCTGTAGTTTGCCGAGCCGCAGTTTGCCAACCACGGCCTTAGACCAAAAGATTTCAAATTCCATCCCCAGTTAGGGGTGAAGGGGTGTTCCGGAGGCACCCAATTGATGTTTCTCCCTCACATGTCTCTCTCTCACTTTCTCTCTCTCTCTCTCTCTCTCTCTCTCTCTCTCTCTCTCTCTAGCAAAATAGTCAATAAAAATATATTCTAGAGTGAGGATTAAAAATAAATAAATAAATAAATAAATAAAGTATAAAGTTAGGTTCTGAGTTTAATATTTTTTAATGTTGTAATGAGCCCAGTCAGAGCCAAGTTTCAAAAACAGCTTTCTATGGGTATAAGTGATAGAAGAGGGTATATAATATAAGATATGTCTTCATCAGAGACATTTTGTTTATGGATTAGGATCACCCTACCTAGCCTGCTAGGGGATAGAGAGTGATAAAGAAAGGAAGCAGAGGAGGTGAGAACTGAGGACAAGGGAGAAGAATTGCTTTTTCTGGTGTTTAAACAGACTCATAGATACAATCATTATGTGGTCCAGTATAAGGCAGCTAGCAGAAGCCCACATAGTAGGCCATAGAAAGAGGCCAACTCCTTGCCCTTTCAATGGACTCCCCTCAGCCCTGCTATTTATAGCTTCTTTTCCTTTTTATTTATTGAAAGAAATTTTGGAACTTAAGTGGCATAATGAAGTCAAACAGAGTCTAGTACTCAAAACTAGTCATAGGCCTGGATGAATTTTAAGATGACATATGTTAAGCCACAACACTTGGTATCAGTTTTTTCAGTAGTTCACATGCAGTATTTCATCTAATACTATAAATGAGGTCATTACAATCACTAATCCATTTTTATGGAGATTCTAAAGCTAAGTAAATTAAGTACCTAGACTAGGTCCCACAGATAATAAGAGTTATGACTCCAAAACCCTGTTAGCTACTAAAATGCATTGCTACTCAATGGATCTCTATACCTCATTACTTCTGGTCTTTAGGAAATTAGACTATGTAGTGGACGTTTTTGTGTTGAAATGAAATTAGCATTCTCAAAGTTCCACCTATTAGGCCCAGCCCTTACCTCAAGGGCCATGGGGAACAAGCTGATATCATCATCTAGTAGCAAGTCCTCCATGTATTTATGACCAAATATCAGCGACTTCAATCACCCTCAGAAGCCTCAGTATTTAAAACCCGGCCCTTCTTGGATGCCTTCCTCTGGACATTTTACATTTGGTCTATGAGCCTCTGAAAATTACTTCCCAGAAGGGAACTCAATATTTCAAATTCAGGCCAGTGTGGCTCACTTGGTAAGAGTGTGGTTCTGTGCACTGAAGGGTCCTGGGTTCAATTCCAAGTCAAAGTACATACCCAGGTTGCAGGAGGTAACCAATCAATGTTTCTTTCTCACCTCTCTCTCTCTCTCTCTCTCCTTAGCCTCTCTCTAGAATCAATGATGAACATATCCTCAGGTGAGGATTTAAAAAAACAATATTCCAGCCTTAGCTGATTTGGCTCAATGGATAAAGCATCAGCCCATAGACTGAAGGGTCCTGGGTTTGATTCTGGTCAAGGGTACATACCTCAGTTGCAGGCATAATCCCTGGTCTTGTCACATGCTGGAGGCAACCTATCAATGTGTCTCTCTCACAATGATGTTTCTCTCTCTCTGTCTCTCTCCCTCCCTTCCACTTTCTCTAAAAAAAATATCAATGGAAAAATATCATGGGGTGAGGATAATAAAAAACAACAAACAAACAAAGAATTCCAAATTTAATTTGAACAATATGGAATCAAAACCAATACTACCCCCCTCCTGCTTCAGCAATGGAAGTTATGGGATGATAGAGGAATGAGGAAGAGAAAAGCACACACTGATGTGATCTTGGCCAAAAAAAAATTATATATTTTTTATATTATATTATATATATTATATATATATATGTATTTTATATTATATTATATATATAAAATATATATATATTTATATTTATATAATAACCAGTGTTGTTTTGATCCCTACCAATAAACCCACTAGTCCATATAGCCAATCCCAGAAAATGCCTAGGTTTATATAATTTTGGATTAGCACATTAACTCATTAAACTATTAGGAAATTTCCCAACTATAGGTTAGATAATAACATCATTTTAAAAGAAGGTGAAGAGTGGTGAGGCCAGATCTCAGTTCTATTCTCATATCTTTTTTAATTTCATAGCAAAATGATGTTGTTTCTATAACAAACCCAAAAGTCACTGGGCTTGACTACAGGCTGTCAGATAGTCTGCCATTTTATAGCTAGCACTTGAGAGAAGCATGTCAGCAATTGAGGTAGAAAATACATTTTGTCTTTTTACTCCCCCTTCCAAGAGTTTATTTTTTTAACTTTTAGTCTTAACCTTTTACCTGCTGTATTGGTGTACTAGTGCTACCATAACAAAATACCACAGACTGTGGGGCTTAGATAGCAGAAATTTAATTTCTCACAGTTCTGGAGGTTGGAAGACCAAGGTCAAGGTTGGCTACCTCTGAGGTCCACAAGGGAAAGATCTATTCCAGAGCCCTCTCCTTGCCCTACAGCCACCCTCTCACTGCCTCTTCATATGGTGGTCCCTCTGTGCTTGTGCACCCTGGTGTCTTTCTGTGTCTGAATTGCCTTATTAAAAGACATTAGTCCAATTATATTGAAGCCCACCCATATGACATCATTTAACTTTAATTACCTCTTTAAAGGACCTATCTACAAATACAGTCACATTCTGAGGTACTGGGATTAGGGCTTCAACATATGATTTTTTTTTTGTGGGGGGCAGAACACAATTCAGTCCACAAAACCAGAATTCTTTATCAGTATTTTCTGACTTTATTTATTTATTCAACATTTTCTATGTTGCAAAAACATCTTACCCTTAAGGAGGTACATACATATATGTAAAACAAAACAAATGCTGTTTTAACAAAACAGGATTTGATGCCAAATCTATGTTATAAGGATTCAGAATAGGAAAGAAATCACTGTGGACCAGGATAGGTTTTTATTTCATGATTAGGATTTGAACAGGTGGAGAAAGCACAACGAGTTTTAGAGGAGGGAAAGGCATCACATTAGAAAAGGCAAAGTGCACAAATAATCTGCACAACCAAGGGACTATTGATGTACAGAAGAGGGGAAGCTGTAAAGGAGAGCTGAGACAACCTTGGAAGGGGAGGCTACACACCCAGATTAAGAAGGACCTGAAGGGTCAGGATATTAATGGCTTAGGAAGGCCACAAGAAATTTCCACAAACTTAAAATGACAAATTTATTCTCTCATATTTTTCTAAGTCTGAATTCAAAGTGTTGGCAGGATTAGTTCCTTCTGGAGGCTATGAGGGAGACTCTATTCCATACCTTTCTGCTAGCTTCTAGTGACTGTGGGCAGTCCCTGCCTTTCCTTGGTTTGTAGATGCATCACTCCAATTTTCCTCCATCTCAGATGGCCTTCCCCTCTTTTTATAAGAACACCTGTCATTGAATCTAGAGCCCACTCTAAATCCAGGATGGTCTTATCTCCAGATCCATAATTTACATGTATCTGTAAAGACCCTTTTCTCAAGTAAGGTCACATATACAGGTTCTGGAGGTTAGGACTTGGATATAGCTTTTTGAGGAACACAAGACATCACTATAGGGCCGTGGTCGGCAAACTGCAGCTCGAGAGCCACATGCGGCTCTTTGGCCCCTTGAGTGGGGCTCTTCCTAAGCCTTAGGAGTACCCTAATTAAGTTAATAACAATGTACCTACCTATATAGTTTAAGTTTAAAAAATTTGGCTCTCAAAAGAAATTTCAATTGTTGTACTGTTGATATTTGGCTCTGTTGACTAATGAGTTTGCCGACCACTGCTATAGGGGATCAGACATCAGTTTGTGAGGATGAATATTTTAGAGAATGCTTATGTGATGCTGTATAGTATGGAATAGAGAGAAAGATATAAGGGGGCCCAGTGAGAGAAACAGAAAATCACTCTAATGCCTAAATCAGGGAGAGAAGGTGGAAGAGAATGTGAACTGTCACTTGTTGAGTGCCTAGCATGTTTCATGTATGACCTATTTTATGATTTACATATTCTGTCTCATTTACCTCACAGAGAATATTCAGGGGGGAGAGAAAAAGGGACGAACCAAAAATGGTTTGAAGACTGAATTTGGGAAGCTTGGAGAATGAGATTACAAAATTCAGATGTGAGGAGACCCCAAAAGGGACCTGGTATTGTGAGGAAGGTTTGATAGTGTTCATTTTATGGAAGTGCCCAAATGTTCAAGTGCAACACAAGACAGATTGTGAGAGAGAAGACTCTGAAGTTGTCTGAGCCTGCCCAAGTCTTTCAGGCAGACATGGCTGCACCTGTGGTATGATGTCACCATATTAATTAGGCCGACCGTATTTCAGTATGGCCTTACTGCCAGAATTCATCCTGTTTCCCGCAGGCAGACAAGGGTCTGAAGCCAACACCTGGATGATTTTTAGGACCCTCTAAATCTCCATCTCTCTTTCCAGTCTTGCCTCAACTCCTTTCAGAATTTCTTCTTCCAGCACACCCTGGAGGCCATCTGAAACTCCAAGTGGCCAACATCCCAGAACAAGGAAATCCCAGGGAGGAAACCAGGTGCTGGTAGAGGAAGGGAAGATGAAAAGCATGAAGCCCACAAAGTAAGACTCAACTTGCCACCAGCTCTCCAGCAAGTTTGTGATTGCCTGAGTGAGGAGCTCTGGAGCTTAAGCTGAATTAGCTTCTTGGGAAATTTTCTTCTGGTTTTTAGTATTGAGTTCAGAGCCATTAAGTCTTGAATAAATAATTGTTAAAGAAGAATAGGAGGGTGGGAGAAAGAGAGAGAAGAAGGGGGAAAGGGTGGGAGGAAGACTGAACTAAATTTCAAACATTGATTTTCCAGATGCCCAATTGTTTCAATCTGTAATTGTTATTTTGTTCTACATAGACATGGCTATGTTTCTCATCATTCCCACTCATATACTCAAGTTGTCCCATTCTAAACTACTTTCTGGAATGCACATGGCTTGGAGAAATGACAAAACATAGCCTTCCTGGTAGGCTCCCAACATGAAGCTCCCACTTGGACTCCATTAAATGCTAACTGCTATCACGTGGGGGAATTAGGGAGGTATCCTTCTTCAAAGATGATTTCTCTAAACTCATAACGTTTTTTCTTCTCTCATGTCTTATGACACCTCTTTTACTATTTTCTATAGACTGAGCAGTATTGGGAGGTTTTCTATACTATACAATTTATAGTTGGATAATGAAAGAAATTTCAGATATACTAGTATAGCTTCATATTACATGTCATGTTGGCTTGAAGCATTAATAGATTTTACTTAAATGTTATTGATTTCAACCTTCATTTTAAGAGGGCAGCTCATCCTGTCATTCAATCCTTTGGGTTATTTTTCCTTGTTCCCTTTCCCCTCACCATGATTTCATCAAGTCTAGAATTGAGCTTTTGTGCTTAACAGCCTTGGTCCTTTAATGTTTAACATCCAAGCCTATTCTTCTTTACATTAAAATTCTTCACAGTGGAGCCATCAAAACACACATAGGGTGTCTAATGTACTCTGCAGAATTTTCTTGAACAGACTTCCTCATTCTCTGTCCTTAAGGCTCTGGGATATACACATATTCCCAATAAACCTCATCAGATTTCTTTTAAATCCCTTCTAGTATCTATAAAATCTTCCAGAATTCCTCTGCTATTTATTTAAATTTCTATTTCCCAGTTCTCTATTCCTTCCTTCATCTTAAAATGTCAAACTTCTCTAAAATTCAACAAAAAATTACACCATTCAGACCTCTCAAGATTCTTTGTTGATTAAAATACCCCTCTCTGACAAAATTAGCATGTAATAATTCTACTGTACATCAGTTCACACCATAGCCTCCCTAATCCACATATAAATTTTAAATACTACATGGTGATATTATATTAGTTTATATAATTTTTAATATATATTTTTATAGATTTCAGAAAGGAAAGGAGCTGAAGAGTGAGATAGAAACAACCATGATGAGAGAGAATCATTGATTGACTGTCTCCTGCATGCCTCCTATCAGGGATACAGTCCACAACCCAGACATGTGCCCTGACCAGGAATTGAACTGAGATCTCCTGGTTCATAGGTCAGCACTCAACCACATAACCACACTGGCCAGGCAGTTTGTATATTTTTAATCCATTATTTTACACTGTACAGAATTATGAAGACTGGAACTCAAAAGTGCCATCTTGTCTATCTCCCTGCCACTAATGAATGACTTCAAAGTTCTGTTTACTTTTTTAAGTTGAGGGAATCTCTCATTAAGGTTTTGTCATCTTCATTTCTAATAGCTGATGTATTAGGAGGCTCTTTCCCTCACATTAGCAAATTATCTTCTAGGCCTTCATCACTGTGGATGTGTTTAATGGTCTGAAGAACAATGAGGATATGAGCTCCCTCTTAATAAGTCTTCAAATAATCAGCCTCACAGAAGTTGGGCCTGCATGCCTTCAGTCATGCACATTGCACCCCCCTGAACTTCAAAGACTCCAGGAGGTTGGATGATAACTATAAGGTCATCTGGCCCATCTCCCCATTTTATGTTACGAAATTTTAAACTATCTTGTGCTTGAAGGAAAGCATGTTACTTCCAAAACTTTTCATTTTTGATTTTGGCAACTGTTAAGATATTCTTTCCAAGAGCAGAAATAATAAATAAAAAAGCAGGATGTGATACATTTTGAGTATCTATTATCTTTGTTTTGATATAATTTATTTAATTTTGTTTCGATTGTTTAACTTTTAATAATGGCTGTGTTTAACAACTGGCTTGCAAAATTCCTGAAAAGTTAACCATTAGTTTGCTAAAGCTCATACAGCCATATCTAGCATACCACTTACTTACTCCAACTAAAATTTTGAAACCTTTATGTGTGATCCTGCTAAACTAAGTACCCTCCACACCTTCCTCAAGTCATTTAATTCTATTATTAAATATTTTTTTATATAGATAAAATATTGTATTGTATTCTTATTTATTTTCACCTTGTCAAATTCAACCATTCATTCCATCCTGTCAATAACTCTTTAGATCCTGTCATCCAGCATTTCTGTCATCTTTATTCCTTCTGGCTTCCTATCATCCACACATTTGAAGAGCAAGCCTTATATATCTCTATCCAAGACACAGAATTTTTAAAAAATGCCTGGCAGCACAGAGCCAAGGACAGAATCCTTGGCCATGCAAATAGAATCCTTCCTGCACACAAGCATCAAACCATTAATCAGCATTGATTCAATGAGATATTCATCTACCGAATTGCCTTTGCATCCAGTCCAAATTTCTCCACCTTGTCCATAAGATTCGAGAGAGATTATTTATGAAGTGCATGACTGAAGTCCAGAAACACTCACTTTCTTTCTTCTCATGTCAGAAAAAAATGACATTCCCCCTATGCAAAGCTGATCACTTTCCTCAGGATTCATCAATTATGCCTCCTCTCTTTTGTCTTTTCAATCTACCTCTTCTTCTACCTCCACCCTCCTAGATATAAACTGCATATAAGGAGTGCCTGAAAATTTTTGTTTATCCATTAAAAAAAAAAAAAAAAAAGAAATATTGCATATTTGAATTGTTTCCACTTTCCTTAGGCTTACAGTTCTATCTTTCCTCTATCCTCAGTGTAGCAAATACCATGACCTTGTTCTCACTTACAGAGTAGATGTATCCAGGCAGAGGCTTCATTCATTTGCTGATTTGCCACCTTCAAACTTATCTGCACTTGAACCTGGCAAAGTGGAGGTGGTAATTTCCCCTGCATATTTGGAATAACACATGTTTGTAATTCCTCAGAAACCTTCTTCCTCCTCTTCCTTCTCTTATATCATCACTGTCTTTCTCTTCTTTCATTTTTTCATAAATAAAATATTCTCCTTCAACCTAGTCTGCATCTTATTGTGTCCCTCTGCCAACCATCTTCACTTCTTCACCTCCTCTTCAATTCTCAGTTTTTGGCAATTTGCCTTTTGCGTTCACCAATTCATTGGTTTGAATTAGATCACCAGAAACTTCATAGTTGCCTGCATGAGCACTCTCTCTCCTCTCTTTCTGAAACAACACACACACACACACACACACACACACACACACACACACACACCCCTTTATTTCTTACCTTATAAATCTTCTCTGCAGTTTCATGACTAACCACTTCTGATTTTGTTCTTGAATTTCCTTTTATCTTTGTTTCAACGACACCTCATTCTCCTAATTTCCTTTCTCCATCTCTGGGTGCCTTCTCTTTCTTAACTGTCAGATTACCTCCCTTAGTCACCACTTGCCTGGGCATTCTCAGCGCTGCCCACAGCTTCTATCACCACCACATTATTGTGCATGACTCTCAATTCTGTCTTTTCAGCCCAGACCTTGTTGGAATCCTGTTTCAAATACAGATCTCCATATGTGTGATTCACTCTCCCAAAATGAACATCTTATCTTCCCCCTGCATCTTCTCATCAAAATATGTGCCTCCTCCTGTAATCGTTATTCACTATTAGAGGACTGCCACTTATTCCCTCATCCAGGCCAAAAATGTGCTGGAAACCTCTTTCTTCTTCTTTACCCACACTCGGTGATCCATAAAACCCTTTATATTTCCATACTTTAGGTTCTCATTTCTTGTCTGATTTTTGTGTGATAGGTTTCTAATTACGCCTCTGCCTATAGTCTCTCACTTCCTTAATCTCTCCTCTACCCCCAGCCTGAGTCATCGTTCTAACACAACCCTACCGAACACAGACCTTCCCTACCTAACATCCCAGAGTAACTCCAGCTAACTGCAGGAGAAAATCCAAATGCCTCGCCATCACACTGCCTACCTACTTCTCCAATGATATCACTAAACACCAAATTCATTGCATTCCCCAAAGAGGTCTATGCCTTATTTCTCTACTAGGGGCCGGGTTCATGAAGATTCATGAAGATTCTGGCAGGGGGGAGTGGAGGGGGCATCCCTCAGCCTGACCTGCACCCTCTCTAATCTGGGAGCCCTCAGGGGAGCCCTCTCCAATCCGGGAGTTTCTGTCTGTCTTTGGAATCATATGAGCAAATTGTCTGAGACCCCCAACCCAGTTTGGTTTGTTGCTCACAGAATAATAGAGGCATTTTTTTTCTTTGCTCCATTGGTGGAGATTTTCTGGAAGTTTTAGGATATCTTCCCTTTAATTTTTTCCTAGACACTCTGATTTTACTTATGTCTCTCACCTTTGCTTTCCCTCCAACCCCAACCGCAACAGTAACTTGCTCCAGGCTCACTTTGCTCTATTGTCTAGGACAGTGATGGCGAACCTTTTGAGCTTGGTGTGTCAGCATTTTGAAAAACCCTAACTTAACTCTGGTGCCATGTCACATATAGACATTTTTTGATATTTGCAACCATAGTAAAACAAAGACTTATATTTTTGATATTTATTTTATATATTTAAATGCCATTTAACAAAGAAAAATCAACCAAAAAAATGAGTTCGCGTGTCAGAGGTTCGCCATCACTGGTCTAGGAGATCTGTCTGACACCAGAACTACGATTCCCAGCATTCCTGGTGCTCCCTACGCTCTGGGCTTCCGCTTCTGGTCCTGTCCACCAAAACTACTATTCCCAGAATTCCTGGTGCTCCCCATGCTCTGGGTTTTCCCTGACCAAGGGAGCCATGTCCCCTCAAGGGAGTGACAGAGGGAGCCATATCCCCCCAAGCTGCTGGCTCTCCCACTCTGCTCTGTGTATGCAAATTACCTGCCATCTTTGTCAGGTTAATTTGCATACTCACTCCTCATTGGCTTGTGGGCGTGGCTTGAGCGTAGTGGAGGGGCAGTTAATTTGCATGTTTCTCTTTTATTATATAGGATGCCTGTACTCATACTCACTTCAATTCACAGAAAAAATCTTCCTCATTGTTTAGTGATGAAATTTTCATTCTTCTAACTAATAGCTAAAATAAACTCTCTGTGATCATGGCCACACTCTTCATGCCACCATTTATTATTTTGCAATTCTTTCTGTATAGGTGCCAGTCAAGCACTTATCAGATACTTATTTCCATCATTATATGGAAACTAAGAAACTAACAAATATCTTAAAAGAAGAAATTTTATTTTATTTTATCTTTGCATTGCCAGTTTTTAGCACATGGCTTAGCACATCCTAGGTAACTCAGTATATGAATATCTTTTTCTTATTTAATATTTTACACTTCAATCAAAAAAAGAAATATAAAAGCTAGCATGACTTATTCTCAATGAATTAATGTTGGATTTGGGGGATCAGTACTTTTTTCATCTAAATTCTCAAACCAGAACTTCAATATTCAACTCTAGATACATGTACCAATATTAAACTTATTAGTTCACTAGACAAACTTTTTCTTCTCACTTTAATTTTTGACAACAGAAATACATTTTTTTCAAATACAACTCTTCTGCCCCAGAAATGATACTATAGACATAATTCTGTCATTTACATAAGAGTCATCACTGTTGGGTAAAAGCTTTTGAAGTGTATGCATATGTGTGATGATACAAAACCAAGTACAAAAGAGTTGTATCAGGAAGGTTTTAGAGCTTTAAGTAACTAATTAAACTCAATGATGATTTAAAAAAATAAGTCATTTGTATCCTATAACAAGAAAAATGGTGGTAGGTGATTACATTCATTCATTCCTGGAGAGAATCATTAGGGACCTAGGCTCTTCCTTCTTCTCTGCTATCTTTAACTGTTTTGTTTGTTCATTTATTTATTTATTTTATTAAATTCTATTTGTGTTGCCTCTGGTGGTAAAATGGCTGCTGCAGCTCCAGGTATTATGGATACTTCCAGGCAGCTACTAGGAGGGGGACGAGGCAGCACTGATATCTGTCTCTTTTATAACAAAGTAACAGCTTTAACAGAATCCTCTGGGCAAATTTTGCTCTATGTCATATTGGACAGAACTGAATTTAATGATCATACTGGACAGCAGGGAGCTTGGAAAAGTAAGTACCTTACTTGTTAAAAAAATAAATAAAAAACACCTCCATAGTAAGAGAAAAGTAAGAGAGAAAGGGGTTGAACACTAACCCCTGTCTGCCTTAGGGGATGAAATTAGGTGTCTGATCACTGCTCTATTGTTTCCCAGTCTGTATTGGTTTTTATCTTACATTGCTTCGTTGCTTTCTTAGTTTAAAAATTTTAATGAACATGTCTCTGGATAGTTTGGACAATGTTTCTGCTGCCGTTCCCACCTGCACAGCATCTGTTTTGAATAATTTTTCACCCCTGATATAGTCATTGGCATTTTTGTAGGTTAAAATATTATATTTTCTACTCATCTTTCTAACCTCTTTAGGCTCATTTATATATTTTTGTCTTCACCAGTGCTGATAAATATTTAATATAATTAACTTTCAAATTACACTTGTGTTCTGCTAACTCCCTTTTCCAGATCATGAATATAATACTAAATGGAACCAAATCAGAATGTATAATATTGAACTTTGAGTCATCACCCACTGTATATATGCTCACTTTATAATTTCTTCACATTTGTAAACCAAATCCTAAGCCTTTCCATAGAGTTAAAGAAAATCAGAACTTAAATGAGCTTCCAGCATCAAGTGCTCCAGCACCCTTCATTGCTGCATTTAACTGAGACTGAAAAAGTCAAAATGATTAGTTAATGTTTGCGACAATGCTAGAAACTCTAGTTTTCTGGTCCCCAGTTTGGTGTTTTCTCCACTAAGCTGAGGTTTGAGTGGGTTTACATGAGAAACATGTTAAATATCAAAAACATCAGGCTCAGGGAGCAGAAGTCAAGGAGATGGACTATAGCGCTAGTCCCAGAACCAGCAAGGACAAAGCCCAGCCAGGAATCATGGAGCAAGCTCAGTCATGATTCAAGCAATCTTGGGCACAAGGTCCAATGTGGTCAGACAGGGCACAGCAGTGGGTGAGCCCTTGGGAGCCAGGCAGGTGGCTGTCATGATTCTGGGAGTTGTACCCATATGTTGCAGAATCCCTGCCAGCAGTCTGTGTTTGGGCAAGAGTCCAGTTCCTGGAGTGGAGAGCTGACAGGTGCCAAGGGGGTTCCAGGCCCTGGCCAGATGTACTGCAGTTCAGAGTGGGCTCTGGTCACAGGGAGCAGACAACTGTCTCTGGATGGATGACTGTTTTGCAAACCAAGGAGGAGGAAGTTAGGCAGAAGTAAGATAACATGGCCACGACCAATATTAGAGGTAGTTCCATGGCATGAGCTAACTAGGAATCCAGGGCTCACTCTGAAACTCTAGTGCTTGGATCTGAGGGGCAGTTGAAGGATACTTGTAAGGCATGAACAAAACCAAACAACTATAGTTGAATTTTCAGGCCTTAGGTCTAAGAGTCAGGATTTAATTCAAGGTCTCACTAGCCTCAGGCAGCACTGGCTCACAGGGTGGGAGAGGGCAAAACCTCTAGTGTCTGCAGCAACGGTGAATGCAGGCAGGAGATCAGAGCATGACACCCTGCAGTTGCTAGCATCCAATTTACACTTAATGTTTGACCTAAAATTACATCTGGGTAGGGATAGAAGGCATGTTAGGATCCACAAATCTTAATTTGATAAATTCCATAGGAAAAGTTTATCTTGCAACTTTTCAAAAAAAGCATTTCACTAGTAGGTGGTGTTCATGAATTCATTATCTACAATATGTTTACAGATTTGCATGTCTTAATATAGTTACGTTATTGGTTTGTGTTAATTTTAGATCTTCTTCAGTAGTGTCTTAGTTATCTGAGAGAGAGAGAGAGAGAGAGAGAGAGAGAGAGAGAATGGAAATAGCTTTAAGGACAGTATATGGATTATAAGAGAATATCAATTGGAGTTGGAGAGAATGCATGGGGGTCAGGTTTCTGCACAGTCAATGCAATTGGGTCATTAAGGTGACCAAGATCACCAGACCATGAAGCGCTTGGTCCCATCATTTCATCCATCTTAATGACCAAATCCAACCAACTGCACAATGATACAATCAATTGCTTAGTAACTATCCATTATGATGGCAGAAAGCAAAACAAAACAAATGGGCAATGTTTTGATCAGTTCGGTAAAGCTGCACAAACAAGGTTGCCAGGCATATGCTGGCTATTGGTTTTTATGCCTTTTGTGGTCCAGATGCATTTCCTCCACCCTGATTACTTAGGAATACTCCACTCCCCAACCTCTTGCTCCTTGCCATTGCTTTATTTTCTTCTGTTTATCTTGTTAGTGACAGACTTTTAAAGCAATTGATACTTTATTTTTTGAGTCATCATTCATTTTATATCCCTACTTTTTATTATGCCTTATTAGAAAACCCATTTTTCTGCTACATTTATATGTCTGCCAATTTGCCTTACTTCTCTTTGGAAGTATTAACTCAGGCAGAACACTAGTATAAAGTATATTTTACATAAACAAAAAATATATAATAGATGCATATGCTTTTGTAAACATTTATTTAGATATATATTTAGTTTATATATATCCATGTTTGTGTATTTTTAGATTAGCTATAATCCACATCCAAATATTTAGACTATCTATTCTAGATACATCATGTTCATATCTTGCAAATGTATTGATCTATTGTTTCTCTCTGTGGTTATCCTTAACTGTATATCTAGCTTTAATTTTCCCATCTTTCTAGAGTGGTCAGGTTCTACTAAATTTTAGCATTGTTTTGTACTCCTTAGCTTTTCTAAGCTGGAACTAAGCAAGACTTCATCAAGCAGAATTTAAATATTTAGAAATCTAATAGTTGTGTTTTTTGTGAGTGCATTTGAGGGAAAAAAAGGCTAAAACTTTTTTCTTTACTTATTTCTTTAATGAAATGATCAGAATTTACTAAATGCCTTGGTACATTAGGTATTGAAAATAATTTTATAAAACCTTTATTTCCTGAAAGAACACTTTCAATTAAAGACAAAGTTTTAAATTAAAAAACTAAAGCTTTAGAAAGGTGGGCGGGGGGAATCAGAATCATCTTTGTTTTCCAAAAATTCTTTCAATAATCTATAAGTTTTGAGCTATTTGTGTTTGTATATATGCACGTGTGTATATTTTGTGTGCATGCACATGAGTGCATGTGTGTGGATGCATGCTGCTTTTTCTTGGCAGTTATCATAGTTAACTGGTAGTGGTGGGGGACTTAGTACAATAACTGGATTACAGATACAGTGTGCTTGTGCCTTAGGCTCCACTACAGGAACAGATGGTAGTTGAGGTCAGATGAGGTCAGGTCTAACCAATTGAATCAGGGAACTGATTATAAGGATTAATAGTGGGCAGGTGAGGGTGTGATAGGGGTTAGGATAAGCAGCTGCTATTGGAGGTACTTGAAGTCACAGAGACAAAGTTCCAAGCAAGGCAGTCAGGTGGGCGGGTGGGCTCTGGGTATGTAAGGAAGGGAGCACTTCAGACAGAAACTAGCCATGGTCTGGGCAGCTCCCCTAACATAGCTTTACAGTCCAGAAAGGCCTTTTATTTTCAAAGTCTCAGACTCCTGAGGTTGTCTCATCTCTACACTAGAAGAAAGCAGAATTGACTCAAACCTTTGTCCCATGTATAGATTTCATCTTATTCTTAGTCTGTGTGAACCCAATCATCTCCATAACCTAAAGAGCCCTCAACCTCCAGGTCAGACAGGAATACCAGGTGGCAGGTGCTGGAGTGTAGGTGAGCAGCGAGCAGGGAGATACTGAGCTGCTCAGAATCTGATTTTTATAGGCTGTGTGTGTGTGTGTGTGTGTGTGTCTAGACTGATATAAAAAAACTCATTTGGAGGAACTCAAGGAATGTTTAGGAGATCAAAAGTCCCCAATGACAAGAACAAAAAGCAACTAATTTTCAGCTTTGTTTCTTTCACTTCTCACTCCTGTTTTCATTAGGAGTGAGAAGTGAAAGAAACAACCTCAAGATTGTTGAAAGCTCATTCTGGGTAGTTCCATGGCATGAGCTACCAGGAAATCCAGGGCTCACTCTGAAAATCTAGTGCTTGGATCTGAGAGGCAGTGAAGGATGCTTGTAAGGCATGAACAAAACCAAACAACTACAGTTGAATTTTCAGGCCTTAGGTCTAGTCCTTTTGCGCAGGGTCTTGGGGGAAATGAAGGATCTCAGAAGCTCTGAAATGGGTGATCCTGTGCATAGTTGTCAACTGTCAACTGTCAGAGAAGTTGGAAAATGAACTACCCAAAAGAGTCATGGAAATGTTGAAAGAAAACTTGGCTTTCTCATATTTGAATTTTCTTCTCTTTGATTGGAAGGGGTTTTGTTTAACTAAAACCTCAGCGCATAAGGGAGATTTAAAAGGAGCACATAATTTTGTGGGTGGCCGTGAAATGAGATGGGACTTGGGGTTAATCGGTCACTATCTGGATTTGACTTCAGACATGGCAAACAAGCCTTTGGGGAGTCACTTCTCACACAGTCCTTCCTCCTCACCAAGAGAGGGCCAGCGCAATCAGGGGACACAGCCTTTCTAGGCCTGAATTCCTCGACGCCAATTTACTGTTGTGTCTTATCACTCATGTCACAATAGTGAATTGTTAGAAAAGTCTATACTTTTAGTTGATAGAGAACCAGTTGAAATATTATTGATAGAATTTTAGTTTTAGGAAAAATTGGTTTGATTTGTATTTTTATTCCTATTAGGTATGTGAGCTTTGGGTGAGTCACTTAACCTTTGAGTCTAGTTTTCTCACAAAATGAGCATATTAGGCTTACTGATTTCTGAGTTTCCAGCTAGTCCTAGAGTTCTGTAGTTCTACATAGCTGAATTTTTATCATGCTGTTGCCAGGGAATATGACTAACACTTTTAAAGCTACTAATTTTATGCTAAGCTTTAAAGTCCATTAATTATTATCTTCAGAAAATATTATTTGACCTTCAGTATGTTCAAATCAATTTAATAAACTTACTTCATAACAGGGGAAGAAAAAAAGAAAAGAAAAGAAATGCCACTTTTTTTCTGCCCTGAACTGAGCTATTCAGAGATGTCAAAGACTCTGAAAGATTTGACAATCTGAGGAAGGGTAAATTTTACTCATTATAAATGGGTGATCCATCTTTTGGGTAATCCATCTCTCTGAGTAGATTGACCCAGGTTAAGGGCCTTTATACTTTCCGCCATACAACATGTTCTCCATCTTCCTGGAAAAACCTGGACTGTATGGAGAGCTTGTGGTGGAAGTGTCAGACAGGACTGATGTGGCTTTGATCAAATAGGACTTAAGGATCAGCTGCAGAGTTTAAAAAGTGGCTACTATTGCTTCCTCTAACAGCTATAAGAGTTGAAGATTTTATGAAGCTCATACTCATTAACTGCTTGGGAAAATACTCTATTAAACTTGTATATATCTCATTGTTGTGGTAAGTTTAGAAGAAGAAAAAGGAATGGGGGAATATGGTATACTAAGAAATATATTGCATTTGGTCTTTGCCCCCAGTTTCTGGCACAGAAGTCCTAAAACCCCTGGAATTCCTTAAGTGATATACCATATAGTGGTGTGTTTTATTATTCACAATGAGCCAATTTTGATCACATCTGAGTTTTTGCTAGTGAGGTGTCTTGGGTGGGGCTCTTAGCTACCAGTTGCCTCAGAATGAAGGCTGGTCACCAGAGAGGCTAAAATTGTGATGAGAAGGTGGCAACTTTCAGTCCCACCCCCAAACTTGGAAAGAGGAGTAGCATTGGAGATTGGGTCATAAAAACTCTTGAACAATGAGGTTTGAAGAATTTCTGGGTTGGTGAACACGTCCACTTGCTGGGGGGATGGTGTACCCAGAAAGGGCACGGAAGCTCTGTGCTCTTGCTCCACACACCTTGCTGTATGAATCTTCTCTATTGACTCTTCTGACTTTTGTCCTTTATAATACATTGTTAAACATAAGTATTTTCCTGAGTTCTATCAGGCATTCTAACAAATTATTGAACCCAAGAAGGGAGTCATGGGAACCCCAATTTATTGCTGGTTAGTTAGTAGTACTGGCGGTCCAGGACTGGTGTCTGAAGTGTGGGCAGTCTTGTGAGACTGAGTCTTTAACCTGTGACATCTAGACTAACTCTTGATAGTTAATGTCATAATTGAAGGGAACTGTTGGACACCAACAAAATGGAGAATTGACTGGTATCAGAAAAAAAAAAAACACTCCAGAGAGGAAGATTAGTTTGAAGGTTATTGCAGAATTCAATCAGTCAAGTCATAAGTTTTTTTTTTAAAAGTAAAATAAGCACAAGGTTTTTTGTTTTGTTTCATGTTGTGTTTTTTTTTAATATTGATGCAACCATTTTTTTTTATTACTTATTGATTTTTTTTACAGAGAGGAAGGGAGAGAGATAGAGAGCTAGAAACATCGATGAGAGAGAAACTTCGATCAGCTGCCTCCCGCACATCTCCCACTAGGGATGTGCCCGCAACCAAGGTACATGCCCTTGACCGGAATCGAACCCGGGACCGTTCAGTCC
>NW_005871236.1:1530175-1537785 GCF_000147115.1 Myotis lucifugus | reverse complement strand
TGACTGGCTGCCTCCTGCACGCCCCCCACTGGGGATTGAGCCCACAACCTGGGCATGTGCCCTTGACCAGAATTGAACCCAGGACCATTCATTCCACAGGCAGATGCTCTATCCACTAAGCCAAATTGGCTAGGGCACAAGGTTTTTGTTTTATTGGTATCATAGATCTTTCCACACTAAAACTTAAAAAAAAAACTTCTACCTTATTAGAAGATTAAAAAATGTGCAATTTAAGGAAAATACTTAGTATATGATACATTAGTTTAAGCAGTCTAATATAATTTTGCCAGTAATTAAGTTTAATTTCTATTTATCACTCCCAAAAAGCCAAAATATCAGAAGAATTCATTTATTCTTTATCATTTACAAAATGACAAAAGTAGGAGCTACTTGATCAATACTAAATTATAGAGCATAAGAAAAAGAGCAGTTCCCATATTATAGCCCAACTCTTCACCCTTCGGTCTGCCAACTTTTTGAAGAGAGGGTTGGATTTCTAAGAAAAGACAAGGACACAATCTGTATTAGTTATGATTTATTGATGCTGTAAGTAATAGAAACCCGAAAATAATGGCATAAACAGAGAAGGGATTCATTTTTCTCATATAAAAAGTAGGCAGTCCAAGGCTGATTTGACCATTGAGAGGCGTTCTTCTGGCAATTGGTTCATTCTATCTTCCATCCTTTTGTGCTTATAAGATAATAGTTACAATTATACAAATCACACCCATGTTCCAGGCAGTGAAATACAAAAGAAGAGGGCAAAAGGAAGCAAAAAGCCAGTTTTCTTTTCATGAATACCCTACCAGTGATTTCTACTTATATTTCATTGGCCAGAACTGAATCACGTGGTGATATAGATTGAATATATCTCCTCAAAATTCATATATTGAAAATCCAATGCCAATGTAATGGTATTAGGAGGTGGAGCTTTGAAAAGAGCCCTCATCCATGGAATTATTAGCCTTATAAAAGAGGCCAGAGAAAGCTCCTTTGCCCTTCTGCCAGGTGATGTTACCGCTAGAAGGCACCTTCTGAGAGCCAGAAACCAGGCTCTCACATTGATTTGAGGACTTCCCATCCTCTAGAACTGTGAGAGATAAATTTTTGTTGTATATAAGCCACCCTCATGGCATTTTGGTATAGCAGCCTGAGGGGCTGACCATGATATGACCACTTCTTGCTGAAGGTAGTCTGGAGTCATTAGCAGTTTAGCTGAGCATATTGTATACTTAATAAAATCATAGTTTGAAGACACAGATTAAGGAAAAATGAATGTTGTGTTGACAACTGGCACTGATGCTTTCACTAATTGTAATATAAATAGTGACCAGCTACAAAACAAAAATGACTTAATAGCTTCTTAACCAAAAAAAAAGTGCCAAGGTTCAAACATTACTCTTGAGTATAATATACACTCCTCAGGAAACCTGTCATCTTTTCTCTATTCTTCTCACTTAAAAAAAATCAGATCTCTGTACACCGTATCTTCCTCTCTAGGCACTTTGTCCTCTCTTCTCTCATTTCCTCCATTCTTGCTGTAACAACACTTAGCACATAGTACACATTTGCACTTTTCTCTAGTTTCATAGGCAAAACATACATTTAATTAATCCACTGCTACATAACAGATCACTGATGAAGTTAGTGGCTTAAAACTGGAGTCAGCAAAATTTTTGTAAAGGCTGTAGGGTAAACATTTTAGCATTAGGGGCCATATGGGCTCTGCCATTGTAATGAATAAGCAGCCACACATGATATGTAAGCAGCTGGGTATGACAATGTCTCAGTGAAACTTTATTTACAAACAGGTGGTAGGCCAAATGTGGTCTGTAGACTGTATTTGTCATTTTTTGGCTTAAAACAGCAGTGAGTTGATTGCCTCAGCAGGGCAGTTTTGCTGTTCCTCATGGTGTCACTGAGGTCACCAATGTGGCTATCTTTAGCTGATAGTTCAACTGGAGATGAAACATCCAAAATGGCTTCTCATACTCTAGGGCCTTTCCCCACACAGTTTCTCATGGTTCAGTAGTCTAGTCTAAGTTCTTTTACAGCTTGGAACGTGGCTTCCAAGAGAAAGTGTACCAAGAGGAACGAGGCTTCCAAGAGGAAGTGTTTATTAAACCTTTGCTTGCACCATTTTGCTAAAATCTCATTGGCCAACACAAGTCGCAAGGCCAATCCCAGAGGCAATGTGGGAGAGGTCTACACAGGGGTGTGGATACCCAGAAACATGGATTAATGGGGGCTACCAACGTAAGAGAAAACCAGTCTGCCTCCTGGCCCTCAGCGATTCATGTCTCTCCTACATTCAAAATATACTTCCCTCTTTCTCAGGACCCACATAATTACACCCCATTTCAGCATCATTCAGGCTTGGTGTATAGCATCTTGCCATACAAATCAGTTTCAGGAGTAGATGAGGTTCCTTGGGTGTGATTCCTCAGGTTAAGAGAGCTATGAACTAAAAGAAGTTATCTGCCCCACACATCTAATGTTCAACGGTGAAAACAAGAAAGGATAAGCTCAGTAGACAAAAATCTCAGCAGGGGAAGGAGGCAGAGGGTGTATAGTTATTTCAGTAAAGCAATTCTGCAATCCAGACACATGTCACTGGGAAAAGAGAATGTTTGTTGTGCTCTTTGGGAATGGTTCCTTAACCCATTGTTCTCCTCCACTCTTGATTTTTCTGAGTTCCTGGCTCCACTTTCTGAGATGGCTGTCCTCTCTATAAATAATGGCTTATTCTTGCAGATGAGTATACTTTCAGACTAATTCCTGCCAATGGTAAGTTGTTGGCTCAGAGACCTCTTTTCATTTTGACCTACCCTTCTCAGTCCAAGTTGATACAACTCCTTTAAAAATGCTGTGCGCCCCGTCAGTGTTGCTCAGTTGGTTAAACACTGCCCCATGTACCATGAGGTTGTTGGTTTGATCCCTGGTCAGGGTACATGCCCTGGTTGTGGGCTCAATCCCCAGTAGGGAGCATGCAGGAGGCAGCCAATCAATGGTTCTCTGTTATTGTTGATGTTTCTATCTCTCTCTCCCTCTCCCTTTCTCTCTCTGAAATCAATAAAAACATATTTTTAAAAATGCTATGGACTTTCTAGATATAAAATTTAAAATCTATTCCATTTGGCAAAAGCTCGCACCCACAAGTATCATGACATAGTTCTCTTCCTAGTTTGGGATGAGAATAAATGTGTTGTGGTCAAATTCCCTTAAGATTCTAGGATGTGATTTTGTCTAGGTGAGAGGATCTATGAAAATTGACTTAAATCTTTCAGAGGTCTAAACAAAGGATCAAACAGCTGCAACTTTAATTTGATATTTACTCTGAGGCCCCATTTTATTGATCTTTATCTCTGACAAAACTTCTTACTTTAAAAAGTTTTACCTGCTGGAGGGATTGAAAATGAGAAAGTTATATTGTCTAACCCCAAAAGTCCTGAATTGGAAATATTTTCTCTAAATTTAGATTGAAAACTGAACAGTACTTTCTTTAGCTGCTCTCTGTTTCTCTTGCAATATCCTATATAATAAAATGCTAATATGCAAATAGACTGAAGTGGAACAACCGAGCAACCAGTCGCTATGACGTATGCTGACCACTGGGGGAGCGCGTGGAACATGGTGGGCATTGGCAGCAGGCGCCAGAGTGTGGAACATGGCAGGCATCAGCCACAGCGGGATGGTGGAGCAGGTGAGCAGGGGCGCCAGACCAAGGCGGGGAGCCTATCACTCTCATTGGGGCAAGCCTCTGGTGGTTACTGAAAATTCTTTACTCCTGTGAGCTGCGGTCCCGCCCAGTACTCGCACCTGCTCCTGACACCAGCCCCTCTCGCACCTGCTGCTGGTGCCTGACGCCAGCCCCAATTGCTCGGCGCAATCAGCAGGTGCAAGCTGCAGCTGCTGGCCCCAATTGACCCTCAAGGCTTCTCCATCTCCCCCTGCTCCTGAGGGGCAAACAAGGCCAGCAGCCACTGCTTGCACCCGCTGCCAGTGACAGCCCCGCATGTACCCACTGCCAGCGCCAAAGACGCCTCTTGGACCCACTGTTGGTGCCAGCCCCGCTTGCACCCCCTGCCGGCGCCCAGCACCAGTCCCAATCACTGGGAGCCGTCAGTGGGTGCTGGCCAAAATTGATCCTCAGGGCTTCTCCACCTCCCCCTGTTCCAGAGGGGTGATTGGGGCAGCAGCCACTGTTTGTACCTGCTGAGGTTGCTGACCTCTCTCACACCTGCATCTGGCACTGGCCCCAATTGCTCCATGCTGTCAGCGGGTGTGAGCGGGGCCATGCTGTCAGCACGTGGGAGCAGTGGCAGTGGGAGTGGGGTTGCAGGCAGGCAGGGGACTGGGGGCCATGGTGGGAAGGGCCCGGCAGGGGCACGAAGGATGGCCAAGACCCACCCCTGTGCCCGCTACAGTCTCCCAGCCCACAGTTTCTTTCAAGGTCCACGAATTCATGCACTGGGTCCCTAGGTGTACTATAAGTTGCTTAAAGCACCAATTGACACATTCAGTATTCTGCCTGGAAATTTCTTTTGATAAATTCTCAACTTTACTAGGTATCTAATTGTTCTATCTTCTTAGTTACCACAAGTAATAACTTTATTCATTCTACTAATATATAACACAGATCCCCTTTTCTTCAGCCTTTGATAGAAAGTTGGTGTTCTTCCAGCCTTCACTCACAGGCTCCTCACTTTTCAGGCTTCCATCTTCCATCCAGTCCCAAATCCTATATTAATCGTGTTTTTTAAAAAAATTTATTTTCTGAACTTTATGGTGATTTGACATTTTAGGGCCTCACTGATCCAAGAGAGACTGCCTCTTCCAGGGCTAGCTAATTCCTAAAGATAGCAAATGACTACTCTGCAGGTGCACCATTCATATACAAAGCAACCAATCTAGAGCCGATACCCCCAATTACCTTTAACAAGTGCTTACATATCACTCACTACCCTAGTCACCCCAGGGCCAGGTATCACACAACTCAAGACAGTCTCTATACCCCAAAGCCTGCTGACATTATTAAATAATCCTAAACCTGATTGGCCTGATTGCCTGCCTTGCCCATTCCTTCCCCTGGAAACCACAATAAAGGCTCTTATCCATGCTTTGCCCTCACTCCTGTTTCTTGACAGAACTTGGTGCTTCCTCATGTGACCCTACATAATGTAGCATACCTCTTCTAGAGATTACGAAGGAACAAACTACCTTTTCAATGGCAATCATCTTCTGATCTCTTGGCCTCACCATACCTGAATAAAAACAAAATCCTAGGTATATTTTAAAGCAATCCAATGACACATGTTTTAGGTTTATGTTACAGCAGCAACCAACTTCTAAGTACCAATTTTTATGTTAATTATGTGTTGCTACATAACAGTCATCCCCAAACCCAATGGCTTAAAACATCAATGATCTTTATGTCTTATAATTCTGTGGGTTGACTAGCTCAACAGATTCTGCTCCATGTGGTGGAACTGAGGTCATTCAAGTAGGTGCATTCAGCTGGGAGCTCTTATGGGGATGGAATGTCTAATAATTTCCTCTAATAATTATTAGACATTTCCTCATTCTTTATAAAATGGTAGCTGGCTTCTAAAAGTGAACATTCCAAAAGACAATCTCCAATGTGCAAATATTTATATATAAACATCTGTTTGAGTCATGCTTGCTGATATCTCAGTGGCCAAACCATCAGCTAGCTCATATTCTACCCAAGAGCTTTATACCAAAAGGAATGGGTCCTCTGGGGCCACCAATGGAACAGTGATAATTACCACAACATTATGATAATGTCATTGCAAGTTTCTTTTCATAAAATTTAATTTAATTTTATTGCTTAAGATATTACAAATAGTAGTACATATGTCTCTCTTTTTTTCCCACTGACCTCCCCCTGGCCTCCCCTACCCCCGACCTCCCCCTGGCCTCCCCTACTCCCGGCACTTGCCCTCGTCCCCTCGCCCCCAGTGTCTTGCGTCTGTTGGTTGTGCTTATACGCATGCATACAAGTCCTTCGGTTGATCTCTTACCCGCCGCAAGTTTCTTTTTACTCTGGGCAAGAGCTCATGGTGTATAGCAGAAAATGTATGCGTGTTGTGATGTGGTGGAGACAAGGGTCTACAAAACATGATATAGACAAGCCAATCCTGGTGGATTTGATTTTTCACTACTTAACTAGCCTTGTTGACATTTTAGAAGACACAAACTTTCATTTTCTTAGAACACATCTTAATTTAGGATTAAATAGTATTACACTGCCAGTAACCCCATCTCTGTTAAAGAGACCTACTGTGGCTCACTCTCTTTGGGACTATCAGATTTTCTTTCTACTTGAAAAAAAAATGTTTTTCTTATTGCTGCCATTGTTCCTGTTCCTTTTTCTACATAGATTCATTTGGTTACATCGACATTCTGAGGAGAAATAGTCCTCAGCAATTATACACATGAAAACTGTCCGCTCTTGCTTGTTTCCTGTTTTGCTATTTTGTAAAATCTGTTACTTGTGAATAGTTACTTGATTACAGAAATAACTTACTTAAGCCTAGAATTGCTGCAAAGACTTAGACAATTCAGGTCATCTATATGAGTCTGAATCATTGAGATTAAAGGGGGATATTCAAGCTATGATCTGACTACCAAATATCTCTACATTTGGGAATATCTTTTGGCTTTTAAATTACATAGAGAAAGCTAAACTGATAGCTGTTTTGTTAGGAGGTTGAAAAATAGTAGGGCCTCTGTCCATCAAACCACTCATTACAGATGGCATCCTGAATTGGGCCTCTCCCAAATATAATCCTATCTAATAAAAGAGAAACATGGTAATTAGCCGTACATCCGCTACCCTTCCCATTGGCTAATCAGGGCGATATGCAAATTAACTGCCAGCCAAGATGGCGGCCGGCAGCCATGCACTGAAGTGAACAGGGAGGCTTGCTTGCTTCAGTGACGGCGGACTCCAACGTTCTCCGCCTGACTTGCCGGCCTCTCAGCTGCAACTCTAAGCAACTATGTTGCAAATATAGAAGCTAAGCAAAACCCCAGAAACCTGCGTTAGTCAGCCAGGCTTCAGCCAGCCGGACCACAACATTGTATCAAATACAAAAGGTAAACAAAGGCCAGAAACCTGCTTTCAGCAGCCGAGGCCTCAGAGCTAAAGCTGGCCCAGAATAAAAAGAAAAAAAAAAGAAAAAAAGGAGCGGTTGGGAGCTTCAGTCACCCGCCAGCCTGAAAACGGCCCTCAGCCCCTCATCCAGGCTGGCCAGGCACCCCAGTGGGGACCCCCACCCTGATCCAGGACAACCTTCAGGGTAAACCAGCCGGCCCCCAGCTGGGTAATATGCCTCCCAGCACCGGGATCAGCGGAGCCGCGAGGCCTCCCGGCACCGGGATCAGCGTGACAGGGGGCAGCGCCCAAACCCCCTGATCGGCCCTGCTCTGTGTGTGACAGGGTGCGGCGTCCCAACTCCCCCCCACCCACGGGCCCTGCTCTGTGTGTGACGGGGTAGAGCCATAACCTCCCCATCGGCCCTGCCCTGAGTGTTACAGTGGCGGCGCCCCAACCCCCTGATCGCCCTGCTCTGTGGGTGATAGAG
>NW_005871236.1:1492354-1530075 GCF_000147115.1 Myotis lucifugus | reverse complement strand
CCCAGACCATGGGGCGGTGTTACCCAGGTTGTGTGGGTGCTTGACTCCCCCTTTCTAAAATAAAGTCAAAAATACGTTTAAGCGCCGGAAAAAGGCTAATTATCTTGCTGACGGGGAGGTGGCTATTCCCAAACCATCCCTTTGTTGGCTGGGCGGTCCATGCACCCGCCTGCTCCTTTTTTGGAGTTAATTTTCGGTCTGGGCCCACCAATCCCTGCAACCGCCACGTGGCCGACCCTGGGGACTGAGTCCAGAGCCTTAAAACCTCCTTTTTAGACCTTGCGTGGTTGTTCCGTGTCCGCGCCACAACCCCATGATCGGGGCCTGGTATTGGGGGTAATAAGGGCGGGTGTCCACTCCCCCTTCCTCCCCCCTCTTTGTGGGGTAGCGGGGGCCGTGCCCACTTTCCTTATTGGTCCTACTCTGTGAGTGCCAGGGGGGAGCTCCCTCTACCACCTGATCGGGCCCTGCTTTGTGTGTGACAGGGTAGCGAGCCCCAACCCCCCTGATGGGCCCTGCTCGGTGCATGACAAGGGGCAGTGCCCCCAACCCCCTGATCGGCCCTGCTCTGTGTGTGACAGGGGGTGGTGCCCCAACCCCCCTGATGGGCCCTGCTCTGTGCATGACAGGGGGCAGCGCCCCAACCCCCTGATCCGCCCTGCTCTGTGTGTGACAGGGGGCGGTGCCCCAACTCCCCTGATGGGCCCTACTCTGTGCATGACAGGGGGCAACGCCCCAATCCCCTGATTGGCCCTGCTCTGTGTGTGACAGGGGGTGACGCCGCAACTTCCCTATCGACCCTGCCTTGAGTGTGACAGGGGGCGATGCTCCAACCCCCCAATCGGCCGTACCCTGAGCATGACTAGGCGTGGCATCGCAACCTCCCGATCCGTCCTGCTCTGTGCATGACAAGGGGCAGCGCCCCAACTCCCCAATTGGCCCTGCTCTGAGCCCGACCAGGGGCTGCACCTAGGGATTGGGCCTGCCCTCTGCCACCCAGGAGCAGGCCTAAGCCAGCAGGTCATTATCTCCTGAGGGGTCCCAGACTGCTAGAGGGCACAGGACGGGCTGAGGGACCCCCCCTTCCCCCCGAGTGCACAAATTTTTGTGCACCAGGCCTCTAGTTCTATATAATAAAAGCCTAATATGCAAATTGTTCGACCTGGAGTTCGACCGGGAGTTCAACTGCTCACTATGAAGTGCGCTGACCACCAGGGGGCGGCGTGGAACATGGTGGGTGTCGGTGATGTGGTGCTGGCAGCAGGGTGGCAGTGGAGGTGCTTCCGCCCCGATGGGCCCCAAAGAGAGAGGGACCACGGTGGGATGGTGGATTAGTTGAGTGAGTGGCGCCAGGCCAAGGTGGGTGTGAGCAGGGGCCTGATCGTCCTGCCAATTGCCTCACAGCAGCTGGCAGGCCCTGATTGGGGCCGGGCCCTGGGTTGGGACAGGGAACTGGGGGTGGGTGGCAGAGACCAACCTCCCAAGGTGCTTGGGCAGGGGAGGGGGGGTTGTGACCTCTCGCTGGCTGCCTGGGGGCAGGGGTGATGGGGATGGAGGTGCGATGAGAATGCGGGGTGTCTGCCAAGCTCACTCTCACTCTCCCTATTACCCTCCCCTGGGTCGCCAGGGCTCATGTGCCAAGGAAGTCCCTTGTGCTCAAGTGCCAGCCACCCATGAGGATCCTGCCCCAAATCTGACCACTTCCAGGTGAGCTAGGCCACAGCCGCCCCAACTGCAGGGGCCAGTCAGTCTCCCATGGGTTCGCACAGGAGCCAGTCTGCAAGGCCAGCCAGGAGAAAGCACACTGCCTGCTCAGCTTCTGTGAGCCCACACTGCACCCTGGCCCACGGCATCCAGCTGTGCTCACTGCATCTCCATGTGGGTGCCATGACTCAGGAGGATGGGGGCACATGGGGGCCTGGGGGCCCAGGTGCTTCCCAGGGCCCAGAGGTCAGCTGGAACCTGCCTTCCATGCCAGATGCTCATACTTCAATCGCTGGCCAGGCCTAGGAACTGCACCTGTGCACGAATTTCATGCACCAGGCCTCTAGTTACTACTATACTCTATACATCAACCTCTGCTTACACATTCTAGTTCTGAGGCACTGCTGCTTCTGTATCCTAGGCATATTAGATAACCTCTGCCTTGCAGTCCTCTGCAGGTTTTTCAAAGCAGAATCTATCTATACTATTCATGAAAAGTACATAAAGTGCTATTTTAAAATGTAGATCCCTGGGCCTTGCTTGAGATCTGCTACATCAGTTTCTCAGTTTGAATCCAGGGCTCTGTATTTTGGCTTCATATACTCTAAAGTTCAAGAATCACTTCCGTAAAAGGGTAAACAAAAACTAGAATGTGGGACGCAATCTGAGTTAAGTAATATTCATGTTTAGACTCCAAGAGGAGAAGTAAGATCTGGCTTGGGCAACATTCAGAACTGAGATTTGTCTTTGGAGACCTTCTCATCTCAGCTTCCTAGCATTCTTCAATAATTCAACAGTAATTGTCATTTGTTCAGCTGACGTTATGAGCTAAGCATTAGGCCTCACAAAATCCTATGGTATAAGTAATAGCATCAGCCTCTCATTTTGTGTGTGAAGACAATAAGGGTTATTGTGGTTATGGAATTTGTCCAGACCAGGGGCTAAGAAAGGGTAGAGCTAGAATTTGAGCTCACATGTCTTATCACTTTGCAGAGAAACTGATTCACATCACTGATGCTAGGGACGTTAGGCTTCAGGTACTAGCATCCTGCACCTGCCTCTGGCTTTCCCCGGTACCATTATGGCCAGCACTCTCCCAAATCACCTTTTGCTTCTTTTTAAATCAACTTTCCAGTTTCCTTTTTGTGGATATTTCTTCCAATTCTTTGCACCAAAAAATGAAAAGTTGATGGCCAGCGATCTTCCCACCTCAGCCATCTGTGGAATGTTTGTTATTAGGTAAAAATGTGCTCTTTTTTATTATACCAGTAGCCAATATCTTCCAGAAAAAAAGATGAGTAGCAAAGATCTTACTGCAGGAACTCTTTCTTTTTCATAAATATTTCCACTAGAGGATCTGTTTCCCATCTAGGTTTTGGTCGCTCTTTGGGCTCCAGCACCTAGAAGAGTGCCTGGTGCACCATTAGTCTCTACATGTTCACTGAATAAATGAATCAACCAACTGCATTTACTTTGATGGCTCTCATTGGAAACTCAGAAGGTGGCATAGCTCAGATCTGGGTTAAAATTTCCGGAAGGGAAAGTTAATAGGTCAACCCCTGTCCTGTGCCTTGACCTGATTAAGCAACATAGCTGTAGCTGTGTCCCAGTGTGTGGCTCAGAAATGGGAATTTCAAGTGTTTCACTAGGAATATTTGGCCAAATGCTGATGGGTGTCTGTAGATATTAAAGCTAAGCTACATACTTTCTGATAGCCTATATATTCATTCTTCCTCTCATTAAACAAGTATTTATTGAGTACCTATGATGCACAAATATAGTTCTATGAATCTAGGCAGTGAAGATACAGTCGTCAACAAAATTATCAAAATTTCTAGTCCTTATAGAGTTTATTGTATTCTGTTTAGGGGAGGAGTAATTGGTGAAAAGAAAACAAAGACCATGGCTAGGTCAGTTTAACAGAAGAGAACAGGCAAAAACAAGCACTCAGACCAACGTCAAAGGCATATGCATTGAGGAGGGAAGAGAGACCAACTGAACATGACACATGAGAAAGCCGCACTGTGCATGGCCTTCTCCGCACAGGGCTATAGCTCTAAGAACAACTACATTAAGGATGGGCTTACATGTGGGGGGAAATGATGCCGAGAGTGATGTTACCATAGTGACACTCTGGTTGCTCCCCTTCTCTCTTCCTACCTTCTATTCCTTTGGACCCTGCATTTCCACACCAAAAATGAGAGAGTAGAAAGGATGTTTTCTGTTCACTATGAAGCATGTTCTGCTGTTTTGAATGCCACAGGGACCCTGTGTTAGTCATTATGGCTGAGATGGAAAGAGTGACAGGCAGAGAAAGAGGCTGCACCTACCTACCTACCTTGGGCTGGTGGGCAGCATGAGGAGGCATTGCCAGAGAGGACCCTGTGCTTCCCCCTGCTCACTCTCCTGACCCAGCCCTGTCTGTGGCCTGGGCCACAATGACACAGGGAGGTTCTTATATCTTAGGGCCTACAAGGATTCCCTTTTTTTGAGATTTCAAATGTGTTTATTTGAGCAACCTCAAACAGAATCAGGCTAGTCTCTCCTCCCTCGTCTAATACATATGCTTCTGATCCTAGTCTATGTGTGAGTTTCTGTGTTTGCCCATTCATAACTAAAATATTGGTATTATTGCCCAGCTGGTGTGGCTCAGTGGTTGAATGCTGACCCATGAGCCAAGAGGTCACTAGTTGTATCCCCAGTCAGGGCACATACTTGGGTTTTGGGCTTGATCCCCAGTAGGGGGCATGCAGGAGGCAGCCAATCCATGATGTTTCTCTCTCATTGATGTTTCTATATCTCTATCCCTCTTCCTCCCTCTCTGTCTAAAAATCAATAAAAACATTTTTAAAATATTGGTATTATTTTATTATTTGCCATAACAGCAACAACATGTATAGGCTACATATTAACGTGAGAACAGATATCTTTCTGAGTGGCAATGGTCATTAAAAATCTACTCTCACCTATTCTTTATATCAGAACTGACTTTGTAGAATGGATCTGAGGGGGCTTCTCAGTGGACAAATACCATATGATTTCACTCACATGGGGAATTTAATAAACAAAATAAACTAACAAGCAAAATAGAGATAGACTCATTGATAGAGAGCAGGCAGATAGCTCTGCTGAAGGGAGCGTGATGGGAATGGGTAAAAAGATTGAGCAAAAAAGAAAAAAAAAGAGAAAAAGAACTCATGGACATGGGCAACAGTGTGGTGATTTTAAAAAGAAAGAAAGAAGTACTACACCTATTACTTCTTCATGAGACAGGATCTAATAACCCAACAGGCATGCCATCAGAATAGACAAAATCCCCTTCCACCCATACTATACAATGGAAGATCTTCTGGGTTTCTTACTATACCACTAGCACTGCTAATACTAGTCAGGCATGGGGTTCATGGCCCCCAAAATATCATTTTTCTTCCTTCCAGAAAACATCTGCATATACTCCTGCTTGAAAGGCTGGTACATTTTTATCAGTGTCTGCCTCACTCTTTTATTTCCTCTTAAATGCAAATATTCAAGGGAGAGTTAAATTACTAAGTTCCTAAGACATGTGTGTGAATTAATTTCTCAGGAAGGTAACAGGAGAACTGAGAACAAGAAAACTGCCAAGGTAGGTAAAGGTGTATATGGGGTACAGAGGTGGGGATTGGGAGAAAGAGAAAGAAAAGGGGAGCAAAAACGAGCATGCATGCCTACATCTACCACACACAGAGCCACACCCTGCACATACACATACAACCTGAGATCACCAAAGCCAAACTTCTCCTTCTCTCTTCTTGCTGGGGACATCCCCAGGGTCTGCCAATTCAGCAGTAAGTTCTATGGGTAAGTGCTCCAGCCCTGGAGTTGGACAACATGGGTACTAATCCTGACTTTATTTCTACTAGTATGTGTCTGTATGGTAGCCTACAAGTTACTAAGTTACTAAATTTCTCTGAGCCTTAATTTCCTTATCTATAAAAAAGGGAGGGGGTAATAATGCCGACTTCTTATGAGTGTTGTGAGGATAACATATGATGATATATGTTGAGTGATTGACACAGTATCAAAGGGCAGTGAGCTTCAAGGTAGGTTTGGGAGGACTCCCGGCTTGTACAAGGGAAGTCGGGGGAACTCAAGTCACTCTCATCACTCCGGTGTCTATTCCTCTGGAAGGAATTAGGAAGTGGGGGCACAGGCAGGGCAGGTTAGCTCGGGTAATGTGTTTTTGCTGGTCATGCTCAGGTAATGTGATTTTGCTAGCCTGGTGAAACTGCAAAGATTCCTCTTCCAAACCTGACAGCGTTTATCTCATTGCACAAGAATTGTCATCTCAACCTAGTGCTTCTCCAGGCAGCACACAATCACACATGGTTGTCAGTTCCTGTTGGGAACAGGAGGGAATGTTACAGGTGAGAATGGAGGAGCACTGTGTAGGAGAAGCTTTCTTCGTGCCAGCCAGGCTCCATCAGAGCCAGAAACAGAGAAAAGCCCGTTCTGACAGTCAGCCTCCCATCCATTCTTGCCTTCTTCCTGCCTCCACACAATCCACAGGCATATGCATGATTCCTCTGAGGATATGATTGCAAATTTCATCTCACCTTTTGCTCCCAGGTGCAGACTTTTGCCAAGAAGTAGTTGAGAGCAAAAGCAGCCTTCTAATTCATCTTTATAAACAAAAGCCAACATCCTCAGAATCAGCTGCCATCTTCCCAGCTTGTCTTTGCTTGGGCCTCAATGTGCCCCTGACTGACCTTTTACACTGACCTACGGACTTCCATTACAGCCGGGGCTGTGAAGAGGCTGTGCGGGCAGCCCCCTTGGGCTTCTGAGCAGAAAGAGAGCAGTTGAAGCAATAATTCCTCATCTTGTTACCAAGAGCTAATAGATTAATCAGTGCAAGCCTTGAATATTAGTTTGAAATTAGCTTGGTTAAATACTCAGGGCTGGAGTGTGCATGCCTGTGCATATCTGAGGCAAAGGGGTTTAGTGAGCCTCCTGAGAAATGCTTTTCCCCCCAAGACTTACACCTTCTCCACGCACCTCAATCCCGCCCCCACTCCCCCCAGTGAGGTGCAGCACTTTATCCCAATACTGACCTCACTTGTGCAATTAATGACTGTAAACCTCAAGCCTAAACCTGGGCTTTATTAGGAGTGTGAGCAAGATTTGCTCCTATCCAGCTATAGACAATGGTCAGGCATCCATTTTGGCTTCTTCCATAATAACAGATAGCTGATGAGAAGAGCGATTATGCGGGCTCTCTTGAATCAGGTCGCCTGAGCCTGAAGTCTTTCTGGGGCACCTACACTTGTGCAATTAATGACTGTAAACCTCAGTTTCTTCCTCAGTGAAATGTTGATAGTAGTTTCTCCCTCAGAGTGTTGGGGAAGGGTTAACTGCGGTGATGAATATAAAGTGCCAGCACAATGCCGGGCACATAATGAGTACTTAATAAATGTCAGATGCTATTAATAATCCTCTACATTTTTATAGCACTTAATATTTTAAAAGTGCTTTTACATAGTTTCACATGATTCTCCTAATTAACTCACCAGGTATAAGATGCAAAGCGTGTACTATTATCCTCATTTTTACAATTAGAAAATGGAGTTTGTAAATGATTAAGTGTCATAGTTGTAATGAATGAGAACTCATTCTAGCCGCTTGTCCCCTTTCCAACATCCCCAGCTGCTTTAAGAAACCAGACCAAGAAACATTTTCTATTTGCATCAGAAAAAGCAGAAGACTTGAATTGCAACATGTGCTGCTTATCAAATAACCTTTCTGAGTCTGTTTATTGCATCTGTGGTATTGGAGGGCTCCTTCCAGGCTGTAAATCTGTGATCTTTGGCTGTCCCTTAACAATGGGCTGGATGCAGAGATGTGCAACAAGGAGGAATGGCCCCGCTGCTCACCTCTACCACTCCCATGACCCTTAGAATATATTGCCTGTATCGTAGCTACTTCTGTGAATATATTGCCTCCCAAGCTGAGCTGAGCCCCAGGAGTACAGAAGAACTGCTTGAATTGTGTTTTCCCTGGAACAATTAGCTATTACAATACTCCCCACATAGTCCGTACTCAGTCACTACTTGTAGATGGAAGCTTTTGAGTTCCCTAATTCAGGCCTAATTAATGTCTGTGTCAAGGTCAGTCTCAATATCTTATCAAGTATTTTAATATTATGAGTCTAGATATTCAATAAGAAAACTGCAGTTTTAAATGGTTTTCCCAAAAAAGGTAGGAGGGGAACACATTTCTATAATCTTATATATTTTTTCTTTTGAAGCCACTTGCTTCAAAATTCCCAGATAATTAATAATCATTAATTATCAGGAAGAACCAAAAGGAAAGTCTTTCTTATATATCCATATTGGTCGTTCAAAATCTTAGTTAAGAATGAATATGACCCTGAGAGATGTACTCTAAAGGGAAATATGTGTACCAGACATGTACTAGACATCAATGACATCTCCACTCCATCCTCCCGTTTTATGGATTTGGATTCCAAAACAAATCATTTTCCAACTTTCTTATAAATCAGGTAACTTTCTCTTAGTTAATGATGGTATCTTTATATAGGTCCATGGACTATGATCATGAATAACTGAGGGCCTAGACCAGTGGTCGGCAAACTGTGGTTCATGAGCCACATGCGGCTCTTTGGCTCCTTGAGTGTGGCTCTTCCACAAAATACCAACTTCTGCACATGGGCCACGAAGTTTCAATAGCACTGTACATGCGCACCCACACGTGGTATTTTGTGGAAGAGCCATACTCAAGGGGCCAAAGAGCCGCATGTGGTGGAAAAGAAGAGTTTGACGACGGCGCCCACTGGCCCTAGACCATAGTACATGCTACAGTCAACTTTATCTTTCCTGCAAAGTTAAACTTTATTGTGAGAGCATAACTGAACAGTGAACTAACCAGAAAAAACTATACAATAAAATAATAGTTTACAAAAATTAACCAGAAGAGAGTAGTACAAAAAATGATTGACTACTTGGAGCAGTGGTTCTCAACCTTCCTAATGCTGTGACCCTTTAATACAGTTCCTCATGTTGTGGTGACCCCAACCATAAAATTATTTTTGTTGTTACTTCATAACTGTAATTTTGCTACTGTTATGAATTGTAATGTAAATATCTGATATGCAGGATGTATTTTCAGGGGTCGCGATCCACAGGTTGAGAACCGCTGACTTGGAGGAATACAAGTGTGTATATGTTAAAGAAATATAGTTTCATGATATAACAAGATATCAATGTATAACTCTTAATTGTTACCAATGCATGCTTAATTTAATTCTGGTTCTCTCTTGGGAAGGTTGTAAAGCAATTTATTCAGAACTTTTTATTAGAGACACAAACATTCTAGAATTCACATTCTTCTTTTCAGTGTATTGGCTTATCATCAAATGCCCTCACAGGGAACTTTACCTCATTTTGCTTATCAATTATACTATCTATCATTTCAGCTGTTCTGCTTACTTTTAACTTTCAAAATGCTTACTATTTATTTTTAATTTCAAAAATAGGTAATACAAATAGTCATACATACAAGAAGACTTCAAGGTCTTATATAAAATCCTTTTCCCTAGCATATTGTTTTTTCTAACAACTTACTTTTACATAAGAACCTCTTTTGAAATCTAGGGCTGAACAACTTATAAATAAGTTTACTTGTTTATTACATTTTTTATTACAAATTTCTTGGTTGGCCTCTATCAAAGACCCATTAACACAAATGCTTCAAAATTTACATTTTTAAAATGCATTCAAACAGATTAAAATATATTTAAAATTTTTAAAACATTATTTTGAAATAATTTAAAATTTACAGAAGAGTTCCAAGAATATTAAAAAATAACTCCTGTATTTCCTTAATCCAAATGTATCAATTGTTAACACTTTGACACATTTGCTTTATCTCCCTTTCTCCATATGTTATATATTATAACCCCAAACATTTAAAAATATATTGTGAAAATCATGCCTCTTTACTCTTAAATATTTCAATTTTTCTTAAGAACAGGGCATGCTCTTACATTACTGTAGTTCAATTATTTAATTGAGCACATTTAATATTCACATAGTACTATTACCTAATAGAAGTTTCATTATCTAATTTTACCAATCATCCCAATAATGTGCATTATGGCAATCTTCCCCACCCCATGCCCAATTTATTTATTTATTTTCAAAGATTTTTTAAAATTGATTTTTAGAGAGAGAGGAAAGGAGAGGGAGAGAAAGACATCAATTGGCTGCCTCCTGCATGCTCCCTCCCAGGGATTGAGCCCACAACCTGGGCACATGCCTGACTAGGAATTGAACTTGCAGTCTTTTAGTGCCCGGGGTGATGCCCAACAACGTGGCTCAGTAGGTTGAGCATCAATTTAGAATCCAGTCCAAGAAAACATGTTTCATTTAGTTGTTATGTTTTTTTAGTTTTCTTTTATCTGGGACAGTTTCTCAAACTTTCATTGTCTTTTTTGACATTGACATTTTTTAAAGAGTACAGACCTTACATGCACATCTGTTCATTGGAGCATTATTTATAATAGCTAAGATATGGAAGCAACCTAGATGTCCATCACTGCAGCAACTGCCACGCAGGCCTTGCTGGGAGCTGCCTCCTACCTGCTGTCAGTCTCCATGGAGGCGATGAGGTTAATTTGTATATTCACTCCTGTTTGGCTGGTGAGCAAGTGGAGGGATGGTCAATTTACATGTTTCTCTTTTATTATATAGGATAGTTGGCATACAATGCTATATTAGTTTCAGGTGTACAACCTAGTGTTTTGACATTTATATATCTTACAATGTGATCACCACAATGAATCTAATAATTATGACTGAGTAAAGAAGAAGTGGTATATACACAAAATGGAATATTATTCAGCAGTAAAAAATAATGAATCCCTGCCATTTGCAATAACATGGATGAGCCTTGAGGGTATTCTGCTAAGTGAAATAAGCCAGACAAAGATAAATATTTCATTTCACTTATATGTGGAATTAAAAAAAACAAAAAACTAACAAATAAAATAAAATAAAAACAGACTCATAGAAGCAAAGAACAAATTGATGATTGCCAGAAGGAAAGGTAGTGGAGGGATAGGTGAAAGAGGTGAAGAGAAATATAGTCAACTAGAGGCCTAGTGCAGGAATCTGTGCACCAGTGGGGTCCCTCGGCATAGCCTGCAGGGATCAGGCTGAAACCAGCAGTCTAACACCATTTGTCACTCCTGCCTGCCACTTGTACTCATCTTGGCCCTTGGTAGGCTTGCTGCTGCTCTGCTGGGGTCTCCAGGCTGTGGCAGCCAGCCATGAGCCCTATGTCTGGTGCCCATTGGTCAGCTATGGGAATGCACTGAGCACCAGGGGGCAGTTCCTGCATTGAGTGTCTGCCCCCTGGTGGTCAGTGCACATCATAGCAACTGGTTGACCAGTCATTCAGTCACTTAGGCTTTTGTATATATACTAGAGGCCCGGTGCACAAAAATTTGTGCACTCAGGGGGGTGCCTCAGCCCGGCCTGTGCCCTCTTGCAGTCTGGGACCCCTCGGGGGATGTTCACCTGCTGGCTTAGGCCCCCTCCCCGGGGGAACGGGCCTAAGCTTGCAGTCAGACATCCCTCTGGCAGCCCAGGAGCCCTCAAAGGATGTCCACTTGCCAGCGGGGAGCAGGCCTAAGCTGCAGTCAGACATCCTTAGCGCTGCTGAGGAGGCGGGAGAGGCTCCCGCCATCACTGCTGTGCTGGCAGCCATCAGCCTGGCTTGTGGCTGAGCAGAGCTTCCCCTGTGGGAGCACACTGAACACCAGGGGGCAGCTCCTACATTGAGCGTCTGTCCCCTGGTGGTCAGTGTGTGTCATAGTGACCAGTCATTCCCAGTCGCTCTGCTGTTAGGGTCAATTTGCACATTACCCTTTTATTATATGCCTGGTGCATGGGTGGGGACTGGCTGGTTTGCCCTGAAGGGTGTCCCAGGTCAGGGTGGGGGTCCTTCTGGGGTGCCTGGCCAGCCTGGGTGAGGGGCTGAGGGCCGTTTTCAGGTTGGCCACACCCCCTTCAGGGAGGGGGATCCTGCTGGGGTGCCTGGCCAGCCTGGGTGAGAGGCTGATGGCTGTTTGCAGGCTGGCCACAGCCTCTTCAGGGTGGGGGTTCCCCCTGGGGTGCCTGGCCAGCCTGAGTGAGGGGCTGATGGCTGTTTGCAGGCTGGCCACAGCCCCCAGCCACCCAAGCTCCAAGTGGAGGCTGGCTGGAAGCAGGTATCTGGCATTTATTTATCTACTTATATAAAAACCATGGGTGGTGTTCATCGCGACCTGGGTCTGGCTGACAAACAACCGGAAGGAAGTCAGTCTTACAGGGGTTGTCTTGGCAACAGCTGTGCCCTCCCCGAGCTGTTTCCTGGAGCTGTTTCTGGTGAGGGCTAGGTTTGAGGCAGGAACCCGCCCTGGGAGTGTGGAGGCAGATCTTTCTAAAGTGTGCCATGTGCCAGCATGGCCAGGGGTGAACCTGAGTGGGGGCGGCTGAACGGCTTAGAAAAGACAGACAAGAGAATGAAAGCCAGGTCTCGGTGGGACACTGCTTCTCTGATTGACAGCAACCACGCCCACAGCCATGCCTTTATTTTATAGCAGATGCTACAAGGCCAAGTAAGGGCGTGACCAAGATGTTTACAACATTCTCCTGGGTTTCAATCCTACTCAACTACATGCACCTGAACTCTATCAAGCCTAGATCACTCAGGCACGTGGGGCCACGTGTTCTGACCATAAGTTCAAGCTTACAACTACAGCTGTTGACTATAATTGTGCTGGGAGGGCCCTGCCCTCCAAGCTGGGACTTGCACGTGGCAATGAGAGGACTGTGCCCTCTCATCAGTCCAAGGTTTGAACCTGTCCAAAACACTGTAGCGGCTCCCCACAATAAAGTTTTACTTCTGTTTCTTTGTTACTGATGTTGTGGCCCCAAAGAAACAATTTCCAAAGGATGAGGCCCAGGAATCAGGATTTTAAAAAGATTCCCAGGTGATTCTAATGTGCAGCCAAGGTTGAGAACCACTGCTATAGATAATATTAAAAATATATCTAAACGTGCAATTCTTTGTCCAAAAAATGAGCATGTTCAAAAATTAAATGAAGAAAATTTGGATATTCTCGATGGAGATTTTCACACATATTTGAGTGATGATTCCATTGATTCCACAGATGATGCTGAAAAGGAAAATTTTCCCATTGAATTTCGTAATAGTATTACTCCTTCGGGAATGCCGTGTCATAAATTAAAATTGAAAGTGGGTGCAATCATCATGCTATTGAGAAATCTCAATAGTAAATGGGGTCTTTGTAATGGTGCCAGATTTATTATCAAAAGATTATGACCTAACATTATTGAAGCTGAAGTATTAACAGGATCTGCAGAGGGAGAGGCTGTTCTGATTCCAAGAATTAATTTGTCCCCATCTGACAATGGCCTCCCATTTAAATTGATTCAACGACGGTTTCCCGTGATGCCAGCATTTGTGATGACTATTAATAAATCACAAGGACAAACTCTAGACAAAGTAGGCATATTCCTACCTGAACCCGTTTTTGCACATGATCAGTTATATGTTGCTTTCTCTCAAGTTTGAAGAGCATGTGATGTTACAGTTAAAGTTCTAAGTACTTCATCACAAGGGAAATTAGTCAAGCACTCTGAAAATGTTTTCACTCTTAATTTGGTATACAGGGAGATATTAGAATAAGTTTAATCACTTTATCAGTCATTGTTTGCATCACTGTTGTTTTTATATCATGTTTTTGTTGTTTTCATATCATGTTTTTGTCATTTTTATATCATGCCTCTTTTGTTGTTATATCCTTTTGTTACTGTTTATTTATTAATAAATTTTTATATTATTTTCATATACATTTTACTAATTTCCTTTCATCTCTCACACTTCTATTATAGAGAAAGGGCAAATGGCAATATTAAAATATCTCTGCTAATTAATTTCCTTTTTAAAAAAAATATATTTTATTGATTTTTTACAGAGAGGAAGGGAGAGGGATAGAGAGTTAGAATCATCAATGAGAGAGAAACATCGATCAGCTGCCTCCTGCACACTCCCCACTGGGGATGTGCCCGCAAGCAAAGTCCATGCCCTTGACTGGAATTGAACCTGGGACCCTTGAGTCCGCAGGCTGATGCTCTATCCACTGAGCCAACCTGGTTAGGGCAATTAATTCCCTTTTAATGTGCACAAATTTCATGCACCGGGCTACTAGTCTTCTATAAATTGAAACTTTGTTGCCTTTAGCAGAGGCCACAGCCGGCCAGGGCAGGCGGGAAGCTTGGCTTCCTCCATCACCAGGGCAACCAAACCTCCTGCTTGCTCCAGCTCATGGCTGCTGGCTGCCATCTTGGTTGGGTTAATTTGCATATAGTCACTCTGATTGGCTGGTGGGTGTGGCTTGGGGTGTAGCGAAGGTACGGGCAATTTGCATGTTTCTATTTTATTAGATTAGATAGATAATATTTGATGGCTTTGCATGGTGACTGATAATTATTAGATTCAGTGTGGTGATGACATTGTAAGATATATTAATGTCAAAACACTAGGTTGTACACCTGAAACTAATATAGCATTGTATGCCAACTATCCTATATAATAAAAGAGAAACATGTAAATTAACCATCCCTCTGCTATGCTCACCAGCCAAACAGGAGTGAGTATACAAATTAACCTCATTGCCTCCATGGAGACTGACAGCAGGTAGGAGGCAGCTCCCAGCACGGCCTACTTGGCAGTTGCCACGGGGACCCAGGAGCAGGGAAGTGTAGCCCACAGGCAGCACCCAGCATGGCCTGCTTGGCAGTCATTGCTGTGTGGAGCAGGCAGGCCCTGCAGAGAGCAGAGAACCATGGGGAGCGGCCCTAAGCCATCAGTAGGACATCCCTTGAGGGCTCCCAGATTGGAGAGGGTGCAGGTCAGGCCAAGGGACACACATGCCTGCCCGTGCACAAATTTTGTGCCCCGGGCCTCTGGTACTTTAATAATAAAAAATGACTACACACCAAGAGTTTATGCTGTGTCCTTCCATGTGCACCTTTTCAGTAGGTGCATAATCTCAGGCTGTCTTATTGTTGGTGATAATAGCTTTCATCACTTGGTTGAGGTGCTCTGTATCAGGTTTCTCCATTGTAAGGTTATAATTTTCTCCTTTGTGTTGATAAGAAATATGTGGAGAGATACTTTGAAACTATATAAATACACTGTTTCTCATTAAACTTTCACCAATCTTGATAGCATCCCATGATGATTCTTACCTGATTGTTATGGATGACTGCAAAATGGTGATTTTTAAATTCCATCATTTATTATGTAATGTTCTATTGAAAGAAGAGCTTCCCTTTCTTCCCTTAACTTACTTATTTATTTATTTATTATCAATATGAACTCATGGGTTCTTATTTTATTAGTGGGTTTTAATACATTACTGTAATTAACATTTCAAAGTACAATTCATCACAGATTTTATCAGATGAGACCTTTTTATTCATTTGATATGTCTTCATTATTTTTTGATCATTTCTTTATTTTTTAGCATAGCCACATGTTCTAAACTCATCTTGGATTTTCTCTGCCCCTGTACTGGGATCAACAGTAGTTCGTTTTTGTGGAGGTACTAAGAATTCAAAACATAGAAATACAAATAGATTTTATAACACAGGCTTTAAAGACATTTAGTGTTGTTGTTTTTTCTGTTATGTCTAAAGTGGCAGTTAGAGCAAAGCAAACTGTATTCACAAAGTAAAATAGTGCGCAACCTATCCTGGCTGATCTAGTGTTATGTAACTTAACAAGAATGAAAAATACTATGTATTTCTTCTATTTTAAGATTCCAAGATGATCCATAGTTTTAATAATAACTTCTTGGAGGGTAGAAGGTGGATAAATAATTCTATATTAATTATTCACATTGATTAAAAGGCATCTACTAATTTAAATAACATCAAGATATGAAAAAAAATTTGCATCTTAGAATCAAGAAAACATGCTATTTGTCTTAAAGAAGAGCCTATCATTATGGCTTCATGCAGAATCATTCAAATGATTTAGGGAAAGGTTTAAATAATATTACAAATTGCTTTGCTTATATTACTTCTCTCTCCCTCTTGTTTCCTTTACTAAACATTCTTTTATTTTTACTAGGTTGCAATAAAAGTATAGGGGGATAGGTCAAATGAATCTATTTTTAACAGATACATGAAAAATGACAAGAGGTCACAGCCAGATCTTCTATTCCTCAATGATTAAGCTTAAAAAAAGATATATTATCACCATAAATATGTTGATTTGTTCCACATTTTCTTATATTTTTAAATTTTAATAGGTCCATTATGTCATCTCAATGAATCAGAGAACTGAATGTATTTTATAATAGGAACAAGAATAGTTTATGTATGGATGCCTTTATGGTTAATAAACACTTGGCAAAGGCAATCTCATCAAGGATAGCAATATACTAACTGATTAGGGGAACCTGCTGGGGGTCTAGCTGCCTGGGTGCAAGTCCTGTCTCTGCTACTTACTAGCTTTGTACCCTTAGTAAATTACTTAACTTTTCTAGGCCTCAGTTTTCTAATTTGTCAAAGGGAGATAAGAGTAGCACCTACCTCAAAAAGTCATTGTGAGAATGAAATGAGAGAATTCAGAGAAAGTACATAGATCAATGCTTGGTACCCCATAAAATGCTCAATGAATATTAGCTAATAAAAAACATTTACTAAGTCAAAGACAGGGGTCAGCCTCATTCTAGTATCTCAAATGAATACATTTTCTTTATACACCCCTCATAAAACAGTTAGTATTTTTTACCTATTTAGGAACCTAAGTGGATTTGATAAGAAGGATCTTCTTAAGTTGTAATTCAAGAATCCTATATAATAAAGAGCTAATATTCTAATTAGACCAAACAGCAGAACAACCATCCAGACGACCTTCCGGATGAAGCTGGGGCTGTGAGGGCCAAGCCCCTTGCACAAATTTTGTGCATCAGGCCTCTAGTATTAGATAAGTCAACCCGTCCAATTCCCTGTGCTGCCTTTGTTATCTAGCTCTTTATTTGACTCACTGACAAAGGTAATAGTTTGCTTAACCCATTCTCTTTTTCTCATCTACTAATTTCCCATCTATAAGAAAACCATGGTTCATGTGAGTTATTTGTTTAAAAGACCCAACAAAAATATTTTAGCCCCAAATAAACAGAAGAAAGGAGAAAAGAGCAGCCCCCAGCAGATTGGAACAGCCCTCTCAGGTTGTGCCAGCTCCCGGATGACTCACTCTCTGTCACAATGCTGGGCACAAGTGGTCCCCAGAGTACTTATCCTGGGACAATACCACACAGATGATTAATGTTTTAAAGAAAAACGACACCCTTTATCTTCCATAAATAAGGGATTCACCATTTCCCTTTGAGTTCTTTATTGGCCTTTCTAATTAAGGGATTAGCATCTTTATTTGAGAGTATCTGTCTGTGATCTGTGTGGTTCCTGCAGGACTGGGCCAGATTGTTTGCATCTTAAAGGAATTCTGGGGAAGCCCTACTCCTTTCTAGGGTTGTTTTTCTTGTTACTTGAGGGTTTTAGAGAACTGAGGTCAAGGATGGCCCATTAGAGCACAGAGGGAAGAAGCTGGCACTCCATTGCCTATTTAAGAGTAATTACATCACTCTGGCTGGGCTCCGACAGTGTTGTGTGAAGCTGTGGATGAAGCAGTAGGCCTGATGAGACTGTCCCAGGTCCCCTGCCATTTGCACAGCTCTTGTCCTGTGAAGTATTAGCATCTACACTACTAACTCTTGGAAAAATCTCCTAAGTTCTTGCTAAATTAGTTTGTCTGAAGTTTCCACCTAACTAAAAGCTGAAAAAGAAAGGAGTCTTTTACTTGGAAAATATTAAAGCATGTGAGGACATGTGAAGACATGTATGGATGCATGTGAGGACATGTATGGATGCCTTTATGTATGGATAACAGCATGGAACATAGTTGACTAGGGGTTTCACTACAATGTGGCTTAAGCAAATGACATTTGAACAGAAAATGTAATTACATGATCATCATAAGAAGTAATTTGCAACAAGTAACTCTTTAAGAAGGCCCATTTTCACCTTGCCCTGCAGATGCTGCAGGTGTTTGTTCAAGGGGAACAAACCCACAAAGAGTGAAAAACACCTTTTAAAATGTAGGAAGCCAACAGTGTTGACTGCTCCTGCTCAGGCAGCTCTTCCACTGCATTAACCTTGTGGGGAGGAACAAACTTTCCCCGCCCTCAGGTACTTCTGGCTGGTCTAATAATCAAATAGACATGAGAGGGATTAACAAAAGAAAACAACCAAATTTCATACATACCTATGTATGGGAGAGTCGGAGACTCACATGCACAAGAGGTTCAGAGATAGGAAGAGAAATGGGTATATAAGACACCCTGAGCTAGGGATGAGGTACTAAGCCTTGGGGCTTCAAAGGATCATTGCAGGATTATAAGAAGAGCAGATGCATAATAAATAGAAGCCTATAGATAGGTCAAAAGAGGTTATCTCTGATAATCTCTTTTAATGGGTAAGGCCCCTAACTCAAGTTTTTCTAGGTAAAGGGAGGGGCAGAAGTTTCTCTTGAGCCAGGGCTAGAACAATCTGCATACCACAGAGGCACAACTCCGGGTGGCTCATTTTGAGCCCCCATATCATCCCCCACTCTTCCCCTACCACCACACCCAAGTCTCACTAAAGGTAGACTCAGAAATATCTCAAGTTCCAATTTTCTGTCTTGCTTTGGATGGAAACTTAATGCATTCTAGGAGCTGTATGTATGACTGCATTGTCCCTTCTAGCTACCAGTCTATTGACAATAATCTGTTGTCTGACCTTTTCTATCAGCATATATAGCCCCAGCCCTGGGGCTTTTCATGGCTATTCCTATTCTACAATTTTGTCCTTGAGGTCAGTGGTTTATCAAAGACCTAATTCAGCAGCATTTCTGCCTCTGGCTCTTTAATTAGCTCCCCAGCAGCTTTTCTTACAAGTCTTTCTGGATCATTTTAGAAGGGGCATGTTCTGTATATAAAGCTCCCTTCTCATAAGGAGGTATAGCTTAAAGCCTGCCTTCCTCACTTTATACATAGACTATTAAGGCGTCTGATTAAGAAAACATGCTACTAGAAGGATCAAGGATGAAATAACTTCTTTCTTCATGCCTTCATTTATTCAACAGATGTTATCTGAGCACATATTATATTCAGTACACTAAAAAAACTACAATGATGACTGTCTCAGAGGACTTCCAGTCCAGAGCAATGGTTCTTAAACTTCATTGTGCATAAGGATCTCCTGGGGAGCTTATTAACAACCAGATACCAAGCCCCATAACTCAGAAATTATGATTTAATTGGTATAGAGTGGGGCCTAAGAATCTTAATTTTAAAAAGCATCTCTACCCCCTTCAGAGAACTGATACAGGGACACTATTATTATTATTATTATTTATTTTATTTTATTTTTTATTGCTTAAAGCATTACAAAGGGTATTACATATGTGTCCTTTTTTCCCCCGCCCTTGACAATACCCCTGCTTCCCCTACCCCCCAGTGTCTTATGTCCATTAGTTATGCTTATATGCATGCATACAAGTCCTTCGGTTGATCTCTTACTCCCCTCCCTCCTGCCTCCCAACCCTCCCCGGCCTTCCCGCTGCAGTTTGACAATCTGTGTGAGGCAGCTCTGCCTCTGTATCTATTATTGTTCAAAAGTTTATAATGGTCTCTATTATCCATGAATGAGTGAGATCATGTGGTAGTCAATGAAGGACACTATTATTATTATTAGCCTTGGGAACATTTGCATTTTCATAGGTATCAGAACTTTAGAAAAAGAGATAAAACTTATTAAGAATAACAGCAAGCAAATGGATAAAGAGTGTGTGTGTGTGTGTGTGTGTGTGTGTGTGTGTGTGTGTGTGTGTGTTGGGGGATTCCATAAATATTCTTGTCTGAAAGAATACCTCTGGCTTTTGAATAAACTTATTTATTCAGTTAAACTCTATTGTGCATATGCTATGTGAGTTATATATCAATAAATTAAACACACATACACACATACATACAATTGTATTGTGCACTCTTCTCCATGCAGGACACTGAGATAGGTGCAGAGGATACCAAGATAAAGAAAGCACAGTTTCTGCCCCTGGCATGTGAATGAGAGCTAATCAGAGTTTAGTTTAGTGACTAACTCACCATCTAACATATCCCTAGAGTAAATCTCACCTCTTGAAGGAGAATATACTTAAATGAGTCAGTGTCAAGAATGGTACACAAGGTTCCTTTCTTTGAATCAACTGATAGCCCTTCTAGCACCTTAAGAACCAGTATAATTTCTTTCCCAATGCACATTTTTTTTCCTGGTCCAGCCTGATTTCAAGTTGGTGCCTGTCAAGAATGCCCTTAATAAGAGATTGCAAAGTGGTAATTATGGGAATGGATATGATACAGAATAGACAATTAAGATGTAATTTCTATATTTGCTATGCATTCAAGTGGGAAGAGTGGCATGAAAAGTGAAGGAAAGTAAATTTCCTGTCACTTTAGATTTGGAACTTTGTCCAATGCAAGTTCTCTATTATTGCAGTATTCTGGAAATCTTCAGCTAATACCATCCTCTTACCAGTGTCAATCTACTTCTGTGGGTGTTTTGATCCCCTCAGGGCTTAGAAATGCTGAAGTGTGGATAGTAGTTCTACATCAAGCATGTCAAACTCACAGCCCACAATGAATATTTTTGTGGCCCAGCCAATATAATGGTATGTAAGAAACGTTTTAATAAAAATTTCGTAACTTAATTTTTACAATATCCTGTTATACATAATTATTAATAACGAGCTACAATGTTCGCTAATGACTGATTACTATAATCATGTTGCATTCATTTCCTTTACGCGCGTTATGCACAGGTGCACCATTTCTCTCCACTAATACTAGCAGCAAATATTTTAGCAGCCAATTTCCATGTCATTAGTCTTGGACTGACTTGTTTGGTGTGTGCAACAGGAAATATTTCTCTTTTAGAGAACAAGAAAAATAAGTTTATTTATGTTTCACTTATTAATTTGTGCAGTTATTCAGTGTCTGGTAAGTTAATGTTCAAGAAAAAATATTAATATTTATTAAAATGTTCTATTATTTTATGTTAATGATTACTCATTTATTTCAGCCCTTTGTGTTCAACATGTCTCTATCGAAATAAACCTACGTTTCTATGAAAATTGAAGCTTTTGTTTTTTTGCGGCCCACATAAACTTAAACCTTGTTTATTTGGCCCGTGTTAGCCTTTGAGTTTGACATGCTTGTTCTACATCTATTGCTTGATTTTTTTTAAAGAGAAAAATAATGTTAATTTCCAGGGAAAGACCAAAGGGAAAATAGTTTGGGTAAAGCAGTTGAGCCAGCAAATATTACTTTTAGGCCAGATATCATTCTCACTCCAATAAACTGAAACTTTAAGAAAAAAAGAAGAAGAAAAAATATAGACCCTTAAAGATAATTCTTTGACTAAGTGAATGTATTTTTCAACAGAAATGGAAAGGCCCTGTGATATAGTAGAAGTCCTGAGCCAGGAGTTAAGAAACATGTGTTCTCATCCTGGTCCCCATTGGTCTCTGTGACCTCAGACAAGTTTTATAACCCTTCTGGCCTCCAACTCATCGTTTAAAAAATAAAACTGTATGATGGTTAAGGCCTCTTGCATCAGACACACCATTAGTTTATGAAGTGTGAGCATGTAACTTCACAGGTCATGACTTCTGGATTATGGAGAGTTTTCTTCCCAAGTTTCATCAAAGCATAGACATACAGTTATTATAGAATTTTGGACCCATCTTTTTAACTCTGGATCTTGTCTTTTCAATTCCTGAGCCAAAAAGACTACTGGCATACTGTTTCTTCAAGCCATCCCTTGTGTCTGGTGGTTTACAAATCAATTTCGCCTATGTTTGTATTTAGTCATTATCACCACCCTCTGAGTTAAGCATTATTTTTCCATTTTACAGTTTGAAATAAAAGGGCTTAATGAAGTGAAATACTCAAGATTCCAGAGATGATATGTGGCAAAACTTAGACTTACACTCAAATATTTTGATTTTTTTATGTTAGTACTATTATGCTATGTCTTTGTGGTAATCCTGACTAACATGGAAAAAGCTAAGAAGTCTTGGTGAAAATGTTGTCAATTGATATATTTCTGTCATCTGCCACCTGAGGCTCTGCCCACATCTGTACCAATTAAACAGATTAGCTGCTACCCATCTATGTGAGATACTGACCACTAGAGACATTACTAACTTTGATAATGCCACCTAGTCAGATCATAGCTAATTATTCTGTCCTTTTCTATCCCCTACTAGTTAGTACACAATTTCCATTTGTGCATTAACCAGGCCAGAAACTCCAGTAATCTTTGACTTATTTCCTCCTATCTCTCATATCTAACAAGTCACTAAATAGTACGCATTCTTCCTTGGAAATGTCTTACATCCATCTCCACCACCCTATACCCACTACCATTTCTCATGGTCAGCCTGTGTCATCTGATCTCCCTGAAAAACTCTGTCAGTACTAGCTCATTTAAAATACACAAGTTATCTTTCAGAATTAGATATTTTAATGTGTGGTTTCTTTGCTTAAAAACCTTTAATCCATTACCCTCTCTTTGAAAAAATTTAATAAACTCAGACCCTGTAGTATGTCATTAATATCCTTACCTAATCTCCTTCTCAACTTAACCACTTTGGCTCCCCAACACTCACTTTGCTCTTGTGCTCCCAGGTCACCAAAGGAGAGCAGATATAGAATGAAAAGAGAAAAAATTATATGATCCAATTATAGAATCATCCACGTTATAATGTCAGTTGGAAAAAATCGAAGCCAGCCAATGAGATGAAGATGGAACAATCTTAGAGGTAAGAGGTCCAGGATTAGTTAGGCAAAGATGTGGAGGGAGTTTTGTAGATAAGTTCTGAGCATAGCTGAGAAGTTCTTGGTAGCATAACAGGAGCTTCCGAGGGCACAAAGGAGCAGAGAATCGGAGGAGAATGGGTGAAGAAAGGGAGGGGCTGACCTGCATGGGAACATCAAAGTGTACAGCTCAGTGGATCTCCTGGGAAGAAAAGGAAGAAAAGAAATGCGACTGAATCTCATCTTACCACCAAAGGCTGGTTGCATTCTGACGAATAAGATTCTTATACGTTAATCATCCTCAACTGGTGATTGGTTCATTCAGTAAGTACTTCCTGTGTGCTTAATGTGAGAAATTCAGCTAAGCAATGGTGACCCAGAGGTTAATAAGCAAAGTGAATTTTTTTTTAAATTCCAGTCTTTGTCCTCAAAAGCCTATAACCCCATGGTTTAGAAAGGCAAGTAAACAGTCATAAAATAGTGTAAATAAAACAGTGATGAAGGTACATACAGGAAGTTGTGTGGTAGACAGAACCCTGAGAAATCCAATAAGTTTTCTTCTTATGGAAAATTACATGGGGCTAATTTTGGATGCCTTTGCCTTAATTCAACTTCTGGGTTTTAAAAAAATCACTCTCTCACATGTCATAAATATTAGACTTCCTAGGTTTGAATGTGTGAATTACAATAACCTAATTACCCCAATTATAATAGTTCTAAACCACACCTGCCATGTGGTGGGACATCAGTCCCACTTACCTCATCTAGCCCTCCTCAGGTAGTGTCAGGGCTCCTCTGTCTGTCGGAGCTTTTGCCTTCCCCCAGTCATTGTACTCCAGATTCACTGATCTCCACCGCACCTAATGATCACTGATTGCACTTCTGCTTATCCCCTCCTCTTATTCTGGGACTTCTGACCTCTCCAGTGAATTTTGTAACCATTCTACTAGCCTTGGGTTGGGATGGGGATGAGACCAGAGGTTGTCCTCCTCTACTGAAAATATGGAGTACACCCTTTCCTTTAATCCCCACAGCCTAGTTGAGTCCAGGCTTGGCCTTTCAATAGGAGTTTGCTGAGATTCTTGGTTGGCAGAAGGGAATCACAATAAATAGAGTTACCTTCAACTGCTTCCAGATGTGGCTGCTCTCAGAGCACAGTCACAAGGTCCTTATATTGTTCCCTGACTAGCTATATGGCACCCTGCCTCCTTCCAAGCCATTCTCTGAGGCAGATCTTGACAGAACTCCATCATCAGGAATCTGCTCAAGTCTACAGTCCTAGAATTTTAATGCCAATAACCATAGGCCCAGAGAGAAGAAGTTGTATGTTGGTGAGATGTTAAATCCTACTTTCCAAGACCTCATTACCTATCCAAAGGTCAGTGACTTACCAGGATGATTGCCAATAGGAATAACCACTTCCTGTAAATGAAATACCACCTTCTACCCACCAGGGTATGACCCTATTTTCAGGTCTCTGCACAGCAACATTTCAGTAAGGATTATAATGATAATAATAACAAATGTTTATGTTGTGCTAAGTTTTAGGTACTGTTCTAAGTACTTACATTATAAATTCATCTAAGCTTTAAGACAGTCTCATGAGGTGTGTATAATTATGTACCCCATTTTATAGATGAGGAAATTGAAGTACAGAGTATTGCAGTAGTTTGTCGAAGATCACATAGCTGTTAAATGGCAGAGATGGTATTTGAGTCCAAACCATCTGGTTCCAGAGCCTATGCTGCTACCCAGTACTTCATATAGGTTTATGTCCAAGAGAAGTACATTGCTTAAACTCTGAGTCATTCAGAATTTTTAAATTGAGATTTAATTCACATACCCTATAATTCACTCAATTGAAGTGCGTGGTTCAGTGGTTTTTAATATATTCTCTGTATTGCACAACCATCACCACAATCTAATTCTAGAACATTTCATCACCCCCCAAAATCTCATATCCATTAGCAGTAATTTTTCATTTTTGCTTCCCTCCCCCTGCACTCCCTGACAACCACTATCTCTACTCTGTCTCTACTCTGTCTCCATAGATTTGTTCATTCCGACATCTCACATAAATGAAAACATAAGGCTTATTTCACTCAGCATCATGTTGCAGTGTATATCAGAAATTCATTTTTTTAACATGAGATATGCACAATTTTATTAAGATTACCATTAACAATGAACATCTGTAGTTGATTTTTATGAAAAGGACCACTGGCTCTAAACCCCAATTAAGCCAAATATTACCCCCAAATAGAATCTCATTCTTTAATAAATAGACCTGTCTTTAAAATTGTACACTATTATTATTATATTTTTGACAAATTCATTATTTTTATTGCCAAATTATATTTCATTGATTGGCTGTACCACATTTTGTTTATTCATTTTCAGATGATAAACACCTGAATTGTTTCCATTTTAGCCTACTATGAATAATGCAGCTATGAAAATTCATGTATATGATTTCATGTGACCATATTTGTGTTTTTTTGTTGCCATATGTTTTAATTTGTCTTTGGTATATATCTAATAGTGGAATTACTGGTAACTCTTTTTATCAGTTTTAGATTATTCAAAATTAGGTCATCAAGAGTACAGTCTAGATAGAATTCCCACTGGTTTACTATAATTGATCCCCTCAAAGTTTTTATTTTGAGAAGGAAAAATACAACCTGAAGTTCTTCTTAGGCCATTGGACTCAGCTCAATGACTGGAAGATCCAAGAACACACACATACATACTTACATAGACACATATTCACCAGAAATATGAGCAAGAATTTAAAGGCACAATGTAATCTAAATTCTTATCCTATATAATAAAGAGCTAATATGCAAATGGTCATCACACCCTCATGCCATCACTCCGTAATGGCTCAGACATTCAACACTGGAGAGAGAGGAATGGGGACCAGCCAGGCACAAATGAGCTTGCAAGAGAGGAATAGGGACCAGCTAGGCTGCAGCCCGGGAGAGGGACAAGCCGCTCACACCATGGTCCCGGGCTCCAGTGGCTGTGCCTGCACCTGTGGCCCAGGAGAGAGACAAGCTGCCTGCCCTGGGGTCCCAGGTGCCAGCAGCTGCACCTGTGGCCTGGCCCAGGAGAGGGACAAGCCACCTGCCCCACGGTCCCGGGTGCCTGCGGCTGTGGCCTGGGCAAAGCTGCCTGCCCACAGTCCCCTGCAGCTGTAGCTGGCCTGGGCAAAGCTGGCCTGGGTCCTGGATGCCTGCGGCCAGCCAGAGGGAGTGAAGCCCAGGTCCCAGGTGCCTGCAACCGGCCAGAGGAGGGAATCCTGGGTCCCGGGTGCAGGGCGAGGCAGAGGTGGTTAGGGGCGATCAGGCCAGCAAGGGAGCAGTTAGGGGTGATCAGGCAGGCAGGCAGGCAGGCAAGTGGTTAGGAGCCAGCAGTCCTGGATTGCAAGAGGCAGTCGGACATCCCCCAAGAGGTCGCGGATTGGAGAGGGTGCAGGCTGGGCTGAAGGACCCCCCCCCCCATACATGAATTTTGTGCACCAGCCTCTAGTAGAGAAAATAAATATCCTTACCCTCATCCCAGCCTAACCTGCACCAGACTCACATGATAATTCACATCACCAAATCGAACCCATGGTTTCTTTTCTCAATGACAAGACCTGCTTCCTTCACAGAATTTTTTTTTAAAAGAACAACACATAGATTCTTTGCATTTCTATAACTGCAGAGTTATTTGGGTGGCTTTTGTAGAGGAAGGGGCCAGTTTTTCTTAAAGAACCAATTCTCTTCCTCTTATAAGACAGAAAATTACTTCAACTCTTAATTCTATCAAAGTTTAGAACAAACATCATAGCTTGATTTTTCAGCTTCAACATAATGTCAAAATGCTAAAATGCACAAAGTTTGCTGAATGAGCTTAAAGTTAAATGTTAATACCCCAAAGGACTAAAATGCACTGAAAGAATTAAATAAAATATTGGCATATATAAAAACATAACCAAAAATGTCCCAATTTCACATGTGATTAAACTTTTCCAGGTACCCCAAACCACTTTCCAGAATACATATTAGAGACAGAGGAAGGGAAAAGGAGAGAAAGAGAAACAGGCATGTGAGAGTGAAACCTCAATCAACTGCTCTGCACAGCCCCTACTGGGGATCAAGCCCACAAACTGGGCATGTGCCTTGACCAAGAATGGCACAGAACCTCCTGGCCCACAGGATGACACCCAACCAACTAAGCCACACAGGCTAGGGCTCCAGCTTTTTGTTCCACTACGTCCCATCAGGGATTTTTGCCTTTTGGACCATGTCCTACCCTTTACTTTCCTTCAGCTTCCTTCACAGAGTCCCTTCCACACAGGACATGCTCACCCAGCCATTTGAAGTGCAAAGTCAATGGAAAAAATATACTCTCTCAGTCCCTGTGAGCTCTGCCCCATGCCCTCCTGCAGGATTAAGTCAGGTTTCTCTCCTCACAGCCATCTGCACAAGGCCCACCTTGGCTCCCTACAATTCTTGTTAACAAGCATATCTTCCCCCAGAGACTTTCCTTTGGGTTGAAAAATATCAGTTTGAACATACAGTGGACCTTTAAGGTAGTATTTTACCAAGAGGAAGAGAAAATCCTGGAGAAAAAGTATATAAAAAGTTCCCTCAAGGCAATAATTTCTAAATACAGGCTGTCCATTTTTGACATGTGATCCAAAGCTGCAGCCTCAAATTTCTTCTGATCTTGTTGATTTATCTGAATTTAGCTCTTCCAGCAAGTTTTGGGCTGGCATCTGTCTTGAGCTGCTAACTCTTCTTTCCTTCTTTTCAGTCGGGTGACTGATGCATCCAGTTTCCCCCATCACCCACTGCTGGTTGTGCCCATTTCTATCCCCTTGTAGAACCATCACTGCTTGTTTGGTCTGTTCACTATCCCACAGATTCTGCCTTCATTTCTTGGTTCAAATATCCTGCTATTTATCTGAACCTCAACGCTCTCCTGTTGCTGCTGGTGCCAGCACGACCTAGGACTTTTACCCGTATTTTATCAAGTATCTGACCTTTGCTCTGCATGAAAAGACACTTGGCAAAGCCGAATTTCATTGTATTTCCTTTTCATTTAAAAAATCCATATAAGAGGGAGAGAGAGAGAGAGAGAGAGAGAGAGAGAACTTGGAGGCATCATTTTAAAATGATGATTTAAAAAATTGTCAGTGAATCTGTAATGAATCATCATTTGATTAAAAAGATAGAGCTTCTCTAAATCTAGCATAACTTAATTTCGCTGAATTAAGTAAATTCAAATGCTGTATTTAAAAGGGAAATATCCAAAGAAGGCTAAAGGAAGAATATTAATAAATTCACTGATTTTGAAGGCATTAGCAAGCCCAGTTGCACATGTAAGGGAGAGTCAGAGGTCCTATCAGACAAAGAATTGGAAATGAGACATTTACTCCATTTTGTTCAATATAGCTGCTCAATCCAGATGCTAAACTTAATGATTAATTTGGGTTCCACAAGTAGTTTGATTAGTCATGTATGTTTGTCATCATAAAATATAATAGTTAAGGTTTCTTTATGTGCCAAGAACTGTGTTTAAAGCTTTACATGCATTTCCTGATTTAATCCAACAATAGCTTTATTATGTAGATACTAGAGTCCCTGTGCACAAAATTCATGCATGGGGGGGGGGTCCCTCAGCCCAGCCTGCACCCTCTCCAATCCAGGACCCCTCGGGGAATGTCCGAGTGCCTCTTACAATCCGGGACTGCTGGCTCCTAACTGCTCACCTGCCTGCCTGCCTGATTGCCCCTAACCACTTCTGCCTCATCCCACACTCGGGACCCAGGATTCGCTCCTCTGGCCGGTTGCAGGCACCTGGGATTCGGGTTTCCCTCCCTCTGGCCAGCTGCAGGCACCCAGGACCCAGGCCTGCTTTGCCTGGGCCGGCAGAAGCCACAGGGGAACATGGGCGGGTGGCTTTCCCCGGGCCGCAGCCACAGGCACCCGGGACTACGGGGCGGGTAGCTTATCCCTCTCCCGGGCCGCAGGGCAGGCGGCTTGTCCCTCTCCTGGACCACAGCCACAGGCTCTGGCACCTGGGACCGTGGGGCGTGCGACTTGTCCCTCTTCCGGGCTGGGCTGCAGGTGCAGGCACAGCTGCTGGCACCTGGGACCACGGGGCTGGAGGCTTGTCCCTCTCCTGGGCCGCAGCCTGGCTGGTCCCCATTCCTCTCTCCATTGTTGAGTGTCTGAGCCTTTATGGCATGATGGCATGAGGACATGACAACTATTTGCATATTAGCTCTTTATTATATAGGATTATTATTGTTATTATTATTATGATAATGACCATTTTAGAGATATAAATGCTGATTCCTAGATAAATTAATTACCTCCTTCAACATTACACAGTAGTTAAAAGCTAGATTAGGGACTCCAATGCAGATGACCTGACTCCGAAGCCAGTGCAATTAACTGCTAAGTGCATCAGTAGAGAATTCTTGATCGTCCTTTCCTTTTAGTCTTCATATTCCTACATATGTGTTCTGCCTTAACATGAAGAAAAACTATGGTGTTGATTCACTTGGGCTGTGCTCCTTATATCAACAAAGGGGATCAAACTTTAGGCCAGTGAGCATGTTCTTTAAAAATAATACAGTACAGAAATGCCTTTTCCCAAGATATTTATTCTTTATCACCTGGACTGACTACCAGCACTGGGAGGACAAAAAACAAGTTACTGGCACAGTTTTCCAAACTTCATAAGAAACTCAGCCCTAAGCAACAATCAATAATGTAGGCCATGAAAATTTTAAGATTTTTAAATAACATTTCCTAGTATGCTTCATAATAACTACACACTGATTGGTATACAAGTTCACTAAGTATGTTTGTTATATATTTATTGTATTTTTCTTAAATTTAATAGCCCATAGTATGTATTCTCTTTCCTTTGATAGTTTATGACCAATATTCTTGTCCACCTGACTTCATCTTTTCTTTTCCTATTTCTTCTTTATATAATCTCTTAGACATATGTCTCTTAGACATCACCCACACTATGTTGTTTCAGCATTCTTTTCCTCTACATACTCTTAATGTTAAGCACATTTTCTTTCTCATTTTCTTTTTCATTGGGTCTATTCTCAACATAAATTCAGCAGTTGATTGGATTTAGTTATTTAAAGAAAAAATCAATTCCATTCTAAACTCTATTTTCTAATGGAGCTAAACTGTAATTTCCTTCTCCATTTTCTCTGCTCACCTGTTGCAATAACATTATAGTTTTGTTAACTTGGTCTCCCCCTGTTTATCATGTTTACATAAAACTTTTATTCACCCATCTGTGAATGTCTAGGCCAGCCTATCTTGGTAGGTAGTCCATCTATATCCCAGCTGTCTTATCCATCGACAACTGCAATAGCCATGTCTGTCTGTCCCTCCAGCCATCTTTTTTAAAATTGACTTTATTGGGGGTGACATTGGTTAACAAAATTACATAGGTTTCAGGTGTACAAGTTTATAATACATCCTTCTAGCCTCTTATATGCTTTCCCTAAGTGGTGTTCTCATCCCAGCTGACCTTTTTTCTCTAGTTGCTCCCTTCCCCTAGTTTTCCAGAACATTGACAGATGATATCCATTTACAGTCCCTCCATGCTTTCTCTGCAGATCACATGCATGATTTGTTTCAGAACATTTAAGGGATGGAGAGTGGCTGTTGGATGTGACTGCCCATAGAGGACCATATGCCTGACATAAATCCAGAGGAAAAGGTCCTGACCCTCAATCCCTTACCCCTTTCTCTCAGACTTTATATTAACACAGAACAATTTTTTTCAATCTACTACTCTGACACTGAATTGATGTATACAATTATGTGAAACGCCTACATTTCAAGACTCAGGATTAAGTTTTATGTGCCAAAAGATAAGCTATTTTAAAAAGCTGATAGTCATGCCAAAAATTATATTGTAAAGCCTGTTTTCTATTAAGCTGTTCTCTCTGTGTAATGCATACAGTAGAGCTGAAATGAAAAGATTTGGTAAAGTTCAGTGTCCATCACAGGTTCTACCAGTGGTTTGCAACCTGCCCACACCAGTATCTCCTGGGAGACAGTGGATTTCAGCTGCTGCATCACCAACCTGTTGCCAAGGAAACAGGAGAGGACAAAAAAAATCCCTCAATGACATTCAGTTTCAAGGCAGTCAAGACACCCATGAAAGGAATTTCAACAATCCTATGAAGGAAGCTGAAATAGGCTTCTAATTATAAATTCTAAGCCATCTCCTCTTACACTAGGTCATGCTGTCTGCTTAGATCTCAGTCTTTTAGTCATTCTCTGTTTACCAAGGCATATATTCCAGATGTCAGAATAGCAAGAGTGCTTTCCTGCAGGGAGGAAGAGGCAAGGGGGGGAAAAGAGAGCAAAAGAGAGAGAAGCTAGATGTAAAAACGGGTAATAGTGAAGTGGTTAAAACACACCTCTAAGGTGAATGAAATAATAAGTCCTAACCCAATAGAGCTGGCATAAATTTCAGTCTAAATTTGTCAGATTTTTAAATGCATTTATACGTGTATTTGTGTCAGAGCAGCTTAAGAAATTATATGCACATGCATATGTTAGAAAATATGAAATTGGTATTTTATTTTTTATTTTACATTTAGGTACAAAATATGCAAGGCAGGACTTCTGAGTAACTGCTTTGCATGAGAGTTTTTCTCCCTCAATTTACACAAAGCAGTGTATTTAATTAATCAGTTTCATTAGTGCTTATTTCTTTTAAATATATGAAGATTTAGCTATAATATTGTTTGGGAATACATAACTAATCACATTAAGAGTGTAGACTTATACAACATAGAACTTTGTGAGGATCTTGATGAGTCTGTCATCAGATTACAAATTCCCCAAAGACAGCAGCTGATTCTGATTGTTTAATTTCATGACTGGAAGAATATAAGTACTTAATATATATTTTTTGAATGAAATTAATCTTATGATACTTCCCACCCCATCCCACTTGCACTCTTACTCCTGGAAAGGACTTTAAAAACTTTAGATAATTTCAGAAAGTCATGGTCCAATAGCACTCTGGGCTTACCATAATGCAGAGTCTGCTAACTAGTTGTCATATGATTCCTCTGTTCCTGAGCATAGAACATGACTACATTTCCCAGCTTCCCTTGCAGTAAGTATGGCAATTTGATTGAGTTATAGCCAGTGGAATATGAGCGAAATTGATGTGTGTGCCCCTTCCAACTGTGTAGTCTGCTGGTAACCACTTGACTAGAAGAGAGTGTAGCCTAGGAGAAGGAAGGAGCCTGTCCCTGAACCATCTCTTGGAGAAGAATTCACACACTGATCAGTCATTCATTTCAGACTTTATGTGAATGAGAAATGTTTACTGTATTTACTAGTAAATCATCATGCACTTTTTAAAGATTACAGCAGCTGGAATTAGCTTAATTATATATTTCTCTTATTGGCCTTATCACATTGTATTATAATTGTCTGTCTCTCTCATTTGAGATTTCTTAAATAGAATTTATATTTTATTCTCTTAAAATGCAAATTTTTCAAAGGTATTTAAAATTTTTTTCCCACCATGGGCATATTACAGTGACTGACACACAGTAGGAGACCAAATTTGCTCTATGAATTAGTAAATGAAGATGGTGTTATTATTTAGTCATTCATCTGTTCAATTTATAGAGCACCTGTCATGAATATAATTTCACTCTCATGCCCCATAAAAAAAGAATAGAGAAAGAATGGAGCTAATTTAATTATGCTTAGACTTTTAGTTTCTTTCTTTTGTGCACAAATGGTAATGGGCAAAGGGAGGAGGAGCGATACTGCCCCATAGGCCTCTCTACCTTCATTCATGGCATGTGTGACCTTTACAAGACAGATTTGATTTTTATGAGAGATTTCATTATACAGAATGAAAAGGGGTGAAGAAAAGGGTGTTGAAAGTGAATAGAGGTTTCCGTGAAAGTGGGCACCGAACACAACGGAATAAAAACTTATAACCTAGATAAAGCAACTAAGGGGGAAATACATATGTGTACCTACATTATGTGTAGTTCTATATGGCTGAATAATCTACCTTTTATTTGGACTTATTTCTTGCATTGTCCATAATCTTTACAATAATTCCTAAAATGTAGATACTATTATCTTATTCTACCAACCAGGAACCAACCAGGAAGTTAAAAGCTCAAAGAGAATAGGTGAATTATCTGATGATTTTAAGTCATCCCTCTGGTTTCAGAAATGTAGTGAAAGAATATTTCAAAACAGAATTGCCTTAGAAAGTTCACAACTTAGGGTTGTTGTAGGTATTTTGTGAAACTTTATAAACAGTCATACCAGAAAGACACATTGTCTTGATTTCTGACCTCTATGAAAGGTAGTCATGCTGGATGTGCAAAATTTCTTAGGCATGGCATGGATGTATGAGGGATACTTCCTGATGATTATCATATGCTTACTGAAACAGAGGCAGAAATAAAATTATTTGTTCTCTTTCCTTTGAAGGAAGTGAGGACCTTGATAGCATTACCACATTATAACATGGGCAAGGTATTGGGAAGCAAAACCTCAGGTCTTCTGACCTTGAAACCTCTGACTTTCCACTAGACTGGCCCTTTCTAATCCTGGAGATGTGGTTCAGACATCTTCAGGGCACCTGGATAAATAGGGGCTATTGGCCCTTTTATATTTCTTTGGTTGATCTTTTAAACTATAATCTGGGTACAAGTATCTCAGTTTACTAATAGATCTAAGCATATATATCTTATTAAAAAACTTAATGGCTCCCACATTTCCAAATCTAGCTTTCTTCTTTTCTTTTTTTTTCTAAACCATCCATTTAAAAAATGCTTCCTTCTTGAAGTCTACCATGAATATCCCTGGTATTTTTCAACAGTCATCCAGGTTTCATCTTGAAACCTAATCCAAATAGTTCTTCAAACATTATGCTTTTCCTTTTCTAATTGCAAAACCATTCATAATTTACCTCAGATAATTTATTATATTTGTATTATTCCCAAGCTGTCTTGCATATGTAAATCTTATTGGCTTATTAGAATACTAGAGTCCTGGTACACAGATTCGTGCACCAATGGGGTCCCTTGGCCTGGCCTGCAGCCTCTCATACTCTGGGACCCTTCAGGGGATGTCAAACTGCTAGTTTCAGCCCAATCCCCGCAGGCTAGGCCAAGGGACCCCACTGGTGCACGAATCCGTGCACCAGGCCTCTAGTAAGCATATAAGATCTATGGTTAATCTCTTCCTATCCTTCCCCCTCCCCCCTTCCCTCTGAGATTCATCAGTCTGTTCCAAGTTTCCATGCCTGTTCATTGAGCATCTGTCCCCTGGTGGTCAGTGCATGTAATAGCTACCAGTCAAATGTTCGAAAGGTCACTTAGGCTTTTATATATATAGATAAGAGCTAGGAATGTGTCTTGCCACTATATGTAAACTCTTTGAGGGTGGGACCTACACCTTTATAAATTCTTATAGTTTCTATAGTACTTACATATGTACTAATTGCTTATAAATATTGGGCCAAATGAAATACAGTTCTTTTGCAGTCCTGTATTACCTGGTATAGTGCTGAGACCATAGCAAAGTATCCATGTAACTGAAAATCCTTATACATACAGTGACAGTCTGAATTATTTATAGATGTGTCTCTAGCTCTTAGCACAGGGAATGCCCTATACAAGGTACAAGAATACATGTTGAGTAAATGAGTGACTGTTATTAATATTTATTTCATTATTTCCATGTATTCCTCTTTCATTCTTCCCCAGCTACAAAGGAAATCACATAGATAAAAGCTTCTCAAATTCTGATGTGCATATGAATTACCTGGATATCCTATTCAAACGCAGGTTCTGTTTCACTAGATCTGTGATGGGACCTTTAAGATTAAATGTGGGTGGGGTATCACTAACTGGATTCCAAGTGATGTCTAGGTAGTCTACATATTATATTTTTAGATTACATTTTATTTAGTTTACAGATTACATTTTCAGCATCATGCTCATAAAAGGTGAAGAGCTTCCACATTTGCATTGAACCTTACCACTGAACATTAGCACATGTCTTTCATAAAATAAGTTTTAAAATCCTTAATCTATAGACTTTTGGTAAAGAGGTCCTATGCACCAAAATGAGTATTGTACAGTTAATAACACAACACCACCAATATCCAGTCATCCAGATCTGCTAAATAAGTATTGATCAAATCTAATTCTTTTTCAGCATTAAGTCTGATGAGAGATTCTGCTATTTAAAGATCAAACTAATGGTGTTTCCAGAAAGTGTTTGTGTATGACAAAAGAGCAATAACATCAGTGCCAGGAGGAATTGTTCAGGAAGATTATAAATTGGAGTAAAGATTTCTGGCATTTGGAAAATAATTTTAAAAACCCCAAAACCTTTCAGTGCTGTGTGAGAATTTAGATCTTTATTTAGAGTTGAATTTATCTTCATACTATTACAAAAGAATGTAAAATTAACTGAATTGAATTAAAGTCTTCAGACCAAAGAGAATTTGAATGTAATGTTTATCTATAATTATGCTATAGAATAGATAACATTTAAAAATACACCTTGTTTTTCTCATATTTTATCTCATGTGGAAACATCTATTACCCACCATATCCAGTATTTAGAAAAGTATATTAGCTGTCACTTGACCACCTCATGTTTTTTCATAAAATAATCTTTTGCAGTTAGGGTCATAGTTATACCTAAATATTTTAAAATGCTAATTGGCAAGCTCTGTGCTATGCAATCCATGGTAAGGTAGATAATAATAGGTTTTACTGATAATTAAGCAGTGTTGTGCTCTAATCAAAAGTCTAAGGGCTTAATTCAGTCATGAAAGAAACTGATTTTTCGTTTGTCGTTATTGCAGTAGATGCCATAGTAATCATCATTATTGCTGCTATTCTGTAGAAAGGCATCCATCTTAGAAGCCCTGAGTACATTTGCAGAATACATAATCAAATTTACTCTACCCATTTGCACACATCACAGAGCATGTTGTATCTATTCAGGTAATGCTTTGATACTGAACCTCATGCATGCAACTTTATACCATGTCTAAGATGTAAATGCACCATGACCATGCCTGAACAGAGCTTAGTGGGTAGTTGAGTAGAATAGATTTTTCTCTCTTACTCTAACTCTGCCCCTAATCTTTTTTCTGGTCTTGATCTTCCCAAAATTCACTTTCTCATTAATGAGTCTTGAGATATGAGCAGAGGAATTATAGAGAAGAAACAAAGAGAGTGTTGGATCTCAGGAGAAGTATTGCCAAAAAAGAAAAAAAATATTTTAATGCAAGAGGTAGAGAAACTAAGGGTCAAAGATAGGAAAATCTTGCCCTTTAGGGGGAAGAAAGAAGCCTGGATTAGGAGAAGAAATAAAGCCTGTCTTAGGATGCCTCAAAAATTTCAAAACAAATTTAGATCTGTAGAAAAAACAAACACAGAATGGCAGTTTTCATTCTCTTCTACCCAGTTTAATCTTCAAAACAAGTTCTTTGGAGATTTTAGTACTTGGATTACTTCATTATCCTCTACACTATTCCTATTTGTAATTCTTGACAAATTTAATATCCACATAGACACTCCTCCTAATTCCCTCTTATCAGTTTCTTGACTAACCCCGTTTTATCTCACCTTCTCTCACCACTCTTGAGTCTGTACTGCCCTCTTACACAGATTAAATCCCATACATAGTCCATGATTAGGAGACATACACTTACATGTATCTACGATTCTTTTGCCTTTCTCATTTTTTGTCATGAGAGCAGTTTAATAAAATTGCATTTCTGGTTAATTCTAACTCTCCATCTCTACTACTCATCTGTGCTCCTAAAGCAGAATGCGACTGGAGAAAAACATATAAAATGCTTGCTCAATGCCCTTAGGACATCTGTAAAACTGCCCCTATTTTCCTGCTCCTTTCTCTCTCACTCTCCAACATGGTTATTTCTTCTCTTCCTAAAACCATCTCTCCCATCCTCAATCTCATCTCATGACCTTGCTTCCCAGTTTATTGACAAAATGAAAGTAATCAGAAGAGAATTTCAACAAGCATCTACACCCTGTTTAATCAACCTACTAAAAATTGTGCCCATACACTCCCCCTTTCTTTTTGTTACTATGGTCCATGTTCCCAAGGTTAACCTTCTATTTTACATTAGCTTCAGCATTTTTTTCCTCTTGATATTATATTATTGCCACCAGCTTACAAAAATGATCTTGTTCTTCCCATCTTAAAAAATAAACAAACAGAAACTCAACAACAGATTCTTGGCCCGACTTTCCTTTCTAGCTACCACCTTTTAAAATGTATTCCAGGTAGGTTTTGCCCCACCTTTGCATAGAAGTCACTCTTATTAAGATTGTCAGTGATTTCCTTATTATTTGACTTCCTCCTTGAAACACCTTTTTTTTTCCATTTGGTTAGAACACCATAATTTTCTGTTATGCTTCTAATCTTACAGGCCACATACTCTCAACTTCCTTTGCTTTCATCTCACATCACCAAACTCTTAAATTTTGAGAGCCTCCAAGCTCAGGTCTTGAACTTCACTTTTTCATCTATTCTCAATCCCCTGCTGGTAATTTCATCTAGTCTCCTGACTTTAAATGTCATCTCTATACTGATGATTCCCAAAGTTCAATCTCCAGGTTGAACCTCTCCTCTGAAACCCAGACTTTTATATCTATTTGCTTACTTGATATCTCCACTTGGATATTTGGTAGGCATTTCAAATGTAACATATCCAAAACCCAAATCCCAGTCATTTTCCCCAAACTTAAGTATTTCATCTGAATACATAACAACACCATCCTTCCACCTGTTCAGATCAAATCCTTAGAATCATCCATGATTCCTCTTCTTTTCACCCCACAACTAATTTATTAGCAAATCCCTTTGACTCTAACTTTGTAATATATTCAGAATCTGACCCTTTCTCACCAATTCGTACTCCTGGCCTAATACCCATTGGATTT
>NW_005871236.1:1377517-1492156 GCF_000147115.1 Myotis lucifugus | reverse complement strand
GGTGACCAGGCCAGCAGATGGGGCAGTTAGGGGTGACCAGGCCAGCAGAGGGGGGCAGTTGGGGGCGATTAGGCCGGCAGGGGGGGCAGTAAGGGGTGACTAGGCTGGCAGGTGGGGCAGTTAGGGGCAATCAGGCCAGCACACAGAGGCAGTGAGGGGTGATCAGGCCGGCGGCAGGGGCGGGGGGGGGCAGTTAGGGGAGACCAGGCAGGCAGGCAGGTGAACGCTTAGGAGCCAGTGATCCAGGATTATGAGAGGGATGTCTGACTGCCAGTTTAGGCCTGACCCCCTGAGGGGTCCCGGATTGGAGAGGGTGCAGGCTGGGCTGAGGGGAACCCCCCTGCACAAATTTTGTGCACTGGGCCTCTAGTATCCAAATAATTATAAAATATAACTCAGATCATGTCAATCTGCTCATAACCTTCCAATTACTTCTTATCTTACTCTAAATTAAAAACAAAAGACTTTTCACTGGCTACAAGGTCCTTTGGTACCTCTTTGACATTATTACTATTCTCCCCCGTTGTTTCACTCAATAATCCTTGAACATTCCAGCCAACCCCACCTGTGTGAATTTGTATTCTTTGTTTCCTTGGCCTGTAATAGTCTTTCCTCTAGATATCAACATGGTTTACTTCTCCCCCTCCCTTTGCTTTATTTTTCATGTTACCTTTTTAGATTTCTCCAGACCCCATTCAAGTTTCAGCCACTGACCTCCCCATTTTCCTCTCCTGCTTAATTTTTTTCATAGTATTTATTATTATCTGATACTATTTATTATTATTTATTTTGTTTATAATCTCCTCACTAGAATGCATTCCACAAGAGCTGAAAATAATTGCTATTTATTCATTATTGCATGCCCAGGACAAACATTCCAGGTCTCTATAAGTATTTACTTGATAATAAATGAATGAAGCATAATACAATTTTGGTTATTATTTATTTATTTATTTATTTATATTGCCTTCTAAAGCACAGATTTTAATGAGAAAGATGCAAAAGCACCAAAATATATTGGTCTTTGCTCCCATTTACCTACTTTTAAGTTTTTGGAAAGTTTAAACACCAGTCCAGAGAGAGAAAAGCATCAGCCAACCAAAATTCTGGTCTCTAATCTGTTCAGTGTAGAGAAATCCCAAAGTGAGCACAGAGCTGGACACAGCCATGGAAGAGCTTAATATGATCATGTTGGTGCAAAGAGTGGGCCTTCAAATTTTTATCTCCGTGCATCTGAGTTCCTTCCAGGACTTTCTTTCCATGGAAACTAAAATCCCAGGTTTTGTATGATATCATTCTATTTAAGCTAATAGCCTGGAGTCCCTGAAACTTACAGTGAGGGCTTGTAGAACACTCAAGAGACAAGTAATGCCTATGGACATACCTCTGGCCAAGTGGTACAATTTTGAGTAATGAATCCTCATTGTCTGTCTTTGGCATCAAGCTCTAGGTATCTTCAGGAGACTTAGCTAGCAAGAGCAGGTTTCTGTAATTCTCCAACATCATGTGCCTGTACAAGACCCTCTGAGCTGGGTTCAGGTATTCCCATTTTTCTTGAAAGAATTCAATGTCAACATCCTTGAATATCAATCATCCCTGAGAAAAAGCCATTGCTGAACCCTCTTTCTTTTCCTTCCTCTTTTTCTGGGCTTTTTTCCCAGGCAGCAATTCTTTAGAAATCATTGCTTTGTAGTGTGACCTTCACTTTGATCTCTCACGTTTTGAGTCCATCTGGTGTTTTAATTCATGAGGAGCATATAGTATAAGAAAAAATGTTAACCCCAAATGCTTTTTCAAGAAGATTCTGAAGTTATTAATCTAGCACAACACTACCCATTCCAAATTAAACGGGGGAATATTTGTGGTTATCCAGATGTTTTAATTGCCCACAATGTGTCCAAGTAACCCAGCATTTCTAATCTCTCACTTCAATAACTAGAGTGGATTTAGGATAACTGGATTCAGTGTGACAACTCTGGGTAACTATTGCACTACTCAATGATAAGCTATTAGAAAAAAATCTTTTATTTAAAGATAGAAACCAGTGGAAAATGGGGTTCAATATGAAAATTCACTTTTCTGTCAGCTATACAGGAATTAATCAATTCTATGTTAGGAAATGCACACAGCAATAACTCAAAACATAAATACGGTTAGATTTTCAGGATAAGAAACACCTATGTGCTCAACATCTTTTTGAATCTCACTTTATTTTACATTAATCTTAGAATGAAATATTCACATTGCCCTTTATGTAAAAATAATACATGGATAATTTGGGATTATATGTATCAGGAATTTAGTAGTCTATTCTTTCTCCTTGGGTATTTTTATGTTTTTTTGTGATTTTAGTACTATTTCTGGAGAAAAAGTTGTGTTTCTTATTAAAGGAGTTTTACATAATAACCATCAGGTAGGAGAGATTTTTGGTTGGTGATATTTTCAGTGAGAACTTTTTTTATTGTCTGTATACATGGCAAGAGTAATAGTAAAAAAAATGAGTCAGATTGCACTAATTATTTGCTTAAAATAATACAATTACTCCCTAGAATAAAACATTTTCCAACCCCCCGCCAAGGACTTCAAAATCCTGTATCATCTAGCTCCTGTATTTCTCTTCAAACTAATCTCACATACTCTCTCCTATATTGATTTTCATCCACTCACAATGGTCAGCAAAATTTTTCCACTTCAAGACTTAGCTCATGCTATTCATTTGACTGGATGGTCTTTCTGTGAAGAATCCTGCAAGGCTGTTCCTTTGCATCATTCTGCTTCTGCCCGTGTCACTTCCTCAGTGAGTCCACCCTGATCTTCCTGTCTCGTATTAGGTCTTCGTATTTTCATTCTCATCTCTTTGCTTCATTCATGGAAATTGTCACAATCATATCCTTATGTTTATTCATTTTCTTCTTTACTTACTTTTTGTCTGCCTTCTCCACCAGATTATAATCTCCATGAGGGAAGAAAACATGTCCTTCTTAAGTATTCTTGAATTTCCACCTCCTGGAGTGGTGCTTGAAAGATAGTAAATGCCCAACAAATATTTATTAAGTGAATAAATTAATTATTGTGACAAGATGTAAAGATAGTCATTCACACATTAATAATAGTTGAAGGCTTAACAGTCAGTGAGATCACACACACAAAAAGCATGTGGGTCAAGGAGAGGACTGTGGACAGAACACTGTACAAGTAGAATCCTAATATTTATGGAACAGACAGAAGGGAAAAGGCCTGCTAAAGAGGGAGAAGAAGTAATCAGTGACTTAAAAAAGAGAGAGAGCCCTAGCTGGTTTGGCTCAGTTGATAGTGCGTCAGCCTATGGACTGAAGGGTCCCAGATTCGATTCCGGTCAAGGGCACGTACCTGGGTGTGGGCTCAATCCCCAGTAGGGGGCGTGCAGGAGGCAGCTGATCGATGATTCTCATCATTGATGTTTCTAACTCCCTCTTCCTTCCTCTCTGAAATCAATAAAAATATGAGAGAGAGAGAGAGAGAGAGAGAGAGAGAGAGAAAAAGAGAGAGAGAGCTGTTAGAAAAGAAAGGGACAGTAATACATGCCTTATGCTCTGTTGGGTCCCTGGTACCCAGCACACTGCCTAGTGTTTACCAGTAGTAGGCACTCAAAAAATTGTTCTTCTATGGGATGAAAGAATAAGGATAATGAGTTTTTACAGTATCAAATGTTCTGAGGAAATAAAGAAAGTAAGGTTTTAGTAATTAAGAGGCTATTGGCCACCTTAACAAGAACATTCAGTTTCTAACATATTATATAATTAATTTATTCAATATGTTTTTCCTATTTTTTGTCTCCTCTGTGAGAATGTACACTCCATGAAGTCAGAAAATCTATTTTTATTCACTGATGTTTCCCAAGCTACTAGAATAATTCCTAAACCAAACCAAGGAGGTGAGCATTGGAATTTTTTAAAGTCTTGGTTTACATTTAAAAAATGGTGTTTTTTTTTTGAATGCTTAATTCTTTAGTGAGCCAAAAGAATAGATCATTACTATATTACCAAATCAGTTGGACATTAGGTTTTCTAAGACTTTTGCACAACCATCCCCACAGATTTATGATGAGATCTGTAGATAGGTTTAAATGTCAGCAAGCATTATTTATTGTTAAGTCTGCTCAATGGAAGTCAGTCTTTTAAATCTCTCATGCAACAACAATAGCAAAGACCAGAGGGCTAGATTTTGTCTTTATCATCATGGCACATACCCCTTCCTGCTCACTGAAGCTACTGTAGAGAATATGTCACTCCAAGAGAGATACTTTTAAAGTCCAGAGAGCCTGAACTTTTCTGTAGATCAAGGCTTCACTCCCTGAGAAAAATCTGCAAATACCTTTGTAATCAATGGGACTAGTGTCATAACTGGCAGGTTATGGCAAAATGTAATTTACTTATTTCTATAAACTAGATTCTGACCCCAAAGGCTCTTGCTTTTTTCTTCCTTCATTTTTCTCAAGCTTTCCTGAGAAACAGATCTATTTTTATTTCCTGAAATTAGCTTTTTCATGTTTTTGGTGGTTGGCCTCTTGTAGTTATTCTGAACATATTTTTCACTTGGTCTTCTTATTAAGTCTAAAAATGGACAGTTTTAAATTGTCTCATGGTTATATGTTTTTTAATATTGTGGAAATTGCTCTATACCAACTGGACTAAAGTGGTCTGGGATAGTAAAGGGGAAGGAAGGTAAGTGGATGGTGTGAGAAAATGGTGAGTAAAGTAATTTGGAGAAGAGAATGTATGGAAAATTTAGGGAACAGTTTGGAGGGAGAAATAAATACCTGTGTGGATATATGTATATGGAGGTTGAAAAATTTAAGACTAAGAATTTATAAATCTGATTTTTTAATAACAGGTGTGTGTCATGTATTTAGATGTCAAAAAACTATCACTACAAATGGATGAAAGCCAAAAGGATTGCAATATCAGAACATCAATTTATCAAGACTGTCAAGTAGAGGAGGTATATGTTCTGAGGACTTGTCATTGATTGGTCAGCTGCCGTTTCCATGGCAATCCATGTATAGCTCAGACATTTTTTTTTCCTCTCCTATCCTCCACTACCTTCATTAAATCACAAAGAACACAAAGATTAATGAACAGACATACTTGGAAAATGTAATGAGGTACTGTAGCCACTGAAGTTGTGGCTGATTATTCAAACTGTAGAATAGTTACAGTCTACCCCCAAACACTGACAAAGCAACAAAGAAACCTTATATTTTTGTCTTAAAGTTGGGAAAAATGTCTTTTATCTAGGTAGTTTCTTGAACATACCACATAGGTTTAGGAAAATAATGATGTGTGCTTTAAAATGGAAAGAATTATTCCAGCCCTAGCTGGTTTTGCTCAGTGCATAGAGTGTGGCCCATAGACTGAAAGGTCCCAGGTTTGATTTCAGTCAAGGACATGTACCTTGGTGGCAGGCTTGATCCTGGTCCATGTGTGTTTCTCTCACATAGATGTTTCTCTCTGCTCCTTCCCCTCCCTTCCACTCTCTCTAACAATCAATGGGAAAGTATCCTTAGGTAAGGATTAACAAAAACAGAGTAATTCTGCTAGTTTTTTTAAATGTCTTTTTTACATATATGTTTGAATTTTGTATGTAAAATGAGCACATTTATCTACATTATGCTTCTCATCTGCACAGGTTTTGTTTGTTTGTTTGTTTGTTTTTTAACTAAAACTAGTCTTCTGTACTGTAAATGTAAAAAGTAATAGCACTTCCCCTCAGAAACTGAAACCAGGAAGATATTTTTATTCCAGATAGTTTGTTGCTACTGTTCCCTTCTCTAAATGCAAACAAAATTTCTGAGTCCTCATTGTAGTGGAATCTGCTGTTGGAGTAGTATTGACCATCTGCTTTCAATTAACTCTGCTTTGGATAACAGTACCTGGTTTGTCTTTGGAGGAATTGTTGTGTCCCCATTCTGAGGTCATGTACATGGATGTAGTGTGGATGTAGTTAGTTCCACTCTCAGCTCCAGAGCTGGGTGAGAGGTTAGGTCAGGTCTGGCCAATAAGGATCTCACAACCTTATGATGATTGGATTAAAGATGAGAGTCGGGCCAAGGCCAACCCGGAGTCAGATCTAAATAGAGTTAATCTGAAACTTTTGCCTCTGCAACCAGGAAAGAGGCAAGATCCTGTGAACTTCATCTGGGAGGATGTGAATCTGGAACAGCTAGAAGGTGAGATAGAGCACCTGCCTGGAAATGAAGCCACTGAGGAGAGGAGAGAGAGAGAACTGTAAAATAGGAATCATACTAGAACTTTTCTTATTGAATGCTGTAAGAGATCAATGAATTTGTAATATAAAGTACTTAAACTGTGCCTGGACTGTGTTCAATAATTGTTCGTTTTAATTAGTTTTCTGTCACTTGTAACTAAAAAAATCTCTATCTCTATCTTGATCTCTATACCTAATCTATACATATATGTCTGTGAAGTCTCAAAAGTAGTATACAGTAATCTAGAATTTGTACTTTTTAAGAAGCTATTATACTTATAGGCATATATAGAAAATATGAAAGATGTTGGCATGCAAATACTATCATGTGTTATTTATAATTCAAAAAAATTCAAGCATCTGTTTTGTCCCAAAAAAAAAAAAGCCAAGAAAGGTTAAATACCTTAAGGCCAATTCATGTAGTCATATATTTATGCTGTCATTAGCATGATGTCCATTATGTATTTTCAATGCATTGGTTTATGATGTTATGTTAAATAAAAGAAAAATCCAGCATATATAGCATGTATTTATAGTATATGTACATCCAATCTGACTTCAAGTGCATTAAATAATTATATAAAAAGAAGAGTGAGGGAAAGACAAAGACATCAGTAGCTGTTTTCATTGAATCTTGGTTCTATGAATGACTTTAAATTTTTCACTTTTGTATATTTTATAAATTGTATGTAATAAGCAATTAATATTTTAAATACTATTTTTATCTGTACTTATAGAACTTTACATATGATAAAATAGATTTGATATTGTTTTATACATATACTTAGAAAAGGGAATTCAGAAAAATAAAGAACCTTATAGATGTTTACTAATTTCTATAATTGCATTTTCATAGACTTTATAGGAAGCTAAGGCTGAGAAGTTGTAAGTTACTCAACATTTGACAGTATTTGGCAGATATTTTAAGACTCAAAAGACACGGATGTGAATCATATTTCAGTTTTTCATTTCTATCATAACACATTTTTTTCCATATGCAGCAAAGAGTGGATGCACAAATCTAAATTTGCATCTGGTTTCCATAGTAACTGCTTTTCAGCTTTTAACATTAGGCACCACCTGTTGTTCTATGGACAAACCATCAAATATCATCACAGATTATAGAGAGGAAAACAGGTGTAGATGCCTGTCTACAAATAGCACTTCCCTAATGTACTATTTCTCACTGGTATTTAGTCGTACATGATCATATACATAAAATAACCTTCCTCCCATGTCTGCACTTACAACAGCTATATTTCCTGAATTTAAAAATATGAAATCTATACTTTCATACACTGTTATGGCAATATGAAGCTCACAGTCAGGCATAATATGACATTATATGTTGAAATACACAACTATGCCATGTATTTTATATGATGATAGAAGATTCTGAAAATTGCAACATAGTTAAGACTCACATAAGCTCTCTGGTTTTTCTACATTTGCACAAGAATATACACACAGAGTCACACTTCTAAATATATCAAGTTATTTTAGAAATTGTGCAAACCCTTTTCCTCTGATTCATTTTTAGGCTTTCTTACTTGCAAACAAACCAGCTGTTGGGGAAGACATAGGGATTTTCCTTAATTAAAATGATTTCTCATCACTCTGATTTAAAGACCCTAAATACTGATAGCAAGAGTCTCCCTCCCAGGCAAGACTTCCTTTGCATTGAACAAAAGAATGTTCAGAAACTAGCTTACTTAGGTTTGATCATCTCTTGGATTTATGTGACTAAACCCTTAAGCTAGGTAAGATAAGACTCAAATGCAGTTTAAAAATATGATCATCTATTTAAATGGTTTATAGAATATATTGGGAGAGAATGTGGCTCACAGGCTAGCTAGAATGATTCATTGAAACAGGAGAATTTTGGTTAGTCAAGAGTATGTGTACTATTTACTTATCTGCCTGTTTGCTGTTCAACGTCTAGCACTTCCTGTCAGGAGTTACCCAGCCTCCTGTCAGTCCAGCATCTGTGTCAGGTTTCTGAGCGGTGAATCAAGTTCTGTCCATCAATCTCAACAACTGGGGCCCAAGTTGCTTTTGTAAAAAGGCTCTGCTGGGCCCTTCTCTCCTACTCGTCTTTTCTTCATCGTGAGGCAGTGGAAAGAGGCTTAGCTTTGAAGGATAACAGGCCTAGTTAGAAATCCAGTTTCACATGCATTAGCCATGTGACTTCTGAGCCTCAGGCCTCTCTACAGAGGTAGTAACACCCATCTCACATTGCAAAGTAAGGAGGAAATGTAGTACAGCCAATATGACTAAGCATGCTACTTAGCAGGAACTCACAAATTTTATTTCCCTGATTCTTCCCTACTTCTAAGGTTTGCCAGGATCCTCAGTTGGAGGTTAGAGTGATTGCCTCCTGGCAGCACTCAGAAGCCCAGGGCTCCTCCCTCCCACACAGCTTCCCCTGACCCTTGTCCTTAGCTCCACTTTCTTACTAACCACAGGAGTAGCTGCAGTGGCAGAAGGAGCGACCCCATAGTCTCAAGGAAATGAAAAGCATTTCCTCCTCACAAATAATTATGATCTGCTGGTCCCAAACCATGGGAAAGCAGGATATAACTTCCAGATTCCTGAAAGAAGCAATCAAATGGGATTAAAGGAGATGGTATCTGCAAAGTGCTCTGCAGAGAGCCAAACACACAGTAAATTCTCAGTAAATGTTATTTATTCTCATAAATTATTTTTTAAATGAGCGGCTAAACAAGTCAGTAAGGGCTCCACTGGATGTTTAGTTGAACAATATCCAATGAACTGATAATGATGGTGACCATGAACATGAAACCGATTTCTGGTTAAATAGGAGTTTGCAGAGATGACCTTTCAGATAAAACATAAAGGGTATGATATCTCGCTTCTCTTAAGATAGAGTCCTAGGTTAAATTAAGTTGGGACATAAACCACAATACAGACATTAATTTCACTCTCAGCTGAAGTCAGCACAGAATGACTTTCCAAAATCTTTCACCTTTGATGTTACAAGTGTTATTCTGGGACATTATAATCTCTAATGTGAACAAGAGCGAGTGATAAAGTTGTTCTGAACTTTTCATGATAGCTTCAAACTCTGGCGATGTTACCATTAAAATAGGAAAAGAAATAGATCAAAGAGAAAATGTTATATTGCTGGTCTAAAAGATGAAAGTTGTTCATTCCACTCCCAAATCTTCCCACTGTCATCTGAAGGAATATAGGTGATGAGTAAAATGTCTTGGAACAATAACATTTTAGAGGTCAAAAACATCATAAAAATCACCTAGGTCAGAGACCCTTAACTTCAAGTTCATGAAATAAGTTTGGGGTGGGGATGGGGGATCTGTGAGCCCTCTGAAATTGTGTGTGTGTGTGTGTGTGTGTGTGTGTGTGTGTGTGTATGCTTTCTGGCATGCTAAGAAAGCTGGAGGTGGAAAATGGGCATTGATTTTAATTTCTCTCTAGATAAGGATGTGGCTCAGCTGATGCATGTGACTCAAGAATAAAGGGCCAGCTCTTTGTAAAAGTGTCTCTGATTGGAAGCTCACAGACAGTTAGTGTAAATTCCTCCATGGTGAAGCAAGTCCTACACATAGAAGGGAACTGACATACAAGCATTCCTGTCTTGGATCAGATAAGATCCTAATGTGCTAAAATAGTGTTATCAGCTCCCTATTAGGTGCATAGGCCCAAGAGTAAGGACACGGGGTCAAATGCAGTTGCTCCTACTCTGTGTGACACATCACTTCCCCCAAATTTTGTATTTTTGGGTAAATAAAATAGAAAGCCAATTGAACTTTGTAGAGGATGTCTGCATGTGTATGGCCACTTCTTGCTAATCTATAATTCTGCAATCGGCATGATTCTGAGGAGATTATCTGTGCCTTTCATCAGATTCTCAAAGGGTCCTTGATCAAAAGGCTTAAGAACCACCTAGTCCAGTGGTCGGCAAACTCATTAGTCAACAGAGCCAAATATCAATAGTACAACGACTGAAATTTCTTTTGAGAGCCAAATTTTTTAAACTTAAACTATATAGGTAGGTACATTGTTATTAACTTAATTAGGGTACTCCTAAGGCTTAGGAAGAGCCACACTCAAGGGGCCAAAGAGCCACATGTGGCTCGTGAGCCGCAGTTTGCCGACCACTGACCTAGTCAGATGAATAAAATAATTTTACAGACATGGGAAGTGAAGTCTTTGAGAAGTTAGGAGATCTGCCCATGGACAGTTAGAAACACAACTAGGAAACAGCTCTATCCATGCCCAGTTCATCTCTTTTGCCACTAAGCTCTAGTAGAAAGGATGTACTTTAGGGACTGTTTCAATCAATTCAGGCTATTATAATGAATATCTAGACTTAATCAACAAACATTTACTTCTCTCAGTTCTGGAGACTGGAATTATGAGATCATGGTACCAGCATATTTAGGCTGCTGATGAAGTTGCCTTTTCTAGTTGACAGGTATTCATGTTCACTTGTATCCTCACATGGCAGAGAAAAATCTTTCTTGTATTTCTTATTAAGGTTAGGGTTAGGGTTCGCCCTCATGACCTAATTACCTCCCAAAGGCCCCACCTTCTAATATCTTTGCTATAAAGGTTAGGATTTTAGTATATAAATTTTGGGGGACACAAACATTCAGTAAATAACAAGAGCCTCAGCGATGCTCAGGTGAGTTAATGACAGCATCACACCACTTTAAATAATCAGGTGCCAGAAGTAATTCTATGATTGTATCTCTTTTTTCTCATAATCTTGGTTTCAGAGAGAACGTGATAAACCAGGGCAACCAGATAGCTAGACAACAGAATCAAGGCAGTAAATGACCATAAGCATAAAAACCAAAATTTGTTGCTATCAACAAGATACTTTCCCCAAAAAAACCATTGATCCATACACAATGGAAGAAGCAGCCAGAGTAGCTTATGTATCTCAATTTGGTTTTAGCTGCATATGGAATGGCCTCAGCGGTCAAAACTCTTCTGATGGGTTTGTTCCTCCATCTCCAACAACCTTTTTCATTTTTATCTCTAATAACATTGCTTCCTGCTTCCATGAGACCCCTTCTAGGAATATCCCAGAGAAGGCCACTTATCACACCGATAGAACCATTTCACTAAAGCAGCATCTCAACCCAATGGTCCTTTCGGGTTTCTCCTTCTCATTTTCTGCCTTTGGTCTTGGTTCCTCCTATATCTGTTTTCCTCCTCTAATATCACCACCTCTTCCTGTTTGGGTCCATCCTTTTTCTTCACAATTTAATGAACATCTAACTAGGGTACTCAAGCACATAATTTGATCAAGAACTTCTGCTAATCATCAACATGGCTACAAAAAGGGCTTTCTGGGATATAAGACTATAATATCTGCTATTCTAAAATCAAACAAATGGACCATTTCATGTATTACAACGTAGCATCAAGAAGTTTATAAAAAAAACAAAAACCTGGCAATTCTCTATGAAATCAAATTCCAGCAGGCAAAGTCTTCTGAATATTGTCAACTTCCCCTTAATAACCCATCACATTAGTAACAGCATAATGTTCACTGAGTACTTGCTGTAAGCCAAGCATTGTGCAAAGTTCTTTAAGTGCATTTTATCATTTAAACTAGAGCCCAGTGCACTAATTCGTGCAGGGGGGGGGGTCCCTTAGCCCAGCCTGAGCCCTCTCACAGTCCAGGTCCACTTGCTCCTTACTGCCCACCTGCTCACTGCTCCTCACTGCTTGGCTCGCTGCCACGGAGGCAGGAGGAGGCTCCCGCCACCACGCTGTGCTCGCCAGCCATGAGCCTGGCTTCTGACTGAGCAGTGCTCCCCTGTGGGAGTACACTGACCACCAGGGGGCAGCTCCTGCGTTGAGTGTTTGTTCCCTGGTGGTTAGTGTGCATCATAGCAACTGGTTGTTTTGGTCATTCCACCGTAATAGTTGCTTAAGCTTTTATTATATAGATATTACATCCATTTTGCAGATGTAGAAACTGGTTCAGAAAATGTAAGTAGGTAGTAAGGGGTAGAGCCAAATTCTAATCCAGACCAGTCTGCCTTCATGGCCAATTAAACTACTATGCATACATTTAAAACCCTTAAAACATACATATTAACAGTTTTTGTTTTAACCACTTCTTAAACTCCATGTTATTACTATAGGACTCTGTGTCTGTGTGCCTCTCATTAAAGGAATACTTTCAAATTTAATAATGTAATTCACCTAAGTTAGCATTTGGTGAGTGAGTCCACATTTATTTTATCACACCAGGAGATCCAAAATCTAATTAGTAGGAGTCCCCAAAAAAAGAAAAAGGAGATGATGAGGAACAAAGAAACAATACAATAACATTTCTCTAGCACCAGAAGACATGACTTTCAAACCCACTGAATCCTCAACACAATAATTGAAAAAAAGATGCTCCCATTATGGAAATTTAAACATTAGGACTAAAAACAAAATCCTTAAAGCTTGCAGAGAGTAAAACAGGTCACATAGGAAAAAATAGCCTAGACTTCTTAGAGCCTGGAAGATAATAGATACCTATCTTCAAAGTTTTGAGTGAAACATGTTGATTTCCCATTTTTCACCAAGCCAAACTAGGTTTCCAGTATGGGGATAATGAAAGCTTTTTTCATGAAACTACAACAGGCTGTACTTCAGCAAAATGGGAGATAAAACCAAGAATGAGAAAGACATGGAATCCAGGAGACAGGGATGCAATAGTGTAGAGCCAAAGGCAATCTCTAGGGTAACAGGGAAGGGAAGGCCCAGGATGGTAGTTTTGCAGCAGAGAAATAAGTCTGATTAGAGTAGGAAAATAGAGGACTCTAGAAGGCAGATCATCAGAAAAAAAGAGAATTTCTGGTATATCTGACAGGTTTGAACATGTAGAAAACTGGAGAATGTGAGAAGACTTAACCAGAGAAACTTGTAGCATTATAAAAAATACTAGAAGCCCGGTGCACAAAATTCATGCATGGGGGTGGTGTCCCTCAGCCTGGCCTGTACCCTCTCCAATCTGGGACCCCTCGGGGGATGTCTGACTGCCAGTTTAGGCCCGATCCTGGGCCGAAACTGGCAGTCGGACATCCCTCTCACAATCCGGGACCACTGGCTCCTAACCGCTCACCTGCCTGCCTGCCTGATTGCCCCTAACTGCTTCTGCCTGCCAGCCTGATTGCCCCCTAACCGCTCCCCTGCTGGCCTGATCAATGCCTAACTGCTCCCCTGCCAGCCTGATCGCCCACAACTGCCCTCCCCTGCCACGACCCACCTCCTCTGCCAGGACCCGCCTCCTCCGTGCGAGGCAGCAGAGACACTGAGACCAGCCTCCTTTGTGCCACGCAGAGCTGTGGGACCCCCAACCTCACCACACAGAGCGACCACCAGGCCCCGCCTCCACTGTGTGCACAGCCATCTTGTGGTGGCCATCTTGTGGTGGCCATCTTGTGATGATGTCATGCATGAGGACTACCTAGGTTTTTATTAGTATAGATAGGAGGCACTTGATAGCTCCAGAAAAACAAAAAGTTCTATAAGGATGAAAATGTGATGACAGTTCACTACTTACTTCAACAATGAGACATACTCATATAGTTATAATAATAAAAACACTAAATATGGATTTAACTAAAATAAAATTAAGAAGTGTGCAAGATCTGAATGATAAAGCAAAATAACTTCATTAACAGCATAAAAGAAGGTTTGAGCAAAGGAGAGGTATGTATGTGCATATGCACTTTGATAAATATATTAGGTTTTATGAAGATGAAAAATTTCCCAAATTCACACACACACACACACACACACACACACACGGGGTACCTGCTCCGAGCTTCTGACACAGTTGGGGGCAGACCCCTGGTGGACACACAGAAACACACATGGGGTACCTGCTCTGAGCCTCCATGGCACGGCTGAGGGCAGGCCCCCAGTAGACACACACACACATACACAGACAGGGTGCCTGAACTGAGCCTCCATGGCCAGACTGCGTCTTAGACTCACTCCCCACAGAGAGCAGGCCTAAGCCATCAATAGGACATCCTGGGCTGAGGGACCCCCACCCCCCAGTGCATGAATTTCGTGCATAGGGATATATATATATATATATATATATATAAATATATATATATATATATATCTTACATGTATATGTATATCTCTATATAAATTATCCCTGAACATTAATAACATTAGATCCTCCAATGAAGAAAATAGATAGATGGATAGCTAGGTGACAAGTGTGAGATAAGGACATTTTCTTGTATATCCTTATGTGGTTCTTGAATTTTGAACCATGTAGCCATAATGCTATAAATAAATCAGAAGCTTTTAAATATTAATATAGATCAGTCAGTATATGATTGACTTCTCATAATTAGTTTTGAGATTGTCTGAGTTGGTAATTTTTTAATATCCAAGCTCAATGTAGCCAGTATGAAGCATTCCCTGGCACAACTGTCAGGAAGAATTCATATGTCTCCTTCCCTAGTACGTTTTAAATCATTCTGTTATAGAATTTACCACATTGTATTATAGTTTGCTATGTATATTTCTGTCTCACCTATGGGGTAGAGATGGGTAGATATTCATAGATGCATTTATTCATTCACTCATTAACTAACTCCTAGACAAGGTGTTTATTCTACCCTCTATCTTTTGTGCCTAGCCTGGCAACTGACATAAGAATTCAATGCACTGTTTTTTTAATAGATGCATGAATAAATGAATAAAGTGAATTTGGAAATTCATCATAGGATTCAGGATGATAGCTCCTTAAAATCAGTATTGTCCATAATCTAGAAGACAATATTTTTTTTATCTCAAAAGTTGAGCTGCAATCATGTTGAATATACACCCTAAGTATTCTATGAAGAAAACTCTTAATTTATCTGCAGAAACAAAGGGAACTCTAAAGTTCCTTCAAATACTATTTTATAACCTTCCTTCCAAATATCAATTCTATCAAACAAAATACAGACATAAGAAATCAAAATGTAAAATGTTACGTAATTACATCTGCATCACATGGGTAAAATCTGTCCCCCAATAACCCTGAGATGTAGGAGATTTTGCTAGAGATAAGCAGATAAAGACAGCATGAGCAAATGATTCATGCCAAGTTGTACAACATGTCAGTAGCACAATTGGATTTCACCCAAACAAATCTATGCTCTCAGGTCATTATTTCAACCATTTCCTCTCACAAATTAAAAATCATATTTAATCTGAAGGTGAAGAGGTCATAGATACACATTGGAAAACTGACCCAAACCATTAAGAGGGGTATGATATTAGAAGAAGGGAGCTGAGTCCTAGCTGGGGATTGACCACCTGAGTATTTTGTTTAAAACAGATAATTGTAGGTGGTGTTTCAAAGAACTGCTGGGATCTATGACAAAATATTTTTCAAAACACAGACTTTCTAAGGGAGTCAAATGGTCTCACAGCTCCCTTTGCATGCCCCTCTCTTAGCTACTGTATCTTACTATATTTTAACAGATTTATACTTTCTTTCCCACCTGCTCCCCACCCCAGCTCCTTGTGACTGCTTCCTAAGAAGAAGCTATATCATCATTTTAATTCCCAGGGCTTAGCCTAGTGCTAGGCATGTGATCATACTTAATAAATGTGCAGAATAGTGGTTCTATTCTTGGCTATGCCCCTGTGCAGCAGATTCAACTAACATTGTACCAATAAACCAAATTTCAGTTTATTCTTCTAAAAAATGAGTGGGCCACTGGGTGACGTTTTAACTTAAAAAACATTTTTAAAAATATATTTTTATTAATTTCAGAGAGGAAGGGAGAGGAAGAGAGAGATATAGAAACATCAATGATGAGAGGGAATCATTGATTGCCTGCATCCTGCACACCCCCTATGGAGACTGAGTCCTCAACCTGGGCATGTACCCTTGACCGGAATTGAACCCAGGACCCTTGAGTCCACAGGCTGACGCTCTATACACTGAGCCAAACCGGCTAGGGACATTTTAACACTTTAAGTTCTAAAGTATGATTTTATGTTAAGTGTGAGGGAGGGAGGGTGATGACAGACAAAACAAAGAAATAAAAATAACATACAACAGAATCAAAGCCTTACCATGTTCCTGAATTCATGCTAAGAAAGGTCTTTATATTCATTTTCTCATTTAATCCTCAATCATCCCTAGGATCTAGAAACTATTTCTATCTCCATGTAATGCACAGAGAAACTGGATTGGTGAGTAACTCGGACAAGAGTCTGACAAAAGAGTTTGTATGTTTCAATCAAAACTCAATTTGGACTCTACATAATCACAGTCCAAAAAAGATGGCTGTGTTTAGCCTGACAATGGAGATTTAACCCATGGTATGTAAGTACTAATGATATATTAATAGTGTGATTTATATCTTACTAGGAAATCTAATTTGTGTAACCATATAATATCCTTCCCTTCCCTTTTTCCTGGACTTTGGAAGGACATAAATATTTAATCCTCTAGTTCTTTTCACCAGACTCACTGCCTGCTGAGAGATGAGTGACTCTGGGCCTAATCAGCAGCTCTAAGTAGATCTAAAGTCAGGATGGATGAGTTCAATAGAATTCTGTCCATTAATACACAAGTTTTACTTAAAATTACCAGGAGTGTTTGACACAACACAATTTTCCTAGACTTTATTTGTTACTAAACTTTATGTAGTTTCAAATCATCACAGCATTTATGGCTTCTCCCATTCCAACAACCCACTGCCATTGGGAGAGCTACCTAACTTAGGTTCTGTAAAAGATAGCAAAAAGGCCATGATCTCTGCCCTCAGTAAACTTACCTCCTGCAATGGCCTGCACATCTGTATGCACGCAACACATGCACATTGATTGAACAGGGAGATCATTCTAAAAAATGGCAGTGCCGGAATACAAATACAGATCTCTCTGTGGCTGAAGTGTGAACTCTTAGCATCTACTGTGTAACAGCCTCCCAGTTGACACGTTTCTTGCTATCAAAGACTGGATTATGTTATCTGTACTAAGGATTATATTGTCATATACAGAACTAAGTAAGTGCTGCTGATGGTGGTATGGAATAGAGTCAAATGAAACAAAGGTATTAAAGAGAATATTCCTGAATGTGATGCACTGAGAAGAACACAGCATCATGTCTGTGGTATTTTGGCAAAGAAGTACGACCGAAGACCAATCCTGAGAAAACATCAGGGAGACCCAGGCTCTGAAGACGAGTGGTGTCCAATAGCACTTTCTGCAATGACAGAAATGTCCTATATCTGAGCCGTCAATTTAGTAGCCAGGAGCCTCATGTTGCTATTGAACACTGGAAATGGTTAGTATGACTGGGAAGTAAAATTATTATCTTCTTTAATTTTAATTAATTTAAATTTAAATAACCACATGTGGCTGGTGGCCACTATAATAAACAGCCCAGCTATAGACCTCCACTACCAGTTGAAAACATGAAAGATGGAAAGAATGACAAACTGTTCACAGATTGGAAGACACTAAAGAGACATGACAACTAAATGCAATAAGTTCCTGGATGCCATCCTGGACCAGAAAGCAAAAGAGTCATTGTTGAAAAGCTTGCAAAAAAGAAGAATAGTCTTTGCTTCAGACAGAAGTGTGTATCATTATTGATTTCCTGACTCAAAGGCTTTCACAATGGTCATGTAGGAGAATAACTCTGTTTTTGGCAAGTTATAGTATTTAGGGGTGATGGAAATACTGTTTTCAGCTTCTTTCAAATGGTTAAAAAAAGACTAATGAGTGGAAATATTATAAATATAGGTGTGTATATACATATATGTGAATAATATAAATGTACAGAAACATACAGAGAAAACATAAAGGAGGGAGGGAGGAAGAAATAAGAGATGGAGCAGGTGGATGCATCAGCTGTAAATATGATTGGAGACATCCTGCTCTTCGAGGAAAAGAAGGAAACACATGGCTTTGGGGAGGAGTCCAGGGAGCCTGACACAGGTGACAACATTAGGAAATTTCTACTGAGCCTCAAGTACTTCTGAATCTTCATCCCCCTATGGAACGTTTTCATGATGTTCTGCATGATCGTGCAATTTGGCTCCTAAGTTCCAGATATGGAACCAGTAACACACCTTCCCAGATGCCAATCCTCCCTCTGTTGCTGACAACTTCAAGAATGTTTTTGACTGGAAAACTGGTGATCTTCCTAGAAAGCCCAAGTTCGTAGTGGGTGAAAAAAATGTTCACCAAGATACATTTGGATTAAACAATGATTAGGTTACCAAAGAGATCAAAGAAAAATTAAAAGCATCCTGGAAATGAATGACAATGAAAACACAATCCAAAATCTATGGGATACAGGGAAAGCAATCCTAAGAGGGAAGTTTATAGCTCTACAGGCCTACCTTAAAAAACAAGAAAAAAAATGGTAACAAATCATCTAACTCTACAACTTAAAGAACTAGAAAGAGAGCAACAAGAAAGCCCAGAGTGAGCAGAAGGAAGGAGATAATAAAGATCAGAGCAGAAATAAACGACATAGAGACAAAAAAAAATACAAAAGATCAATGAAACCAAGAGCTGGTTCTTGAAAGGATAAACAAGATCGATGAACCTCTAGCCAGGCTCACCAAGAAGCAAAGAGAGAGGATCCAAATAAACAAAATCAGAAATGAAAGAAGTGAAATAACAGCAGATCCCACAGAAATACATAGGATTATTTAAAAAAAATACTATGAACAACTCTAACAAACTAGACAACCTAGAGGAAATGGACATATTCCTAGAAAAATACTATCTTCCAAAACTCAATCAGGAAGAATCTAAAAATATCAATAAGCCAATAACTAGGGAGGAAATGGAAGCAGTCAAAAAAAGCTTCCAGCAAACAAAAGCCCGGGGCCAGATGGCTTCACAGGGGAGTTTTACCAAACATGCAAAGAAGAACTAAAACCTATCCTCCTCAGACTACTACAAAAATTCAAGAGAAAGGAACATTTCCAAGCTCATTCTATGAAGCCAGCATCACCCTAATACCAAAACCAGATAAAGACAACACAAAGAAAGAGAATTTCAGGCAAATATCCCTCATGAACATAGATGCCAAAATCCTCAACAAAATTCTTGCAAATTGGATCCAGCATTACATTAGAAAGATCATGCACCATGACCAAGTAGGATTTATCCTGAGGATGCAAGGATGGTACAATATCTGCAAATCAATAAACGCAATATATCACATAAACAAATTGAGAGATAAAAATCACATAATCATATCAATTGATGCAGAAAAAGCATTTGATAAAATCCAACACCCATTTTTGATAAAAACCCTCAGCAAAGTGGGAATAGAAGGATCATACCTCAACATAATAAAAGCCTTATATGACAAACCTACAGCCAACATCATACTCAATGGGCAAAAACTAAACTTGTTTCCCCTAAGAACGGGAACAAGACAGGGATGCCCACTTTCACCACTCCTGTTCAACATAGTACTGGAAGTGCTAGCCATAGCAATTAGACAAGAAAAAGAAATAAAAGGTATCCGAATTGAAAAAGAAGACGTAAATCTGTCATTATTCGCAGATGACATGATACTGTACATAGAAAACCCTAAAGACTCCATCAAAAAATTATTAGACTTAATAAATGAATTCGGCAATGTAGCAGGATACAAAATCAATGCCAAGAAATCTATGGCATTTTTATACACCAATAGTGAACTTACAGAAAGAGAGATTAAAAAAACAATCCCATTTACCATTGCACCAAAAAAATTAAGATACCTAGGGATAAACTTAACTAAGGAGGTAAAAGACCTGTACTCAGAAAACTATAGGATACTGAAAAAAGAGATAAAGGAAGACATAAACAGATGGAAGAACATACCATGTTCATGGATTTGTAGAATAAACATCATTAAAATGTCTATACTGCCCAAAGCAATCTACAGATTCAAAGCAATCCCCATTAAAATACCAACAGCATATTTCACAGACCTAGAATGAACTCTCCAAAAATTAATCTGGAATAAAAAAAATACCCCAATTAGCTGCAGCAATCCTGAGAAAGGACAAAGTAGGAGGGATCTCGATACCAGATATCAAACTGTATTACAAAGCTGCTGTGCTCAAAACTGCCTAGTACTGGCACAAGAACAGACACATAGACCAATGGAATAGAATAGAGAACCCAGAAATCTACCCAAACCACTATGCTCAATTAATATTTGACAAAGGAGGCAAGAGCGTACAATGGAGTCAAGAGAGTTTCTTCAATTAATGGTTTTAGGAAAATTGGACAGGTAGCCGAAACCGGTTTGGCTCAGTGGATAGAGCATAGGCCTGCGGACTGAAAGGTCCCAGGTTAGATTCTGGTCAAGGGCATGTACCTGGGTTGTGGGCACATCCCCAGTAGGAGATGTGCAGGAGGCAGCTGATCGATGTTTCTCTCTCATCGATGTTTCTAACTCTCTATCTCTCTCCCTTCCTCTCTGTAAAAAATCAATAAAATATATATTTTTTAAAAAATTGGACAGGTACATGCAAAAAAAAAAGAAAAAAGAAAAAGAAAAAAGCAACTAGACCACTAACTTACACCATACACAAAAATAAACTCAAAATGGATAAAGGACTTAAACATAAGATGGGAAAGCATAAAAATCTTAGAGGAATCCACAGGCAGCAAAGTCTCAGACATATGCCAAAGCAATATCTTCACAGATACAGCTCCTAGGGCAATGGAAACTAAAGAGAAAATAAACAAATGGGACTACATCAAAATAGAAAAGCATCTGCACAGCAAAGGAAACCATCAACAAAACAACAAGAAAACCCACTGCATGGGAGGACAATGTTGCCAATGTTATCTCTGATAAGGGTTTAGTCTCCAACATTTACAGGGAACTCATGCAACTTAACAAAAGGAAGATAAACAACCCAATCAAAAAATGGGCAATGAACCTAAATAGATACTTTTCTAAACAGAATATAAGGAAGGCCAAGAGACATATGAAAACATGCTCAAAGTCACTAATCATCCAAGAGATGCAAATCAAAATGACAATGAGGTACCATCTCACACCTGCCAGAATGGCTATCATCAACAAATCAACAAATGACAAATGCTGGCGAGGATGTGGAGAAAAAGGACCCCTGGTGCACTGCTGGTGGGAATGCAGACTGGTGCAGCCACTATGAAGAACAGTATGGAGTTTCCTCAAAAAACTAAAAATGAAACTCCCATTTTACCCAGTGATCCCACTTCTAGGAATATATCCCAAGAAACTAGAAACACCAATCAGAAAAGCTATATGCACCCCTATGTTGATAACAGCACAATTTACAATAGCTAAGATTTGTAAACAGCCTAAGTGCCCATCAGCAGATGAGTAGATTAAAAAACTTTGGTACATCCACACAATGGAATACTACACTGCAGTACAAAGGAGGAACTCCTACCATTTGCAACAGCATGGAGGGTCCTGGAGAGCATTATGCTAAGCGAAATAAGTCAGTCAGAGAAAGATAAATATCACATGATCTCACTCATTTGTGGAATATAATGAACAACATAAACTGATGAACAAAAACAGATCCAGAGACAGAGAAGCATCGATCAGATGCACAAACCTCAGAGGGAAGGTGGGGATGAGGGTCGGGGTAAGGGGGAGAGATTAAACAAAGGACTTGTATGCATGCATATAAGTATAACCAATGGACACAGACACCAGGGCGGGGGGTGAGGGCATGAGCAGGGGGAGAGGCAATGGGGGGATAAGGACACATATGTAATAGCTTAATCAATAAAGAAAGAAAAAGAAAGATACATTCGGTTTCCTGGCCATGTCACTGTTGTTTTTTAACAATATTTTCAATTGGTCTCTGCATTGAAATGTAGTCTACTTAAGGACTTATAGGAGGGTTTATGTAAGAGGCTGTGATAACATTGCATTCCTTACAGAAAAGAGAACATGTCTAGATAGTTTCATCAGATTGAAATCCCTCTTCCACTAAGATTTCATTAGAAACACATTTCTATTGGCTATTTCTTGGTTTATTTTTTAATAACCACCCCTTTTGGTTTGAATTACACATTTTTGGAAATCATTTCTTTCCAAGGATCTGAAACAGAGAGGTTGGCTTTTAAGTTTGATGCAGCCTCTTTATTAGACTCAGTGAATAACAAAAAATCAAAAACAAAAAGAAAAGAAAAGAAAAGAAAAGAAAAGAAAAGAAAAGAAAGAAAGAAAGAAAGAAAGAAAGAAAGAAAGAAAGAAAGAAAGAAAGAAAGAAAGAAAGAAAGAAAGAAAAGAGAGATGGAGAAAATATAGTGAAATGTTAACAGTGAGAAATCTGAGTAAGGGGAAGGTGGCTGTTCTTTGAACTGTTCTTTAAGTTTAAAATATGTCAAATAATTTAAAGAATAATTAACAATAATAATACTATGGGTGTTTGTTTTATATGTCTTTAATCAACAATATTCATTCATGCAGCAATCATTCATTAAGTATCTAGCTGTGCAAAGCACTTTAAGGAATACCCAAGTGAATAAGGTACTTCTTTGCCCTTAGGTACTACGTAGTCCATGAGAGGTGATAAAACATATTCATAACTACTACATGATACAATGTGAAAAATATTAGAAGTGCAATAACTACAAAATAAATTTATATTACATAGAAATAAAGCTTATATGGAAGATTATAAAATCTTTGTCTAAGGATGGGAAATGTTTTTAAGAGTAAAAATGGTGTAAGAAGTTATTCCTGTTAGTGAAAATAGAAGAAACTTTAGAAGCCTAAGTCAAAATTAGTGGTAAAGCTTAAATCCTTTCTATAGCAACCTCACAGGTAGTCATGCATCCTTGAATAAACTTGAAGACATACAGACAGAGAAATCATGACCCTGTCTGAGGCAGCTTGTTCTGTCATTAGATAGATTAAGCCCTTAGAAAATTCTTCTTTATCCTAAACTAAAGTGTGTATATATATATATATATATATATATATATATATATATATATATCCCACTCTGACCTCATTGGTCCTACTTCTTCCCTTTGGACCTAAAAACAACAAGTCTGACCTCCCCTGTATGACAGTTGTCTGTATATTTTAAAACAACTAAATTTTCTTTTCTCCAAACTATTATCATAAATTCCCACTTAAAAAATCCCTTCATGATCTCAGTCACAGTTCAGATTTTTCTCTTTCTTAAAGTGTGCTGAGCCTAAATGAGACCAACCTTTTTCATATCATTGGATTAGTATCAAGACTGGTGGGGCCATTGGCTCCTGCTTTTAAGACATGCAAGCATATAAACCTAACCAGTGGACACAGACAACAGGGGGTGAGGGCATGAGTGGGGGGGATGGAGGGTAATGTGGGGATAAGGACACATATGTAATAACTTAATCAATAAAGAAATTTTTTAAAAAGACATATCTTTCCACTAATGGACCCTAAACATAGTTGCTTTGGGGTAATGCCACAGCATGCTGAGCACTTACATTGAGCTTACAGATAACTAAAAGCTATCCTGCTAGGCTATTTCCTATGTTACTGTTGGGTACTTGTAGACACAAGTGTGGACCTTCCATTTTATCACTATTATGTGGATTTTCTTAGAGTCCAGCAATCACTCTAGTTTATGGAGATCCTTTTGGGTCCTGACTTGACATGCAAAATATTCTATATCCTTCATATAATTTTAATTGTAATGAGATTAATTGCTTTGTGGTTATGATTAAAATTTAATTGTAATAATTGCTGTAAAATAAATTATAAAATGTTTTATGTAAGAGATACATATGAGAGATAGTAAAATACAGAATTGTAAAAAAAAGGCTGAAAAGATAGTGGAGAGAAAGAGATAGACCATGTTGAAGAGAGAATCATAAACTAAGTAATTGGTAAAACATAGGAGATCAGGAATTTTACCCATCTATCAAAAGTGATTGCTCCAGAGAGAGGCACAGGCATAATTACACCTGACTCCTAAGGCCCTTTATAACAAGAGCTATTTCTCATGATCCACTTGATGAGATATTGGAACATGCCATCCAAACTTGGTATGCTTGAGCTATTTGTAAATAAGGTCTTAAATCTGCTGCCTAAATTTTTCAATAATTCCTCCATCACCTGCACAGAATCCATGGTATGGCAGACAATAATCTCTACATCTGGCCCAGGCATTAATATCTTGCCACTCTTCTCTGCATGGAGAAATCAAATGTAGATACACTAAACTCCAAAAATAAGAAGTGACCTGCAGTTCCCAGAACAGATCAAGCTCTGTTTGCCTCCACACCTTTGCACATGTTGTTCCCTCTGCCTGGCACGCTTCCTTCCTTCACTTGATAAAGCCTTGGCTCAAGGTTTAGTTAAGGTGCTATTTAGTTTCAAATTGTTGATATTTCCTTTTTTCAATATCCATGTGTTTGCCATGTCTATCTATTTTGCACATACGTTTGCCAGAGAATTTCTTATATTATGATTACCTCTTTGTCTCTCTAAGGTCCTGCAGAGAGGCTAACAGAGTGTCTGGCATATAGAAGATGCTCAATCAGTGTGTGTGGAAAGAAAGAAAAGGAAGAAAGAAAGGAAGGGAGGGGGGATAAGAGAAAGGATGGAGGGAAATATTTATACTATCAGTCTGAAATCAGGTTATTTTATTGGTTGGGACTCTTGGTTGTCAGTATGAGCCACCACATGTGAAGGGGCAATACAGGAGTGTCTCTCAGAGAACCCAGGAAAGGGAGGGAGCCAGATCCCTGGAAGGTCTGAAACCAGAAACTGAAAAGGCATCAGAATACTTTTATTCTCTTTTTCCAGATCATCTGCTTTGTTCTCCTTTCTGGCTGCAGAATAACTTTTTACATTCCCTACATAGCTTCTATTTACATCTGAGACTTTTAGCTGTATGTCCTGACTAGCTCATAATCCTTCTATTCAATCCCAAATGTGGGGAAGGAATATGTTTGACCCAGGTTGCATCAAGTATCACTCATAGTCTAATCAGTTAAGATCAGGAAAGGAGTATATAGCATGGTGAAAATATAGCTGCTCAGGGGTGGTCTACAGGTAGGTAAACGCATTCTCAGGGAAGGGGGAGTGGCTCCAGGGCTGAGTGGACACCCAAACATTGTCTGTTATAGGAGGTCAAATTTGCCAAAGAATGCAGCAAATTGTTGTTGCCAGTCCAGGAGCTTTGGTTAACAATCTTGGATACTATAAAAAAATTATTTGAAGGTTTTATGGTAAAAGAGCAACAAAAGTTGTGGGGTTTTTTTCAACCATGGTTGGTCTAGGACAGGCCTATACTGAGCATCTACTCTGTAACTCAGATTACTATGAATTATGGGTGAATAAGTACAGAGTACAAATGTGTGTGTAAGAGGAGCATCTTGGAGTAAAACTTCATAATTAATCACTTGAAATCTGCATTTTATGCCCACTGATGATTTGCTCTGCATTTCCCCTAATGTTTTACATTACAAAAGACCCAACTAATTTTTTCTGGAGTATATTCAAAGAACAGTGAGCAATCGATTTTACTGGAGCATATAGTATGCAGAGGCAGCAGAAGACTATAAAAGTTTCAAAGTTAGGCCAGAGAACTAGGATAAGAATCTTTAGCTTACTTGAAAGAAATTTGGAAGTGTTGACAATTGTTGATTGCATGATTAGAAGTACATTTTAAAATAGCTATGACACTGGTATAAAGAATGAAGTGAGCCTGGCTGGTGTGGCTCAGTGGTTGAGTATCAACCTATGAACCAGAAGATCAAGGTTCACTTCCAGGTCAGGGCACATGTCTGGGTTATAGGCTCCCCAGTGTAGATCCCCAGTGTAGATCCGAGGCAGCTGATCTTCTCTCATCATTGAAGTTTCTCTCTCTCTCTCCCTCTCCCTTCCTCTTTGAAGTCAATAAAAAAATATATATATTTTTAAAGAATGAAGTGAATTGGAAGGTTCTGAGTTGTATTTGGGCAGAAAATGACAAAATCATGCAACTACATGGTAGCAGAAGAAATAGAAGTAAAGGGGTATTTGTGGTATATATTCTATTTGAGTCAGGGTACATTTAAAATTTTATGAAAATTATGGCCCTTTCCCCATAGATTAGATGGTTCACAGATTTCCTAAAGCCTAGTCATGACCCTACATGAGAACCTCTAGATTAGAGAGACATTGAACGGAAGTAAAAGAGCAGATAGAACTTTGAAACGTTGGATGTGGAGGTGAGGGAGCTTCTGTCAAAGATGACGTGGCAGTTTCAAACCCAGACGACTAGAAACAGTGTGTTGCCATAAACAGAAATGGAGAAGAAACTGGAAGTCAAGTTGGATTTTCCATATGGGGAGGTGTGGAGAACACCATGCATCTGGTTTTAAACACTTTGCCTCTGAGATTCTTGGGAACAGCCATGTGGACTTGGGGTGTACAACTACATTTTTGAGAATAGAATCTTTTCCAGGTATTTGATTTAACTCAATGAATGATCATTCAAACCCCAGGAGAAAGCTTTCTTAAAAAATTTTACACATGAAGTACACTGATCAAGGTCACACAGTTCGTTAGACAGCAGAGTGAGACTTAGACTCTAAGTGTGTTGGACTACACACCTGTGTGCCTCTACTGTGCCAGTGTCTCCCTGCAGGTGGCTATCAAGACCAAGCTAGAGTTTTTAATTGTCATTCTAGTCAGTGGCAAACAGTTTAGAGTTGAATTGTTCCGTAAATGTTTTGTATTTGGGGGTGGGCTTTGGTTTCCACGTGGAGGTTATAAATTTTTTAAGGGTAGAGTGGCATCATAAATTCCTCTTGCCTCCTTCTATAGCACTTCATGCAGTCTGGACCCAGAAGAAACCTCACTGAAAACTTAGATGATTAATGATTCTGATCCCAGGTAATTATTGCATAGCATCTTAATGTTGAGGTTGCAATCCTCATGAATCATTCATTTGGAGGCCTCCCTCTTGGGTAAACTGGAAGTATAACAGGAAGGGAAGATGGAATATGTAGAAACAGTAGCAGAACAACCGGTTTCATCCTCCAACCTTTCCAACTCCCAGTCTCTGAACCTTTTTTCCCTTTCTCTATCCCACAGTGTCATTATCAGAAATATTAGCAGTACCTGGTTGTGCTTGCTGGGGCTGGCGGCATCCCTATGCGACATTGTCAGCGATCCCAACACAGATCTTCCCCATTCATTTCTGTAAGATTCATTAAGTATCCCAGCCATGACTTAGAAGCATTGTGACATTTGACTAACTCAAGTCTGCTGACCTAATACCTCTGTTCAGAAGTGACTGGTGACTGCTACCTGAGGTGTGGAATTAGAGGAGTAATTTGCAGAGATCATCAGACACACAAGAGAATTATTGAGGCCTGACCATGCTTTTCTTGAAATAAAAGCAATTTAAAATTGTCAGTTGGACACCCCCCCCCATGATTTCCTAAAGACTATAATGTTAACCTAGTAATAACTACCATTTAATTTTCTTATCTATTTGGGGAGCTTTCTAGGTGCTTTAAGTATGTTGATTTATTTAATACCAAACCTAGTTTCCTAAGAAAAATGAGTCTCTAGGTTACTTTCAAGTCTGTGCAATGAAGCTTAGAGGGAAGAAAGGAGGTAGAGCTGAGACAACCTATGTGGATTAGAGATAGAGCTGCTCAAAAGTCCCTGGATAATTTACACATCCCTGAAAATTTTATTTTTATGGTGACCCAGGGACCCTATTAACATCACACATGACTAGAACTATACATGTCTTGTTTACTAGTATATCTCTAGTGACTAAAATATAGTGGATGCTCAAAACTATCTGTTGAGTGAAAAAATAAATAGAACATTGAATAAATGATTCCAGGCAAGGTCTTCTTCATATATAGAAAACATGGGTGGTATCCCAAACTACAGATCTGAGCAGTAAAGAAAAGAAACCTTTGCCCAATTATGCTATTAATATTTCACATTGCTTGTATCCCATCACTAGACAGTGTCTGTTTTTAAACAGTAAATGTCTCTCTACTACTTAAGGCATATTAGGCTCTTGGCAATCATGTAGAACAGGGGTGTGGAATGTCCAACCCTCGGGCCATATAAGGCCCGAGAAATCATTTGGTCTGGCCCTGCCAAGGCATTAGGGGTGAGTTTATTAAATATTTGACCAAATATAGCAGGCTAATTTTTAAGTTGATAATTCTGTATGGCCTGGGAATGATATTATAAACATCCCAATGGCAGAAAAAAGGTTCCCCACCCTTGATGTAGAACTTGGAGAGAATCTGGTTATCAAATTCCTTTCTGCCCAGACTGCTAACTGAGGCATGAGTACTGTCAGAAAGCTGAAGGGGAAAAGAGTAGTAAGGCCTATGACTCTATGATTCCAAGAAGAGTCAGGGACAGGTTCTCTGCCTTCTATTGTTATTCACTAAAGTAGGGCCCCAAACTGTATCTAGTCTTGGGATAGAGGCCATGAGTGGGCCCTCAAGAAGAAAAGCTGAAAGCATAACCCTGAGCTGTTCCGCTGATGAGGAATCTCAGGGCAGGAATTGTTGAGCCAAAAGGAGCTCCTTCCAAGAGCATCTGTAACAGTAACAGAGAGGAAGAAGCCACTGGGAGTTCACTGAGACAAGATAGACTGAGGACATTTTATACCAGAGATAACCATCCTCTCTCAACCTAGCAAACTAGAGAAAATTAGAGATGATTGATCAATTGCAAGTCTCCTCTCCAATAAAAGATTGACAATTGCCTGCTGAATCAGTTAATGAGGCCAAAGAAAGGAAAATCATGGTTTCTTTGCAACTCTAGTCATATTCCAATATCTTTAGTGGGTAGCAAGAAGTAGGCTGAGGCTACAAATGCCTAAAGCAGAGAATGCTAACTGTTCACCAAATTTTCATTTTCTTCTTGCCCTTGGCCCATAGATAAACTAAATTTCTTAGCCTATTTTGCAGTAGTTCTCACAAGCAGAACACGAAAAGAAGGAATATGTGCTGGTTCAGGGCCAAGGCATTAAAAGAAGCAGATGTGCTTCTTCCATGCTCTGTCCCCCGACTGTATTCAGCCAAATGGAGATGGCAAAGCCCTAGAGGATGGCATAGCCATGTCACTGAAGAAGACTTGGTTCCTGAATTGCCACATGGAGACCGCCAGGTGCTGACAAGTAATACTGATCTTAAACACCTTTCAAGTTGGCTGTTGAAGAAACAAGAAGTAAGCTTTTGTTGGGTGGAGCCATTATGCAATTTGGATGTTTGTTACAGCATCCTAGCTCATCTTAATTAATATATGCCCCAAAACACATCCCTAGATAACAAAAGATGACTGAGCAAATTTCAGGAAGAAGATAGGACCCCTTGGTGAGGAAGGCTCAGCTCCTGTGATTCCATTAAACAAGATCATGAATGCTATGGAAGGGAATCATCATCAGGAAAGAGACGTTTTTTAAAGTAATATCCCCCCTTCTCAAGAGTGACATAGAGACCTCTTGCTGGTGTCATTATGGTACTGGGAGTAAGTACAATGAAGGAAACACTCAGGGTAAGATAAGAACATATAACAGGAGGTGTGATGAAATATACTAAAGCATAAGTGTTCAAGAAGAAACTGAACACTGTAAGTCTGCAAACATGAAATTCAGTCCTAAGAGTTTAAATGGAAAGCAAAAACATGGGGAGCTTTAGTATAGACAAGCTTAATATCCCTGCTCACCTCGCTGCTTCTAGCTTCTTGATCATATGGTAGGGAAGAAGCTATTATATCCTAAAATTAATTTCTAGCTGCATATCAACATCCAGTCCATTAATACATGTTAGGTACCGGTGTCAAATTCCTTTAAAATGCCAAACTGATCACATGTTACCTGTAAAACCTAGAAGGTAATTTGCCTTAGAGATTCAGAACATGATACAAATGACTGGGCTTCTAGGAAATACTAAAGTTATCATAACAAAAATATTTTAATATTATCTGAGGAGTTGATTTCAACTTGGAATTTCCAGAATCATAATAACTCCTCATAAGTATGATTGGAGAGGGAGACTAATTAGCTATTGTCAGAATTTTAGAAAGCCCTAATAGAACCCATATATTTACTGGAGGACATTGACAATTTAAAAACCTTATCTTTGCCCTAACTAGTTTTCTCAGTGGATAGAGCATTGGCCTGCAGACTAAAGGGTCTCAGGTTTGATTCCAGTCAAGGGCACATGCCTAGGTTGCGGGCTCAATCCCCAGTGGGGAGCATGCAGCCAATCAATTATTATCTCTTACTAGTAGCCCGGTGCACTGGGGTGGGGGGGGGGAGGAAAGGGGCCCCTCAGTCTGGCCTTCACCCTCTCCAATCTGAGACCCCTCAGGGAATGTCCAACTACCTGTTTGTGGCCACACTTTTAAAAGATAACAGCTCCATTGTTGTTTCTTTCTTATGCTTAAAACCATTGGAATTAGTAGGTATTCAAAGTGTGTATACATTTTGGGGGGACACCCTGTATATCTCTAGTCAGCGGTGAAAGAAACCAACAGCAGATTTGGAACCCCCAGACAGGGAACCTCGCTCACTCCTCACATGTCTCCCCACTTCACTTTCCACCTTCGTGGGCAGCAGGAGAATCAACGTTTTCTCTCATTAATTCAGAAAAGCACGTCCTATCACCCGCTGCCTGGCAGGAGTGCACTAGGCCCCAAGTAAGCGAGGCTCAGTCAGGGCAGCCTTCGCTCATGGGTGCTGGCACCCAAAGTGCACATTCCTTCTCTACAGTCGCCCCTACTATCCCATTGTTTCACTGAGAGGACGGAATTCCTCTCTGCCTCTGGGTTCTTGATCTTGAACACTGACCGAAGGCACCTCAGTGAGGGCCGCCCGCCCCACCAGGTGTATCTGTCTGCACCTGCTCCTGCCTCAGCACCTGCATTAACCCCCCAGAGGTGATCTCGTAGCTGCACTGGCCTCCCTGGGAACAGGGCATCACCACTCCGCCCTCTCACTGTCATCTCACAGGCGCCCACTCTCAGCACCCGGAACACCCAGACACTCTCCAAAGGATGTGAGCGCATCAGAGGGGATGTGTGCACATCCTGTGGGGGCGTTAGGCATGCCGGGTTGATGGAATTGTGGTGGAGAGGCGGGGGGAACTTGTGCACGCCTTGGTTTGCAACTGTTGCAGGCGGGGGAGGGTGACAGTGTGCTGGGGGATGTTCGCATGCCAAGGGGGATGTGCACACCGGAGGCCTCTGGCTTTGCAGATCCGCAAACCCCCATGGTGCCGCCAGAAGGACGTCAGTTTGGCCCGCCACAGTGGCTGTCCCTGTGATCCTGCACCTTCTGGGCCAGGAGGCGGGACTTGCGCAGCCACTCCTGGGCGCTGATGGCCTGCAGGAGCTACTTCAGCTCAGCCTGCAGGCTCCTCTTGGCACGCTCACAGCTGTCACCACCGCCATGTGGGGAGTACAGGCCGCCCTCCGCCGGCCTGCCTCCCCTGTCCAGAGGCTCTCTGCACTGCTCACCTGCCTAGAGTGACTGAGGCTGGGTGGAAGCCAGGCGTCCTTCCCTGCCCAACCCCGGCCGATCCGCCCCTGTGCGAGCTGCCGCCCCACCGGGAAGGGTCACGGATCCCGGTCCGGGGACCGCGGACAGTCTCAAGCACTGCCCCCCACCCGGCAGGGTCACAGTTCTGGGTCCCAGGACCGCGGACAGCCTCAAGCACTGCCCCCCACCCAGCAGGGTCACAGATCCGTCCAGGACGACGGACAGCCTTTCCCGCTGCCGCCTGCCTTCAGTATGCAAATTAGCCGCCATCTTGTTGCTTCAGGGTGGGGGTTCCCACTGGGGTGCCTGGCCAGTCTGGGTGAGGGGATGATGGCTGTTTTCAGGCTGGCGGGCAACTGAGGCTCCCAACCTCTCCTTTTTTTCTTATTCTGGGATTTATTTACCTTCTATGGCTGTCACTGGAGCTGAGAGCCGGTTTTAGCTCTGAGGCTCGGCTCCAGCTATGAGACCTCCGCTGCTGAAAGCAGGGATCTGGGTTTGTTTGGGTTCTATAATTGTAACACTGTTGAGATTCTGCTGGCTGAAGCCTGGCTGGCTGAAAGCAGGTTTCTGGGGAATGTTTACCTTCCATATTTGCAACAATGTTTCTTAGAGTTGCAGCTCAGAGGCCGGCAGCAGCAGGTGGGGAACCTTGGCTTCCTCCGTCACTGGAGCAAGCAAGCCTCCTGTTCACTTCAGTGCATGGCTGCCGGCCGCCATCTTGGCTGACAGTTAATTTGCATAAGGATATGCTGATTAGCCAATGGGAAGGGTAGCGGTCGTACATTAATTACCATGTTTCTCTTTTATTAGTGTATATATATATATATATATATATATATATATATATATATCCTCCTGTAATAAAAGGAGACAGAATTATAGGTGTGCTCTTCTCCCACTGTGGGATAAACAAAGATCATCCAAATGAAAAGGCAATTTATTCAGAGTGTGATTCAACCACCATCACTTACATTAGGCAAAGACTCAAAGGCAGGTGGGGACTTGGAAAGCTGTATAGAAAAAAAAAAGGTTGGGGGAGAATTTGGGTGTGCTCTGATTGGAGGTTTTTGGCATAGAGAAGCTGGAAGCAGACTAACTAGAAGGGGGATGATCTATATGATTGGTCTACAGAGCATCTTTGGCTTTCTTGTTGATCCTGAATTGGAAGCAGAGGATGAGGAACAAAAATTGGGGAAGTTGACAGTCAATGAACAGATCCTGAACTTTCTGGACTGATTGCTTCAGAAATTGAAGCTTAGCTTCTTGTGCTGGTTGCTGCAGAGGTTGTAGATCAGAGAATTGTATAATCCTTTCTGATCTCTCTCCTTGACACACATTCATCCTGGAGCCCAGTGTTAGCCCAGGGATTTCACTTTTTCTCCACTTTCCCTGTTTTTTTTTGTTTGTTTATTTTGTTTGTTTGTTTGTTTGCCACTAGCCTTTTAAATGCAATTCCCCCAGCCTGGCTAGTCCTATACCTTCACTTATTAATGAAACATTATCTTCACATCAATGGCAGCTTAAGCCCCATTGCCAGTCATTACATTTTCTTGGATAACACTTGTTTCAACTAATTTTACTTTTCTTTATATTCGTGCTGCATTTAGAATGTGTGCCACATCATTGAACACTTAATTATAACATGTTTTAAATTGATTTTCATTAATTTGTGCATGTTAATCTTATCTCCCCAGCCAGATGATAAATTTGAAGGCTGGTATCATCACTTATACTTTCTCTTGTATTTCACAATACTTGGCAGTGCTGAGTCCTTATAGCAAATGCTCAGTAGATGTGAATTGAATATTTTCTATACCCTCTATTCAATTGAAGGGATAAAAGGAAACAGACTCATCATTTTATCCATCACCATGCCAGGTGCTGATTTCAACCTCAATCACCCCAATTTTATGGAAGATTTTGTGCAGTAAAGTTCCAGGACCCAGAAGAAGGGCTTCTTTCCCATCAAGTGAAAAGGAGGAAAGAAGACTCTAGTGATTTTTTTTTCACCTTCTAAGCCTCGTATAGCAGTGAACCTTCTGAAAAATTCATGAGATACATATTGAGTTTTTCAGCAAGAAGAATGCATGGTCCTAGCGATCAGAAGAAAATAAAAGTCAAATGGCTCCCTGAACATGTGGTAGAAGAAATGGAAATTCATGTGAAAAGCTGTAGGAGTATGTACATTTTTCTAATGAGAATTCTCTACATATTTCTGAGAGAACTTCAAATAAATTAAGAATAGCAGCTGGAGTAGAATCAAAGAGGAGAAGTTGTGAATATCTTTTTTATCTAAAACCAAAACAAGGATAGACTAGTATATATATATATATCCTATATAATAAAAAGATAATATGCAAATTGAACCTAACAGCAGAACAACTGGGAATGACTGGTCACTATGACACACACTGACCACCAGGGGGCAGACGCTCAATGCAGGAGCTGCCCCCTGGTGGTCAGTGTGCTCCCACCGGGGGAGCTCTGCTCAGCCACAAGCCAGGCTGATGGCTGCCAGTACAGCGGTGGTGGTGGGAGCCTCTCCCGCCTACTCAGCAGCACTAAGGATGTCTGACTGAAGCTAGGCCTGCTCCCTGCTGGCAAGTGGACATCCCCCAAGGGCTCCCAGGCTGCCAGAAGGATGTCTGACTTCCAGCTTAGGGCCAATCCCCAGGGGAGCGGGTCTAAGCCAGCAGGTGGTCATCTCCCAAGGGGTCCCAGACTGCGAGAGGGCGCAGGCCTCTCTAGTATATATATATATATATTTTAGAGGCCCGGTGCACAAAATTCATGCATGGGGGGTCCCTCAGCCCAGCCTGCCTGCACCCTCTCCAATCCGGGACCCTTTGGGGGATGTCCTTCTCTCAATCTGGGACTGCTGGCTCCTAACCACTCACCTGCCTGCCTGCCTGATTGCCCCTAACCATCTCTGCCTGCCTGCTAGCCTGATGGCCCCTAACCGCCTCTGCCTCGGCCCCCGCCACCATGGCTTTGTCTGGAAGGATGTCTGGAAGACGTCCAGTCTATCCAGTTTAATTAGCATATTACCCTTTTATTAGTATATATATATACACTATATATTTGGTGTATGGACAATCCAGCTACATGTCTATGCATGAGAGGTTATTCACTGATGCAGCTCTTTTTATCTAGTGGTGAACCAGTGGTGTGCTAATGTTGTTAATACCAGCTTTTGAGAGCCAATTGTTCAATTTTCAGAAATTTTGCTCACCAGTTAAATCATTGATAGCTTGAAATCAACTGGGTCATAAATACACCATGGAAATTAGCAAAGACTATAAATCAGTGCTCTTCCCACCCCACCCCAGCACACTGGTGGCAAAAGAATAGGGTTATCCATCTTCCTTTCCAGAGAGCACCATCAGGAAAGAGGGGGTTGACCTGACAAATCCCACATTTTCTAACTTCCATGAGGGGTCCCCTAGAGCCAGAAATATGCAATGTTAGATTTGGATGAAGCCTTTTGGAGAAACTGAAGTCCAAAAATGAGAAGTGACCTGATCAGGCAGGGAGTCTGAAGAAACATCCAGTTTTCTTGTCCTAACTCATTACTTTCTGGAAATGAATGTATTGTCTGATTATTCAGAATGGTATATTTTCCTCCCCCCTTCCTCTCACATCAAGGAAAACTCCTGCTGGTGAGGCCAGATCACTCTCTTGTGTTAGAGCCCAGCTCATAAAATGCTATGAAGTGAATTACTGATGACCTAATTCCCAGCTGTAGGACACATTCCATTAGAGGCAGGCTGGCTGCCAAGTAGTGTCAGCGATGACTGGATGGCAGGAGTGATGGAAACCATCCTGCCATGGAGGGCTGAGCCTCAGAGAGTGCAGAGAGTGGTGAGAGGAGATGCTCCTATCCCCTGACATCAGTCCTCGGTCTTATTCTTGGAACTGTATTCATCAGCTTCAAAGAGAATTTTCTTGAAATAATAAGATCACTATTGCAGAAGCAACTAAAGGTAGTGCTACATCTATTGTAAATATCTAGAACCATCAGCAGATTTAACCACAGTCATCCCTAGCACCAATTTGCAAGGTTGTGCTGTGTGTGTGTTTGCTAACTACATTATTATTTCTTCCTTGTCATCTTTATTGTCATACTGTTCACTCTCACTTCTATGCTTCATTGTCTTAAAAGACAATGAGTTCCTGGTTGGTGATATGGTGGATAAGAGAAGGAACAATATGGTCTATTTATTTTTAATTTACCTCACTGCTCCATAAATAAGAGTTGGGTAAGTATTTGTGGGGGGAAATATCTTAAATCAAAATTAGACAACTCCCATGTGAGTCTTATAGCTGATGTTTACTTCTCTCAGAATTGGTACAAAGGTTAAATAGATAAAGCACTTTATAAGCTGTAAAGGAAAAATATAAATGTAAAAAAATTATTAGGAGTTCAAGGAAAAATGAAAAAATATTGAAATATCAAAGGATTTTTGGATTCAGTGAGCCTTTTCAAGTGTGAGAAATGATGAAGCAAAACTAACACTGGACCAGGAGGAAACCTGGCTGCTGATGGCTGCATCTGTAATCAGCTCTGATGTTAGACAGGTCACTCATCTCCTCCTGGATCCTACTTTCTCATCTGTGAAATGAAGAAGTAGACTGGGTGCTCACCAGATCCTTTCTATCTCTGAAATTTCTATCTTTAAATCCCAAGGAGAGTAAACTGTAGATCCTAACCTGTTCACTAAGTGCTTGAGACACCCTGTTCTATTTAGTTTTTCTCCCTTTTGTTTCTTCACTTCCTTTTTCCTCTCCATCTTTTCATTATTTATGACTCATTTCTCCTTTATGATTTTATTTTGTCCGTATTGCTTCCAGCTATTAGTGGTGACAAGTGGGCACTCCTTAAGCTACCAAACTCATATCTAGGCACCGTCCTGCCATACTGATGACCACTACAAAAATATACTCTATACAAGCATTTGATTGTTTTTGGATGAATGAGGTGCCCATGTGTCCATGGGTGTTTATTTGAAATTAAGAAACCAGAGAGTTTTACTCAGTTATTCAGAAGCTTGACAAACATGGCCTCAAAGGAAGTAAACTAAGAGTCTAAGATCCTGCAGTGAACCATGTGACAGAGAATGAAAAAAATAATAAATAATGAAAATAAGTAGACTCTTGGCATTCTGTGCTTTTAAAGTTGTTGTTTTCATCTAATAATTGCTAATATTCTGCTATATTGCCAAAACTCTAGGGAGATGTTTTTATTGTAGGTATGTTCCTTAACCAACTGAGAGTAGGACCTAGAAAACAAACCCTTAGTAACCAATATCTTAATGACAGAGAAGATATGACTAGCTTGAGCACATATGGCTTTTTTTTTCTCTCCTTTCTAAGAAATAATTGCTTTCCTTTAATCCCATTATCTCTTGATATCTCCCATCCAAAGGCTTGAAGCCAAGAATTAACCTTTGGCTTCCATGCCCTTTAATTTATTCCTGAATTTGTCTTACCTTTGTAATGAAAATTAGAAGGCTTATTATTGAAAAACATGCATTAAACTCAGACCACATGTGATAAGTATTTCAAAAATTTCTTCATCATTTGCGATGCTGTTACTCATCTCTTCATTTTTGCATACCATGACTCTGCAAAGAAGTTCTGATGGGCACAAATACCTCCTGCATTTCAGTCCTGCCTCAAGTAGAAACATTTCTCGATATCCTTCGTGCTCACATAGATCTTATTCAACCTGAACCCATGTACATTTTTAAAGCATTCTTTCTCACAATTCTAGCCTCTGGGTATATTTAAGAATGAAACCATGAAAATTTGAATCTCTAATATCAACATATTGTGGTTTAGTGAGTAGTAAAAAGGGAATAGAGGCCAAGGTAGGACCAATATGCAGTCCCCTATCAATCACAGCAATAGAATAGTCATCAGAAAGAAAAAAAATAGCTTTCTATGTCACTTGACAATTTTACGGAATTGGCATCTTATAACAGGCAATTTGTAAAACTTATTTTTCTATTATATTCCTACAGAAGTTTTCCCTATACTTCTTTCTTCTGTGTCTATTATAAAAAGGCTAGATCTCAGAGGTATCTAATATAAACAGTTTTATTTAATTTTTAAAAAATTTTTATTTATTGATTTTATTTTTTATTTTTTAAATTATTTTTTTCTTTATTGATTAAGGTATTACATATGTGTCCTTAAACCGTTCTTTCTGTTCTGTATTAGAATTAATTCCACCTTCCTTGGACCTATCCGTGGTACTTATTAACTGCTGTCTGGCACTGTTGGTCATTTGTGAGTGTATCTGCCATCCCAATCAGAGTGCATGCCCCTTGAAGGCAAAGACCATCTCATTCATTTTGCACACATTTGGCTCATAGTAGACCTCAGAAGGTGTGTATTAAATTGAATTGGTTTCTTTTTGTAAGACCAGCAGGCACTCTGATAGCTTAAAATGGCTTTTTCTTTTTTGAAACATTTCCCTTTACAGTGCAAACTGCACGTGACCCATGGTTATCTAGGGCAGTAAGTAATGTTCAAGTGATTATAGCAGAAAGCTGAGATTCCACCAGTGCCCTGGGAGTTGCAGCCAGAGATCAGCAAAACCACCTGCTTAATATTTTAAAGATGCACACGGTTCTTTCTTAGAGCTTTCTGCCATCAATCCCCTCCGAGGATTCATCATTCAGCCACATTTAACATTCAGTAGGTCAGACCCTTATTCAAGCTGACATCATCTGAATTCTTGTGCAATTCAATCTTCCCATATATTCTGCCCAGCTATCACCTCCTCCTCCTCTCCCAACCTTTTGCTAGGGATTCAGCCACTAAATAGCAGCTAATCCAGAGCCCAAAGCTTTGTAGGGAGAGGAAGGGTGGAGAATGAGAGATACAGATGTGGCCCCTCCTCCATCAGCAGGGAATCTTTAAGACTTTACCAGCGGTTCTCAACCTGTGGGTCGCGACCCCTTTGTGGGGTCGAATGACCCTTTCACAGGGGTCGCCTAAGACCATCGGAAAACATATATAATTGCATATTGTTTTGTGATTAATCACTATGCTTTAATTATGTTCAATTTGTAACAATGAAATTGGGGGTCACCACAACATGAGGAACTGTATTAAAGGGTCGCGGCATTAGGAAGGTTGAGAACCACTGCTTTAGATTCTGGGGAAGTGAAAACTCTCCCTTGCTTCTTGGAAATGAAACTGTGTATCATTATCAGCCAGGAACTCCCCACAAGGACAGGGGGCTCCCAGTTTCCTGAGTAGTTCTGGCCCTTACAACCTGAAATCAAACATGAGTCTTTAAAAGATATTTCTTAAACAGCCCTCTGTCCCTTGCTGCCTATTGTCTCTTAGATTTCTCCTGTGAGCAGGAGGTGACTGAGTAATGACATTTTTAGATTCCCTTGTTTGAGTTCTTGAACACCAGCAGGCCCTCCCCCCAATTTCCCTCATTTAAATACAAATGTTCAGGTTTAGATTTCCCCTGGTTTGGGAGCAGCCTAGGACTTCAAGTAGGGTCTCCATGGAAACCAGGAGGCCCGGAGTGGTTTCCTGCAGCTCCAGTACCCGGTGGGGTTAGAGGCTTGGCAGGGTCAGGGAAGCTGCAAAAACACCACCACTATATTAACATGAAACTGGTGAGAAATAAAGTAGATTCAGGCTGAGAGGCTGTAAGATGAGGTGGAAACAGAAGGGGCTAAGAGACCATATTTTCTCTCAACTTTGGTTTCAGCATAGAAACCTTCAGAGGAGAAACAGTCCAAGAAATCCCAGGATCCTCCCACTGGTCAATTTCCCCTATACCCAACAGAGCTCAGCCTAAAGCGGAGATTATTTAGGGGAGTCAGGTTCTGTATTTAGTTAAATTGCAGCAGCTACCACATCCTATTCAAGTAAAACACTTTCCTGAAATCCCTTAAAACAAGTAAGAGAGGCAACACCACTGCATTCCTCCAGTCTGTCTGTGATAACATTTTAATTAGCTAGTTATTAATAATAGTAAAGGACAAAGGAAAGGCCAGACATTGTAGGCATGTTCCTTGCATCCAAACACTGGGGGAGGGGTTCAACAAAGGAAAACTAGACACATGCCCAATAAAGTTGGTATGACATCGGGAAGATACTTGTCTGTCAATCATACTTGGGGACAGAGATGGTTGGCCAGAATGGGCATGGCCACTGCAAACACTCAAAATTTGGGATATATAATCCCCTGAATGAAGAAGTTCACACTCTTGGAACACTTGGTTCATGACTTACACTTGGCTTCCTGGCATTCTTCTGTGTGGCCCATAGCCATGTGGACCCATACACACACAGTGGACTAATGGACTACACCTAGCCTGTTGCTATGTTGGACCCTGCTCCAACATGGAATGGAAATTCTGGACACCGGCTATGATTTTAGCTCTTACTGAAGCTCCAGCTACACTTCTTCTATGACTGGAACAAGAGAAATGGGACTTTAGAAATCCAGGATGTAATTCCATGAAAATATTGCATCCTCTTGGGTGAGTCTCCGAAAATTCCTTTTCTCAGAACATCACAAGGACCTTACTCCCACTGGCAATGGGGGAAGATGAGACACATTTGTCTCTGGTAACATCTAGACACTCTACATATGACACTGTTATTGGTGGAAGTGGAATTCCACAAGGAAAAGGATTTCCTGAGGCCCCCACAGGAAGATGGGGTTTCATGGAAAGCTTTATTGACTATGTAAAATTAAGGGGGTTCTCCAAGGTCTCATCTCTGTCTGTCTCGCCATAAAAGAAATACAATCTTGTCTTCAGCAGAGCCAGAATAAAAGCCATTGCCCATGTTTCTGCTCCATAGTAAATTCAATCCAGTCCAAATCTGGCTAGTTTAGCTTGGGTTCCCAGCCACAGTCTATTACCACTTAAGGTCCCATGGCCATGGAGAGCAAATGGGAGAATGAATGGGCAAGTGTGGCTCACAGAGCAAGAGAGAGCATGGGTGAGGACAAGAGAACTCTTTGGGGATTTTAACCAGGATCTACCCACATTCCCATGTTCATAGCAAAGCCAGCAGAAGTATCACTCCCACCTCAGTTGTCACACCTCCTTCTCTGGCTTTGACTTTTCTGCCTCCTTTTTTAACCCTTGTGATAACACTGGGCCCACCTAGCTAATCCAGGATAATCTCTCCACCTCAAGATCCTTAATTTAAGATCCACAAAGTCCCTTTTGCTATTTAAGGTAATTCACAAGTCTGGGGGACTAGGAGGTGAATATTTTGAGGGAGAGGCATTATTTGGCTTACCAAAAACGACATGTCTTTATTATCTTAAAAATGATGAGTCGTGATTAAGCTTTGCCCTTCCTAAATTGTCACCCAATTTGTCTCTTTGCTGTAACAGCCAAGGTTTTGTTTTTTTACAAAAACCAGTCCATACTTGCTATCTATTGCCTCACCTACCATTTACTTAGCTCTCCACTACAATTGGCTTCTGTTCCCTTCATGATACAAAAACTGTCCTGTCCAAGTTCAAAATTACCTTCAATTGCTGATTTCATTTGACATTTAACAGTTTGTTCTTAACTCTATTTGTCAGCAGTCTTTGACTTTGTTGAACATTTTCTTTCTCATAAAACTGTCTTTCTTGGATCCTAAGGCAATACTCCTTTTTTTTCCCTTACATTTTTTACTTCCTCTACTCAGTTCTTTTTGCAGACTTCTCATCATCTGCCTGTCTTCCAACACTAGTATTTTCTGGAATCTTGCTACTCAAAATGTGGTCTGCATACAGCTACTTAGAAATGATGACTATCAGGCCCACCCCAGATCTACTGAATCAAAACTTATATTTTAACAAGTGACCTATATACACACTAAAGCTTGAGCAACCCAATTTAGGATGTTTTATTTAACCCTTTAATATATTCCTGGGAAATTTGACCTACTACATTATCTCTAATCACAAGGCCCAAATTTGTATCATAAACTCTATTATTCTCTGTGTATAGAGCTATCCATCACACATCTTTCTCTAGATATTCCACAGGCACTTCAAACTTGCCCCATTCAAGACTGATTCATCATCTCCAACCCACTATGTTCCCTGTTTGGGTGAACAACTTCACCCAAGTACCAAATAAAAAAACAAAAAAACAAAAAACCTTTTCTTTCCTCATCCCTACCTTCACAGTCATCTTGTCATGTGAATTCTCAGAAATATATTGTCACATCTCTAACCCAAGGACTGATATATGTCATGAACGTGTCACCTATGACCTCTTAACTTGTCTCCCTGTCTGCAAACATACCAGAGCACCTGGATAACCACCACTCCCAGTGTTTGAAAAGTTTCTGAAACACACACATGCACACACACACAGAGGACTTGATCAAAGCAGTCTTTGGTTTTAAAAGCTCCCTGTCATATGCAGAATAATGTCCCAACTCTTTAGTATGGGGCCAAAAGCCCCCTTGATTTGACCTCTGACTCTTTCTTGTCTCTTTCTCACCAGCAGCTCTGCTGCACATGTATTATGCACTATAAGTACCATTTGCAGCACATAGCTTTATACATCTTTAGCTTGTGTAATCTCTGCTGCTTGCATTCTTTCCCTAACATTTTGCAGCTGATAAATGCTTACTGTCTTCCAAAACTGAGCTGAGATACCATATCTTTTCCCTGGACTCCAATCTCTCCTTACCCTAGCACAGCAGGGTTATTTGTTCCTTTATACATACCTACACTTCTTTATACATGCACATACTTCTCTGCTGATTATAACACCTATCACGATGTTTTGAAACTGCAACTACCTGTCTATAGCAAAAGCTCCCTAAGATAGTAATTTATAAAATTATTTCACTCTATATCCTTACCACATAGCATGGTCCTTAGCACATAATAACCAATCAATAAATGTTTTATGAATTAACGAATCAAATAGACAGTTAGTTGATCAACTGATTAAACAGCAGCCCCCCATGTCTCAGGTTACAGGGGCATAAAAATGGGGATCCCTGGACACACTCAGCCTACTTCATATTCACCAATTTTAATTAGAAAGCATCTTTCAGGCAATGTTTTTAAGGGTGCCTTGATACTCAAATAAATTTCAAGGTAGATAATGATACCTCCTCTAGTTTTTTGATTTTCTTCCTAAATTTGCTGCAAGACTAAAAGACTTGCATATAAATCTGATTGCTGCACCATGATTATAATTCAGTTGCTTGATTAACATGTTAAAATGTTTTCAAATGTAAGAATGTGGCTGATTTATAGTTACATATTTTTAAGGAGTTAGTGGGTTTCTTGTGTTTAGGCATCCTGGCCTGGTCATACTCAGTAGAAATGGGCTGCTTGCTGCATAAATAAAGAGGGCCCATCTCTTTGACTCTCTCTGGAGCAGGGGTACACCCCTAGTTCATGAGGTTACCAAAGTATCTGCTGAGACTTGCTAAGAAAGGTATTCTTCTTCCAATGGCTGAACCAGGATGGTCTTGGTGTCTGTGGGGAGCTTTAAGCTGCCATGGCAACTCCCAGTCTTTTCTCTACTTTCTGTGTGTGCTAGTCTACCAGGAGAGGTGGAAAGCTGCAACTTTTCTCCTTCCCTCTCCCTCTCCCTCTTCTTTTCCACTGGATCTAGGATGGACAGAGGTTAGCACTAAATCCTACTTGTGGTTTTCTATACCTTGTAAGACTTTGTGCAAGTCCTACTGATAGAAACATCAGATTCTAGTTCTATCTCTGGAACTACATTGTTAACTCTTAAATCAGAACAACACACAGTCCTAGCCACGGCTATTCTATTCTTCATAAAGTCAAAATGCAGAGTGAGAGGAGAGAAGGGTTGGCTAAGAAGAGAAACTAACTGGGGGAAAAATCAGATATGAGTATGTGCTGACGGGTATGCATAATCTCTTTCAATTTAGAATTAGTGAAGTTGTAGAAAATCCTACAACAAGTGTCCTCAAGCATGCCTGCACATTAGAATACATAGCAAGGGATTTTAGAGACACAGGTGCCTGCCCCAGACTGAACTAGAACCAAATAGGGTGACCCTCTGTGGTCAGCACCAAGGAAAACAGCAGAAAAGGAAAGTAAGGTAATGACATTCTTTGTGGAATAATAATTAAATCAAGAGCTTCTTATAGGAGCAAGAACTTCTGATAGGAAAGTGAAGTAGGATGTCAGGGCAGAGAAAATAGAAATGAGTGATTGCAACAATATGATAAAATCAAGGGCTAAGAAACTAAAAGTAAAATAAAAGTAGATGAGGCCCCCAAATTAGGTTGGACTATAAATATTGGTTAATACATACCCCTATCCCAGTCCTTTGGCTTAATGGTCTCATTCTGTCTTTTGAATTGGTTGTGCCTCTCTGGATTCTGCAGAATTTTTAATTGTATAATATCATTTATTGTTTTTGAATTATAATTTGCCTATTTACATGTTTAAATCCCAAAGGCCTAGTATTTTCTTACAAAGAATAGGCACTCAAAAAAATGTTGAAGAAGGTACTCAAGAACTAATATTTATGGTGCTATACATGATAGTGCGGTCAGGGCTAGAGGACTAGAGGGTCAGGACTAGGGGACTAGAGGGTCAAAAACATTCACTGAGAAGGACAAAGCCACAGGTAGAGATGAGATGCCTCCATACACTCTTAATAAAACGAACTCATCCACTTCTGGGAGATAGCAATAAGATTTGGATTGCTATTTTGAAGACATGAAGTCAATGTTGACTTTCAGTAGTAATTAGAGGTATACATGGGTTGATAATTCTATAATAAATAACATATAATTGTTTCACCAGCTTTCAATTTATTCGATCATTCAACAAACCTTTTTATAAGAGCAAGGAACTACACTAAACAATCAGGAATACAATAATTGTATTTGTGTGTGTTGTAGATGCATTGTTTTACAATTTTTTTTAAATAAAGAGGTATCCTACACACACACACACACACACACACATACACACATATATATATATATATACAGATATTAATTTATGATAAACTATATATTATAATTTAAATTGTAATCATACAGGAAGTGGTACAAGTCAAACACTCTAAAGGGTCCAAGATTTTGCTCAGCTTGCAAGCTTAAAAAGTTGGCCTGCCATAGTGTTATGGATGCTGGCAGAAGACATGAGACTCCTGGATCAGAGACAAAGGACTTTATTATAGCACAGCAGGTAGAGATGTTTGTGCTAGTTCCCTGTGTTTTCTAACCCCCCTGAGGGTTACATGCTGTGGAGTGACACAGTTGGTTTTTGTCACAGCTGAGGAACTTGAGTGTAGGAAACTCCATTCTTTTATGGTGGGCCGCAAACAAACCCAACCATTATTTACTCTAAAGACATTACCTTTATTATACTGGACAGAAAACAAACTTGCCCTTTTCTCTGGTGAAAAGCACTATCTCTATTTTCAAAGGCTGTTTGCTATACACACCCTTGAAAAGATAGTCTGACTCTAGAACAAAATGTTGTCAGTGCTTCAGCTTACAATATGTGCAGGAACACAGGCTTCATGGAGAACTGTCTCCCAATACTGCAGTGGTACAAGTTAGTGTTAATATGGATACATAACCAGGAGGGAGATAAAACGGAGTAAGCTGACCAAAGCAGATACCAAAAAATAAAATTAACACAGCTAGAATAAGAAATCCTAGGTCTAATTAAAAGCAGAGGCTAGAGAAAAGCAGGCGGAAAGGTTGGCATATGCTTGAGTCATGGAGAGAGAAGAAAAAGGGTTTGAGTGAGAAATACAGAATCTAAGAAGCCTCTTAGGAAATATAGAGGTCATCGGAAAGAGCATGCTCAGGTTGCAGTGCCAGCTTAAAAGAATCATGTTCCTTCCAAAATCATGTTGCTAAGAAACAGTACCTAGCAAATCTGTGAGTAAAATAAGGTAAAGATAAAAAAGAAAAGCCAAGTTGATTTCTATTGCTATTACAAAGATAAACACTAAAGTACCACACTCTACCTGTAATGTAATGACTTACAGTAGATGGGGGTGGTGGATGTTTACCACTGCACCAGTTTTTTGGAGAAATTTCAAGCCAGTCGCTTTTAATCTTACCCAGCTTGAGTATTTAGGCTTTTCCCCCTCTATCTCATAATAATTCTTCCATTTCAGGGGCTAATGAGTGTGTTAGGCTGTTAAAAGGGTGTGGGGATTGTTATGTGAAGGTAATTATTGAACAGTTACAATAAACAACAAACCCCCCCTTATAGGGATTTAACCCAACAAATTTTATCTTTCATTCACAAAATCCATTCCTCATGTTCCTGATCAGAGAGTATATTAGTCAGCTTTGCTGCATCCACAAAATTCCCCAAATTTTAGTCGCTTACAACAGGCTACATTTTATATTAGTGGCTGCAGATGCTGTGTCTCTGCTTGATTTCATTTGCCTCTGCTCCATGTTTCTTATCCCTGGACCTAGGCTAAGGAATAATTGTCAGTATGGGATGTACCACTTTCATGGCAGGAAACAGAAGCTAAAGAACCGGAAGAGTCTCACGGTGCCTCCTAAAGCTTCTGAAAGGTGGTAGCCTACATCATGTTTGCTCACATTTCTTTACCTCAACAATATCACATAGCTGATCTTAACATCAATAGGTGGGAGTCCTACAAGGAAGTGAATGTATTTGTGAACAATAATGTAACTTATGATGAGTCATTTTCTTGGGAATTTTTTTTTCCAAACTGAAACTTGGGGATCTTTCCTCCATTGGGCAGCACCATTATCTAGGGTACCTTTGAGATGGAGAGAAAAGTAGCTGACAGGGAACTTTCTAAAAAAGCAATAGTCAAGAAGTGTGTGTATGGGGGAAGGGAGGTTTTTAATCCAAAAGCAACTTCAAGAAAATACATCAAGAAAGGGAAGAGGTATAGGTCATAGTCATGGCTTAGCAATTGCTGACCCTGACCATGGTGCTCTGTTGACTGGGTCATTCAGGACACTCAAAAGAATCTCTCTGGCTATCAGACAGGGAAGAGGCACCAACAGTTTGTTTTTCTGTCCCCAACAGTTCACTGGCTGCCCCAGGCAATGATGAGTAGACAGAACCCCTTTTCCTCTGTCCCAGTCAAATGGCAGGCAACTCGGTGGGTTGCTGAAGCTCAGCATTCTGGTTCCTGCAACTGCTTGGGCATATACATCTATTTCTTCACTCTGTAATTATAAGTAGTTCTGCTCTTAAATGAACTTTTCTTTTTATATTTATTATGTGGCCTAAGTGTCACAGGGGCAGTAGAAAATTAAGGAAATGCAGTGAGCCAGGGGATCATCTTTGCTGAAGAAAGAACTTCCTTTCTAAGTTTGGGTAGAGGCAACAGAAAGTTAGACTGTGAGTAAGTAAAGGGCAGAATGCATGAGGGGGAGTCATCATTCATGAGAGGTTATGCTTGCCCTAGCCTGGAGCACTGCCTCCTAATGTATCACTTGGATAAATAAGAAGTCTGTGCAGCTAGAGTAAGATTCAAATATGCAACAGGACCTTGAGGAAATACTTTGCTCACCAGCATCTCAGTTTTATGTGTCCCCCAGTGTCCATCCAATTCCAGTTTCCCATGACTACACTCCAGATACACAGAGAGCCATTATTTGACTATTTATTTGTTTAGAAGCCTCACATCAACTACCCAGCTTTAAATTGAGAGCCCAAAGCTGCTTGAATTGCCCCACTAGTCTACTAGTTAAGTCCAAGATATTCCAGAAACTCTGGGGAAGGCTACATGCATGTGGACCTGGAACTTTAAGAGAAATTACATGTGTGCATCAATGAGGAAAGAATGCCCCGGCTAAAGGCATTGCTTATCATGTCCCCTCAATTCTTTATGCATTTCTACCCAAAATCACTCTGTCCATTCCTTGGCTGTTTAAATGTCATTACTATTCTAGCCACAAGTAAGTTTTTGACATTCTGAATGAACAGTTTGCTTGCACGCCCCAAATGGGAGGGGACATGTCAAGAGGGTGCTCCTGAGAGTGACAGAGAACATGGGAGGACATAGTATGTGAGACTGTTTGAGTCATGATTGTGAAAAGTTTGGAGGCAGCAGCTGTATCTCTACTCTACTGGAAGGAATAAACTCCCAAACCCCAGTGGCTTCATGGAATGACTGGTTGGGTTTGGTAGGCCACCTTATGAGTAGATCATAAAAGGACCCAGATCCTATCTAGTTTGGGGGCCATCCCCCTTCTAGAGGCTCAGATTCTTCTCCATTCAGGCTACAAATGAGAAAAGAAACAGTGGATTATGAGCTGGGCTTAGAAAATGGCCTCAATCACTTCTGACCATTCCTTTGGCTAGAACTCGCCACCCCCACCCCCACCTAACTGGAGATGGGGGAAGGTTGGGCAATCTAATCTAGCTGAATGATCAGAAAGATCAGGACAGGAATGTAGTAAACCATCTGTCAGGTTTTGCAACAAACTCGTCCTAAAATTAAGAATGCAGTTAACGCCTCTTTACTTTGGATCCTCAGTGTTCGCAAATTATTGACAAACACATTATTTCCCTCTGCTTTTCTGGGTGATGATGCTCTTGCCCAAGAAGCCACTGCAGTGCTCAGAATGCTAATGGCAGGCCTCCCTCCCACCCATTCACTCCTCAACCCCATCCTACATAGTAAAGATATTGCTGGTGGCAGTGAAGTGTTGCTTAGGGTGCTGGTGGGGTTAGTAAGTAATGGGTTATAAAATATTGCTTGGGACACTGAATTGATACTTTTATCACTGTCCACTTTTTCAGCTTTCTCCACAACCACAGTATTCTAGAACTAATTTCTTCCTGTTTTTTTCCGGTCTACAGCCTGAGCTTATTTTAAATACTAATGCCCACCCTTAGGGCTTCCTGACACTTATTCTATGGGCAAGACAGCATGCCAACTGGAGGATATAAAATTATTTTAAAAATAGCATTTCTGTCCCCACCCATAACTTTCAGAAGAATAGGTATAGGGATATTCTTGGATGGAATAAAATTGGTGCCTATTCCCTGCCCCCAGCTTCCCCTTCATTTTTAATTGCTTCCTTCCTCCCACTGTTTTCCAGACTATCTGAATTGTATCAGTCCCGGGCATATGGGAATGTGAGTACCCCGATGGCTATTGTCAGCCAGGAAATAACCACCATTCAAACACTAATGATCATATTTGACGTGATAAAATGGATGTGAATATTAAGTTTGAATCATCTTGGCACCATCTCAGATTTAAAAAACAGCCATGAGAACTGATAGCTTTGCATAAACATCTTTCTTGCTATTTTCTCTGATTCTGACATATTCACATTTCACTACATGAGTGAACACCACCATCCACCCACTCACCAGGCGTTCACTTTATATATAGCTATAGATACTCAATGCAAGACCAAGCAAAAAAGGATTCATGTAACAGAATTTGTGGGAAGATTTTTGAAGATAGCAAGGGATAAAATTTTTATATTTAATTTTTGTCTTGTCTTGATTCTACAATGCTCTTATTAAGGCACTACATATCCATGTACTTGAGCTTCTTGGTTATTCATTCATTAACTTGTGCATTCAATATTGATTGTGTATGCCCTGAATACCTGGGACTATGCTAGGTTCTGGGAATTCAGAGTGGAATGTTATAGTTCTTGCATAAGTCTCATGGCTGCTATTATAGAAGTAAATAATAGTAACTGTTATATCTGGGAAAGAGAGGGAAGTGAGAAAAGGCTTTATAGCTTTGGATGATGGTCCTTCAAAGATAAGGTATTATCCAGCTGGAAGACTTTATCTTTCATACCTTTGTACTGAGTACTCACCACGTGCCAGCCACTGTTTGGGGAACTACAGATGTGATAAGGGCTAAGATTTCAGAGATTGTTAGGGTTTATATTTTATAAGACCTTATACACCTTGCATGGAGTTGGCCTTCATGTCTGAAGTTTTTGTGAATAGGGAGTCACAGGCTTGGGTTCTCAGAACTGCTTTCTTACTCACTGCCATGACAGGGAACACAAAAAAGATTACATAGGGTTCTTCACTTCATACAATGAGATATTAGGGACCTTTTCAGATGGACAAGGTCATTCAGTTCTATTTGTGTTCTCACCCTGAACATATTCCACATTTCAATCATAATGAGAGAAAATATTACTCTTGGCTTAAAGTTTCATTCTCCATTTCTTTGCATTCCTTGGGTATTGGGAAGTCCCTGAAATTAGAGCTCTTGGAGCTCAATTCGAGGGTTCTGGGGGAGTTAATCCCTAGAAAAAAAGGTAAGATGTCCCAGAATGTGCCTTGGATTCTCTGTAAGCAGCTAAGCACAGTATGGGAACAGGAAGAAAAAAAAACACATGGAAGGCCCTCAAGTTTTTATGCTTCCAAGAATGAGGGCCTAGCATTTAAACAAGCTACACTTGGTTCCAATTTACAGTGAGACTCCCTGCTTACTTTCAAATTCTGGCTACACCTCACTGATTCCAACCACTCACTACCCACCCTCTCATTTCAAAAAATTCTGACCTAACAGTCACTTAATTCTGACTTCAGTAAGATTACTCTTTAGGACGCTTTGTTTTGTTTTATGTTTTTTGACAGAACCTGCCTCAGATTTGTTTGTAAAAATAGCAGCAGCCTAGGGGTCCCACCAATCCTTTGGCCCTCACATTGGCAGACAGAGGCCTCCACTGTGCAGCTTTCATGGGCACCTTTGGGAGCCAGAGCTTGAACCTGAGCTGTAGCTACAGCCTGAGGCCTGGTTTGAATGTTGGCCTTGGACTTTGGCCAGCAGAGCCTGAGACCCTTGGCAATGTGGGCATGAGCATGTTTCCCAAGCTTGGGATGAGTGATGTAGGCAAGTTGACTGAGCTTGTGATAGCCATCCTTTGGGGTCTTGGGCTTGAACTCCTTGGGCTTTCTGAGGGTCTTGATAGCCTTGGCATATGTGCTCATGGCCTTGGCATTGTTGGCCTGCATCTTCTCCAGGTTTTTCTTCTTGTGATTCTTGGCAAAGCACATGTTCCTTAGGAACTTAGGGAAAACCCCCTTAAAAAAGTCATATTTTTGTGATCGGGGTTTCTTGATGCTGTTCTGTGCCATTTTGGGGACTGGTTGTATGTGGTGTGGTTCTTGGACTTGGCCATATCTTCACCAAGGCCTGTGGCTCCTGAAGTACCTGGGACTAGAAGAGCCAGGACACATGTTTTCCATGGAACAATTTAAATACAGTGGTCTCTTATGACCCTCTAAAAAAGACCACTTCCCCCCACCCCCAAATCAAAGACCCCAGATAATCCTGGGAGAAATCTAAGCTCAAAGCCTGGCCTGGACATCTTCCAAAGTTGTCCAGAAAAGGATGTTTGTGCCCCTTCTCCCCCTCCCTACAGACATGGGACCTAGATTACCTTCCTTATTGCAGCTCCACTGCGGGTGTGGTGGACCATGCCAGTGAGAACAGGCTGAGCAAGTTCCCTCTTAGTGGGATATTGGCATCCCTTGCCTCAACAGCTGTCTGATAACCTGTAGCCAAATACTCCAGCAGCTGACTCCCAGGAAGCTATTGAGGATTTCAGCTATTGTTGTAACATTTTTCATCCATACCAGCTTCTTTGCACTCCTTGGGTATTGGGAAGTCCCTGAAATCAGACTGTGTATGAGCGGGTGAAGCAAAACTTTCTGCAGGAGTAGCCATATTTCTTCTTCACCCCCACCCCCTCACCAATGTTTATGTTCATTAGATTTGGGGAGAGTATTCAGTTTTTGGCAGGCTGAGTTTAAAATGTAAAGTTCACTGAATAACTCCAGTCTGTATCACTCTCAGGTGGACCTAATTAACATCTCTTACGTTTTAAAGTTCCATTGGCTAGTGTTCTCTGAACCAAGCCTTCAGCATCAGGGTATCTGCAGACCCCCTCTTGCTAACTTTACAGGCATTCAGGAGGGTGACTTGCCCAGCTCTCCAGTTTCTCATCTTGTCCCAAGACTCGCTCAACAATGTTTAGGCATGAAAAAAGATTGAAGTGTTCATTGATTTGGAGATGCTGATAACCTCAACATAGGGTGGGGACGAAAGCCTTGACAACCATTTGCCTTCAACATTTCCTGGGCATTGCATCACAGGTGGTGAAATTAGCGAGTAAGTTCAAACCCATGTATTCAGTTGAGTCTTGGGTAATTACTGATTCAGAATCTTGTATTGAACGAGTACTAAATGCCTTTGACATTGTATCTGATTATTTAGTGATCAACTGAGTGGAATGTTATGGGAAGGAACAAGAAATCCTACTGGCTAATCTAAGAGTGCAGGCATGAAAGTTTACCTTCCCATCTGCTGCCTCTGGCACTCACAGCCACACTGGCATTCAGGAAATGCAAGCAGGTGCAAGAACTGGTGGGAAATGGAAGCTCTAGAAAAGGAAGAAAAAGAAAGGAAGCTATCCTTAACTGACTTGTTCAGTGGATAGAGCATTGACCTATGAACTGAAGGGTCCCAGGTTCAATTCCATCAGGGCAAATGTCAGATTGTGGGCTCGATCCCCAGTAGGGGGTGTGCAGGAAGCAGCCGAACAATGATTCTCTCTCATCATTGATGTTTCTATCTCTTTCACTCTCTCCATTCCTCTCTGAAATCAATAAACACATATTTTTTAAAAAAAGAAAGGTATTGTTTTCTAAACAATCATGACATGTGCAAATAATGAATACTCCCCAAAGAAATATATATTTGTGTTCTCCAAGTTCCTACCTCAATCCCAGAACTAGAGGAGGCAAGTGTATGGAAATTTTAGAATAACATTTTTATGCTTGTTTCTAGCCATTAATAATTCAGAATTTTTGAGGTCTAATCTTGGAACACTATACTATGAGATAAAGGAAATCTGTTCTAAATGATTACAGGTTGGCCATTCACATTTGGTCTCAATTTTATATTAAGAATTTAAATAATCCTATCTAATAAAGAGTGATTATGCAAATTCCCACAGCGGAGGCGGGGGGTGGGGGGGTTGGGTTCCGTAACACAAGATGGCTGCGCCCATAGTGGAGGCTGAGTTCCCCTAACGAGCTTTAATGAGCAATCAGCAGGGACCTGAGGCTGCACACCCCCTCCCTGCGGGGCTTGATGGGGGCCCTGAGGCTGTGACCCCACATCCAGCACTGGGCAGGGGACCTGAGGCTACACCCCCCTGCCCAGTGGGGCTTGACAAGGGTGGGGCCTGCCGGGTCTGGATCTCACCCAATGGGGGTGGGACCAGCTGGGTCTGGGTCTCGCGCAATTTTGAGGTGCTGTGGGTGGGTGAGGACTTCACTCTGGGTACCATGGTATGCCCCAGACTCTGACAGGAGGAAGATTTTCATATACATTTTACTAATTTTCTTTCATCTCTTGACACTTCTATTATAGAGAAAAGGCAAATAGCAATATTAAAATATTTCCTCTAATTAATCCCCTTTCAATGTGCACAAATTTTGTGCACCGGGCCACTAGTACTATATAATAAAGAGGTAATATGCAAATTGACCCTCACTCTGTCACACCGTCACAAGATGGCTGTGCCCACAGCAGAGGCAGGGTTACCAAAATGAGCCATAACGAGTGATCAGCAGGGACCTGAGGCTGCACCCCCTGTCTGGCAGGGCTTTACGGGGGACCTCAGACCATGCCCAGCGGGTCTTGATGGGGGACCTCAGGCCATGCACCCCACCCCAATGCCAAGCTGGGGGACCTGAGGGTGCGCCGGGGGACCTGAGGCTGCTCCCTCTACCTGGCAGGGCTTGACGGGGGTGGGGCTGGCCAGGTCTGGATCTCGCCCACTTGGGGTGGGGCTGGCCGGGTCTGGGTCTTGCGCAATTTCAAGGTGCACGCGGGTGGGCAGGGACTTGACTCTGGGTCCCGCGGCACGCCCCAGACTCTGACAGGAGGGAGATTTTCATATACATTTTCCTAATTTTCTTTCATCTCTGACACTTCTATTATAGAGAAAGGGCAAATAGCAATATTAAAATATTTCCTCTAATTAATTATCTTTTAATGTTCATGAATTTCATGCACCAGGGCATTAGTAATAATAATATACAAAAATACCAGAATTTTTGAATCACTACCACACTCCTGAAAATCTTACTGCAGGCTAGACTACATAGTTAGTTTTTCTATAGTAATTATTGAAGTTTGTCCAATTTAATAGCATCGGGAAAGGAAAAAAAACTAATGCATTAATTATAAAAAGAGCATATGTCTGATTATTAAATTTAGACCCACTTGACTTTTGCCACTTTCTTTGTGATTATTACCTCTCTGGGTCTAATTTTCTCACCCCATTTTATATTTCAAGGGATGAACTAGACAATCTCTAATATTCATTCCATACTTAAAATCATATAGTATAGATATTTTGAAGGATAATTTTTAATACAAAGAAGTGAAATGTTGGAGGTGTAGGATAAAAGTGGATTCACAAAGGAGTTATTTATAGAACAAAGTAGAGAGGAGAACATGGTTGTGACTAGAGATTTGGCTTGCAATGTTCATAAGATAGACTTAGTAATTAAATAATGCACAATTGTAATTTATTTGATTTAATTATAGTTTCAACCCTCAGATTCCCTTGCACTAAAGTAAAATAGTCCTGTCATGCCCATTATAATAGAACTAGAGGCCTGATGCATGAAATTCTTGCAAGGGGTGGCCAGCTCTCGCAGCCTTGGCCCACTCTCGCAGCCCCTTGCAGCCTCAGCTGGCCCTCACAGGCCCTCACAGCCTTGGCCAGCCCTCACAGCCCCAGCTTCATCCAGAAGGTATCCCAGACGGTCATCCGGAAGGATGTCTGGATGGTTGTTCTGCTGTTTGGTCTAATTAGCATATTAGCTCTTTATTATATAGGATACTAGTAGCCTGGTGCATGAAATTCATGCACATTAAAAGAGAATTAATTGCCCTAACCAGGTTGGCTCAGTGGATAGAGCATCAGCCTGCAGACTCAAGGGTCCCAGGTTCGATTCCAGTCAAGGGCATGTACCTTGGTTGTGGGCACATCCCCAGTGGGGAGTGTGCAGGAGGCAGCTGATCGATGTTTCTCTCTCATCGATGTTTCTAACTCTCTATCCCTCTCCCTTTCTCTCTGTAAAAAATCAATAAAATATATTTTTTAAAAAAGGGAATTAATTAGTGGAGATATTTTAATATTGCTATTTGCCCTTTCTCTATAATAGAAGTGTGAGAGATGAAAGGAAATTAGTAAAATGTATATCAAAATAATAAATAAATTTATTAATAAATAAACAGTAACAAAAGGATATAACAACAACAGAGGCATGATATAAAAACGACAAAAACATGATATGAAAATAAAAACATGATATGAAAACAACAGAAACATGATATAAAAACAACAGTGATGCAAACAATGACTGATAAAGTGATTAAACTTATTCTAATATCTCCCTGTACACCACACTAAGAGTGAAAACACTTTCAGAGTGCTTGACTAATTTCCCTTGTGATGAAGTATTTAGAACTTTAACTGTAATGTTACATGCTCTTCAAACTCGAGAGAAAGCAACATATAACTGACCATGTGTGAAAACGGGTTCAGGTAGGAATATTCCTACTCTGTCTAGAGTTTGTCCTTGTGACTTATTAATAATCATCGCAAATACTGGCATCATGGGAAACTGTCGTCGAATTAATTTAAATGGGAGGCCAGTGTCAGATGGGGACAAATCAATTCTTGGAATCAGAACAACCTCTCCCTCTGTAGATCCTGTTAATACTTCAGCTTTGATAATGTTAGGTCGTAATCTTTTGATAATAAATCTGGTACCATTACAAAGACCCCATTTACTATTAAGATTTCTCAATAGCATGATGATTGCACCCACTTTCAATTTTAATTTATGACACAGCATTCCCAAAGGAGTAATACTATTAAGAAATTCGATGGCAAAATTTTCCTTTTCAGCATCATCTGTTGAATCAATGGAATCATCACTGTGAAAATCTCCATCGAGTATATCCAAAATTTCTTCATTTAATTTTTGAAAGTGCTCATTTTTTGGAAAAAGAATTTCATATTTAGATATATTTTTAATATTATCTATAGATATACTATTTCCAAAGGTAGCTTCAATAATAGATCCATTACAAATCATTTCACAGGGGATTTCAATAATATCCATTCCTAAATGAAAACTGCTATCAAGTTTGCCATCTCCAAGTTTTACTAACTATTCACTATAAGCAGAATCCTCTGATCTCATATTTGTTTTAAGAGACAATTTATTGAAACATCCCCAAACATTACAGTACTTTAAACTCATTTGTACTATGGCCGATCCCATAGCATGCGGTACAATACTGAGACATTGTCGAATATCCTCTCCAAGAAGGAGAACTTTCCCACCAAATACAATATTCAAATTCATAATTTCTCTTAGTAATCTGTCTATGGCGTTTATAGCAGTGGTTCTCAACCTGTGGGTCGCGACCCCTTTGGTGGTCGAATGACCCTTTCATAGGGGTCACCTAAGACCATCCTGCATATCAGATATTTACATTACAATTCATAACAGTAGCAACATTACAGTTATGAAGTAGCAACGAAAATAATTTTATGGTTGGGTCACAACATGAGGAACTGTATTTAAAGGGCCAGAAGGTTGAGAAACACTGGTTTATAGCATGACTGGATACCATGATGCATTCATCAATAATGAGAAGTTGGGCCTTTTTAATAGTTTTATCAACTTCACTGTTTATATCGAGTCTAGAAATTGAAGTTTCATTTAATGGAATGGGCCATTTATATTGGGAATGAAAGGTTCTTCCACTGAGAAGTAAATTTGCAGCAATTCCTGTAGATGCTGTGGGTAAAACAGTACTACTACAACCTCTAATATAATGTATTAAAACTTTATTGTGGGGAGCCGCTACAGTGTTTTGGACAGGTTCAAGCCTTGGACTAATGAGAGGGCACACTCCTCTCATTGCCACGTGCAAGTCCCAGCTTGGAGGGCAGGGCCCTCCCAACACAATTATAGCCAACAGCTATAGTTGTAAGCTTGAACCTATGGTACAAACACATGGCCCCATGTGCCTGAGTCATGTAGGCTTGATAGAGTTCAGGTGCATGTAGTTGAGTAGGATTGAAACCCAGGAGAATGTTATAAACATCTCGGTCACACCCTTACTTTGCCTTGTGGCATCTGCTATAAAATAAAGACATGGTTGTGGGCATGGTCGCTGTCTCTCAGAGAAGCAGCGTCCCACCAAGACCCAGATTTCATTCTCTTGTTTGTCTTTTCTAAGCCTTTCAGCCGCCCCCACTCTGGTTCACCCTTGGCCGTGCTGGCGAGGCACACTTTAAAAAGATAATGCCTCCAAGCTCCGAGGTTGGGTTCCTGCCTCAAACCCTGCCCCTTCAGGAAACAGCTCCTGGAAACAGCTGGGGGGAGGGTGCAGCCATTTCCAAGACAACCCCTGCAGGACTGACTTCTTTCCGCTTGGTTGTGGTTCTGGCTGTGATGTTACACCCAGGGTTTTTATATAAGTAGATGTCATACTGCAGGAGACAATACAAGATAGTGATATCTGGAGAGGTACAAAAGGGGAAGAGACCTTGAGTCACAGTGTCAAATTCTCTTGAGGAAAATGAACATAGTACAAAAAATACTGGCAACAGAAATTTACTCCAAAAATCAGAGAATTTTCTTTTGGGCAGGGTAAATTAAAAAAGAAGAGGAGAAAGACAGAAGGAGAAGCTGTTTCATCTTAATTAATTAGATAAAGAGAGCAAAGAGATGGAAAGATTCTGAACTCAAAACCCTTGACTAAGGAACCAATATCCTTTTTACCCCACCATTAATATCATTAACATTTCATAGCCTCATTGGTAATCACTTGCTACAGTATGGTACTTTAAAACTTAGATTCAACCTACAATCCACAAAAAAATAGAAAATTTCAACTGAAATCTTTTTTTGCCCACTTTTCCTATATTAGTTACATTTTCCTACCTTTTCTTGTCACATGAACCAAAAGACTTTACACCTGAGTCTCATGTTATTCTTAACAATGCATAAGTTCTGATCTAACATACTGAAATATGTATAGTATCTCAAGGAGTGCCCTATATAAGAGATGTCATAAAACCACCTAAATTAAGAGAAAACTGAGTTATCAAAATGGATGTTCTGAGATTTACATTCTCTAATGTATATGTCACTCTATGGGATAGATTAGGTGGCTTCCTCTGAAAAGAATACACGGTTTAATGAATTATTTTGGCAGCTGATAACATATATACTCTCTTGAGTCATCCTTTTAGTAATTTCTTCAACTGATTTAAATCTTTTTAGTTAAATATCACATGTTTATAATCTCACTTCCCACATCTAAGTCTTTGAAAGTAAAGACTACTTCTTTTTTTAAAATATATTTTATTGATTTTTTACAGAGAGGAAGGGGGAAGGATAGAGAGTTAGAAACATCAATGAGAGAGAAACATTGATCAGCTGCCTCCTGCACACCTCCTACTGGGGATGTGCCTGCAACCAAGGTACATGCCCTTGACCGGAATCAAACCTGGGACCTTTCAGTCCGCAGGCTTGTGCTCTATCCACTGAGCCAAACCGGTTAGGGCAAGACTACTTCTTATACTTATTTGTATTGCACAAGATTTCTAGCATAACAGGTGTTCAATTACCATATGAGTGCTTGGATTGGCTGACCTATAATTTACCTAACAACACAGAAATTTGGAATTTATTACTTTGGTTATTCCTTACTTTGATTTTTTAAGTTTATTATTAAGTCTGAATATCAAATTCCTGTAATTGTTTTTGTTGTTGTTAATCCTAACTCCAGAATATTTTTTCCATTGATTTTTAGAAAGAGTGGAAGGGAAGGAGAAGGGAGAGGAAAAGAGAGTGAGAAAAACATTTATGTGAGAGAGACACATTGGTTGCCTCCTGTATGTGCCCTGACCAGGGTCAGGGATGGAACCTGCAACCCAGGTACATGCTCTTGATTAGGGATCGAACCTGTGACTCTTTGGTGCAAGGGCCAATGCTCTAACCCTTGAGACACACCAGCTAGGGCCTTGTAATTGTTTTAATGAAGTTTCATTCTTTTTTAAAATGATATGTTTTTATTGATTTTTAGGGAGAGAGGAAGGAAGAGGGATAGAGATAGAAATATTGGTGAGACATTGATTGACTGCCTCCTGCATGCCCCCAACTGGGGATCGAGCCCAAAACCCAGGCATGTGCCTGACTGGGAATCAAACCAGTGACTTCTTGGTTAAAGGGTTGATGCTCAAACACTGAGCCATACCAGCTGAGCATGAACCATTTCTAATGAACATTTCTTATTTGTATGCCAACAGACAATAGTAAAGGCCTGCCTTATCAAAATGTTTACCAAACATTGCCCTGGCTGGTTTGGCTCAGTGGATAGAGCGTCGGTCTGCAGACTCAAGGGTCCCAGGTTCGATTCCGGTCAAGGGCATGTACCTTGGTTGTGGGCACATCCCCAGTGGGGAGTGTGCAGGAGGCAGCTGATCGATGTTTCTCTCTCATCGATGTTTCTAACTCTCTATCCCTCTCCCTTCCTCTCTGTAAAAAAAATCAATAAAAAATATTTAAAAAAATGTTTAGCAAACATGTTTCTCCAGACATTGTTAATATAAACATAAATCCATGTGTTTAAATTAATATTATAAAAACAATCCTAAGTTAACTATTTTTACTAAAATGTAGATAATTAATTTGACCTGAAGCCCAAAGTGTTATAACACAAATGATAAACAAGATGTTTATTAAACTTTTAATATAAGCTAATAATTTTCAAGGGTATTTGAGAGTAATAGGAACTTTTCAAAATGTAATTTATACAAATACCTCAAATAAAATAGATAATACATGTTATTAATGTAAAATTATGTAATTTAATATAAAATCATAATATCAGATTTGTAACAACTTATAAATTCCATTAGCAAAAACAAACTTTTTATAAACACAAACCATTTAAATTAGTAACTATAAAATCTTAGTTTGAGAATAGATTTTATTTTTATAATTTGTTTTAGTATGTGCTAGCAGTAAAAAATATGATTCACAAAACTAAGAAATAACAAAGAACAAATAACAAAGAACAATCTAAAAAAAAACCAAAGTATTTTTTTTAGATTGCTTCATTTTCATCAGGATATTTCTCAATTAAATCCATCCAGAAACTTGAATGTAGATAAATGGAAGATCTTTAGTACAGAAGTAAAAACATTAAAATATCCAAATAATAGAATTATCCTAAAATGATTTGAGTGATTAGTCATTCTTAATAATCATAATATTATAATAATTCAAAGAAACATTTGCTATAATGTGTGGCATGCAATGGACTAATCATTGAGCAGAGCCCAATCAAATGTGATTGAATTGGATTGCCCAAATCAGTAATGGTTGAATCAAAAATTATTGTCTCATAGGCAGGGAAAATCACTGTATTTCATGGAACAAAAGTCATTTACTGCTGGAGAGGAGAAAGTGCTGTTGTGCACCTAGAAGGTAAGCACAATAAGAAAGCTCAAACAAGAACAAGCACATGACATGCTCTGTCTGACCTTTTCCAAAGGGCTTTACATCATTCTCTTCTCTGGTTTCTGCTGAGTACAATGGACATAACTGTTTTGCGGGCACTCCAATATATAAACCAAGGATTTCTCAACAAATAGAAATTCCATTAAAAAATTATTGCATGTTACTATTTATAATGACTAAAGAAATTGAAAGGGCATTACAAATTCTAATTTTTGGCAGAAAAATAAATAGGCAGAAGAATGTATTGTATGCCCATCATTAATCTTTTAAAATTTTAGGTATTGTATAAAGTTTTCTGTTTTCAAAAAATCCCACATGGTTGTAGTAGATATGAAAGTACAAAGTTGCTTCATATGTTTTCTAACCAATTACTTACATTAATAATAGGTTTTCTAAAACACATCTGCTTTTTAAAAATTCATTATTTCTTACTATACCTTATGTCTTATATTATCTCATGAGTTCCAGTACCCATTTATAATAAAAACTCTCAATAAACTAGCAATAGAGGGGAACTTCCTCAATTTGATAAAGAATATCTACCAAAAAAAAAAAGATGACATCATATCTAATGGTAAAAAAACTCAAAACTTTCCTACTAGGATCAGAAACAAGGCAAGGATATTCTTTCAACACACTTTTCAACATTGTACTAAAAGTCTTAACTAGTACAATAAAACAGCATAAGAAAATATAAAGTATATAGATTGAGAATAAAGAAATAAAACTGTCTTTGTTCACACTATTGTCTATGTGGAAAATATGAAAGAATTAACTTTTACCCCCCCCCCCCCCGGAATCAATAAGCAATTAGAGCAAGGCTGCAGGATATAGGGTTAATATACAAAAGTCCATCACTTTCCTATATACCAGCAATGAACAAATGGAATTTTAAATTGAGAAAACAATCTATTTATATTAGCACTCCCTTTACAAAATGAAATACTTAGGTATAAATATAACAAAATATATGTAAGATCCATATGAGGAAAATTTCAAAACTTTATATGAACAAAATCAAAGAACTAAATACGTGGAGATATATTTCATGTTCATGAAACACTCAATATTGTCAAGATGTCAGTTCTCTCCAATTTGTTTATGGAGTCAATGCAATCCCAAATGAAATCTCAGCAAGTTATTTTGTGACTGTCAAGAAACTGAGTGTAAAGTTTATATAAAGATGCAAAAGACCCAGAATAGCAAATACAGTATTGAAAGAGAAGAACAAAGTTGGAAGATTGACACTACTTGATTTCAAAATATACTAAAAAGCTACAGTAATCAAGACAGTGTGGTATTGGTGAAAGAATAGACAAATAAATCAATGAAACAGAATAGAGAGTCTATGAATTGATACATATAGTCAACTGATGTTTAACAAAGGAGAAAAGGCAATACAATGAAGAAAGATAGTCTTTCAACAAATGGTACTGGATTACTGGCCATCCTAATGCAAAAAAAAAGAATCTAAACACAGATCTTGTAAACTTTATAAAAATTAGCTCAAAAGAGGTCATAGACCTAAATGTAAAATACAAAACTATAAAACTCTCATTCATTGTTTGTGAGAGTGCAAAATGGTAGAGCTATTTTGGAAGATAGTTTAGCAGTTTCTTGCAGAGGAGACTTAAATGGCTTTTATAAGTGAAAGAAGCCAACCTGACAAGGCTATGTACTGTATGATGACAACTATATGATATTTTGGAAAAGGAAAACTGTGGAGACAATAAAAGGAGCAGTGGTTTTCAAAGATTAGATGGAAGAAAAGGATGACCAGGCAGATTTTTAGGGCAGTGAAACTATTCTATACTAGAGGCCTGATGCACGAAATTCATGCAAGAATAAGCCCTCACATCCCCAGATGCCTTGCAGCCCCTCAGCCCCACCCTGCACCCACTGGTCATTCTGGAAGGTCGTTCCACCATCAGTCTAATTAGCATATTAGCTCCTTATTATATAGGATGATACTGTAATGGTAAATACATCTATATACTAGTATATATAAAAGCCAAGCAACTGGAACAATTGTAATGACCAGTTGCTTATGACATGCACTGTGGCCAGCCCTACCCCCAATCTTCCCCCACCCTGATCAGGGCCAGGGCTGGCAGCCAACCTCCCATAGCCCCTCCCCCCAGACAGTCTGGCCCAGCCCTGATCAGGGCAGGGCAGCTGAACCCCACCTGTGCATGAATTTGTGCACTGGGCCTCTAGTATAATTATAAATTTATCAAAACCCATAGAATATACAATACCAAAAGTGAACCTTAATGGAAACTATGGATTCTGGGTGACAATATGTCAATGTAGGTTCATCAAAGACAACAAATACACCATTCTGGTTAGGGAAATAAATAATGAGGAAGGTTATGCATGTGGGGACAGGGAATAAGTGGAAATCTCTGGACCTGGACCTTCTGTTTAATACTGCTGTGAACCTCAAATTGATCTAACAAGTCTATTTAAAAACAGTTCCTATCCCCTTAAAAAATAGTTATTAGTTGTGACTCCTGGCTCCTCTGGGTATAGAAGTATAAGTATGTTTGTTATGTGTGTGAGTGTGTGTATTTGTGTGTGCAGTGTGGTTGTATATAAAAGGTGTTACCTTATTGACATTCTTATAATCTGCCCTTGGTTTCATCTGTCTGTGATCATTTAGTGTGGGCTTCTCTTATCAGATGCTTTGTGAAATGCTCAGATACTCCTCTTTTAAATTGCTTGGGATGTTCACCCGAAGTTCATTTTATAAGTGCATCTCCCCAAGCTGGTTACATTATTCCTCTATCAGCCCCACACCTGTTTACTGAGGGCTCTGAGTCCTTTCTAGACAACTATTTCAAGCTGCATCTAAGACAACCCCAAGCAAGAGCTTCTAGAGCAGTGATTCTCAACCTTGGCTGCACATTAGAATCACCTAGGAATATTTTTAAAATCCTGATTTCTGGGCCTCATCCTCCGGAAATTCTGTTTCTTTGTTACTAATGTTGTGGCCCCACCCCATAACAAAGAAACAGAATTTCCGGAGGATGAGGCCCAGAAATCAGGATTTTAAAAAGATTCCCAGGTGATTCTAATGTGCAGCCAAGGTTGAGAACCACTGTTCTAGAGAGTCCACACCAGGTTCATGGGGAAAATTTGCAGACTTTACCCCACCAAACTCTGGGCATGCAGACCGTCCCTGCTACCTCTCTTTGTGCTCCTTATGAGAGCCAGCAGCTCCAGACACAGACACCTGCTCAATCCTCAAGAATGAGTTTCTGTGCCTCAAACAATAGGAAGGTTATTTAAACTTTGTGATTGGTCCTGTGAAGTCCCTCACACCTATAACATGAAGACAAAGCCCCACACTGCCCTCCACTTTGAGCAGGGTAAAGGTGGTAAATTCACAGGATTTGATTTGAACATCTCTCTGGGGAAAACCTTTCTCAAATTCCCAACTTCCCTTCCCTAGGCCTCTGTGCTCCTTTATAAGTTAAGGGTATGTGATCAGCCAAACGTCATAAAACCAATATTTTCAAGTCTCCTTTGAAAACCCTGCAAAGGTGGTTCATCACCTCACTTTGGACTATGAATTTAGAATTTGCCACCTTCTTTTTGGCTCTGACCTTTTGAGGGCTCTGTCTAAACAATGAGCTTTAAATAAACTCATCTAACATATTGCTATATATAAAGATATTTTCTATAATGATTTCCAAACCTATAAGAAATAAATTACATTTTGCATACTCATGTGTCTGTACAAGTGAAGCAGGAGTATAGCATGCACCAAACAGATGTGCTTGAGTCTTGCATGGCTTTTAAATGAGTTCTGTAGACATGTACTAGAGAGACGTTCAGGTGTGAATTTTTTAAAAAATAACATGGAACTAGAGTTCTTTTAATCTATGACATGTTACATTAAGATTAAATATACTAGTATACAAAGTGATTACAGGAAAAGTTTTATTCTGAGAATGGCACAAAACCCAGCTCAACTGACAAAATGAATAATGGGTGTGGTCTTTAATAAATTGATGTCTAGAATATGTTTGAGTGTAGTATCATTTACTATAAGATTGCAGTTTTAGAGTTAATAACACATTTAAAATAGGAATTAAAATCAGACATTTGTAAAACAAGTACAGAAGGGAAAAGACAATGGCCCTTGGTTATTTTTATTTAACTATTATTTTTAACCTTCTGTTAAGCTCTTTTGTGCTTTTCTATTATCAGTATAAATAAAGAATATTAAGTAGGTATTATAAAGTCTACTATCTTTAAAAGTTGAGGTCTCTGATGTGTGGGTAAATTAATAGCCAGATGTTGACATAAAAAGAGGAAACTAGCCCTGGCCAGGTAGCTCAATTGGTTAGAGCATCACCCCAATACTCCAAGGTTGCAGGTTCAATCCCCAGTCAGAGCACATACAAGAATCAACCAATAAATGTATAAATAAATGGAATAACAAATTTCATGTCTCTCTCACACACACACTCTCTCTTTCTCTCTCTCTCATTTCTTCTTACTCTCTAGAATCAATAAATAAATTTTTAAAAAAGAAGAAGCTCTCCATTTTAGGATTGTGATTTGCCTGTTTGAAAATATGCCTAACCCTACTATTATCTCTAAGTCCCATGGAATGCAGAAATATTTACAAAGGCTCCAAATGGTAAGTAGATGAAACACAGCTGAACCATTCTAAAGATGGCTCATCAAAGGAAGAGGAGTAGAGATGGGAAGAACGTTGAGAAAAGCCTTCCCTCCAAACATCTATTCTAGACTCAGACCATCAATTAGTATTTCACTTAGATTAAAAATGTAGAAATCCAGGAATTGTTAAATCCTTTCAAAAATAATTTCACATGAATTAGTTTGAGTAACTACATAAATGAATTGAACTGCATTCTGAATCTTGGTGTTAGTTGTAATTAACTCTGAAAGGGAGGGGTCACGTGGAGCTTTGGGCATTAGCAGAGGATGGCAGAGGACCTGGGTGGGATATCCAAATGGGGATTCTGTAAGAGCTGAAAATTATGCAAAGGTTCCGAGGAACTGAAGAGGAATCAGCAAAAAAAGAGGTAGAAGAGATGCACAAAAATATCTATATTTTAAGACCCTTATTAAGCTTCTGAAAGTTGTTTGACATGCTCTAGGATTCCAATGACCCCCGGTTACCCAGACTAAAGTAGAAGACTGGGAGTTAAGCCTCTCCTTCTCCTTTCTCTTCAACAGCCTAGTGTATGTCCCTTCAGTGCTCAATCTTTTGCAAATCTGGGTAAGACAAAGGAAGAAAAAAGGGGAGGTGCTGATAGGCATGTGTACCTGCCAGAGGTTAGACATCCGTCTCCTTTTTACCTCACTCCCCCTTAGCAACTGCTCTCACTTGTTATTTTGGCTCATTGGTATATTCCTGATTTACTATTCACTATATTTTGCTGAAAGAATTTTCCTCAAATGGCTACTAAATCTTTCCACTTTCCAAAATGTTACACCCTTACTACACTGGATTAGAGAAGAGAAAACAACTTATTCAGAATGATGGATCAACAGGCACATGTTATATTCCTTGAGAAAACTTAGCAGCCATTTATTCTTCCAGCCTAGGAGTTCTCTCTCATGCCTTCTTCCTACTAGAGAAAATAGGACTTAGCTTCACCAAGATTTGCAGCCATCATGAGACTAGAACTGTGATGGGTTTTTGGCAATTGTGGAGGGCTAGTGTGAACTGTGACATTAGCTTCCTTCAAGGCTGATTATAGCCTCCCTGCCCCTGCCAACATATACCTATAAATCACAACTTTTTCTCAAGCTTTCATCTATTCAATTATATAAGCAGCCTTGAAAACAAATTAACATGCTGATTTAGCAGGGGTATAGAAGAAATCAAGTATGAAATAATGTTTTAAATCTACAGAAAAATGTGCAAATGTGTATCTGGGTGTATGTGGTGGTGATGATGGGGATGGTGTTGTGTGTATGTCTGTTGCTTTTTTTTTTTTCATTTAACATGGGAACATTAAGGGAATAGAGAAAAGTACATTTGATTCCTGGGAAAGAAAGTAGTTCTGCAAATATGAGTGAGGCAAATGCAAATTTGATAGGCCAAATGGATTTTTTCCCAGTTAATGATTTTCAAGATCATAAAAAGGCTGATGTAGCATTTTTATCATTTGAGCTCCTTCAGAGCCCCTTCATTCAAACACAAAATGTAGGATAAAATTATTGAAAGATGCTCAATCCCACATTGCCACCTTAAAAGAATGGAAATGGCAGAAGGTATGTTATTGATTGTATTGATTGTCCATGCATATTATTTATTAAGAAGAGCTTAAGCAAAAGTAGAAAGCTAGTGGGTGGGTTGGGGGTGAGAAGCAGAAGGGCCTGTCATGCTTTGAGTGCCTACAGTGTACCCGTTACTGCATTGGCATTTTGCATGAATGATATTCATTATCCTAGAAATAGTAGGCTGATAACGAGCATTAATGATTCCATAAACTATGTACTGGCAATAACAATCTAAATGTGACATTATACATGAAAGCCTTTATGACTGACATTTAATATCCAGGGCAGCTCCTGTGTGGCTAATTAACACCTGAGGTCATTCTGACATAGAGGGGGCAAGCACCTTTTCTCAGCTCATCGGAATCATCCTAGGTCATATATGCTCTCTCACACCACACATTATTGCAAGAACACATAATTTCCACCTTTGAAACCTTTACATTTATTTAAGTTCAACAAGGTAATAATGCTTCTCACAAAGGTAGCTAATCCTACACCTACTTCAGTCTTACTCCTACACTTTCTATTAGTTAGGTGCAATTTCTACTGTCCTTTTATTATGTGATATTAGATATCAGATTAAGAATGTAATCACTGAGCTTAAAGTCTGGCTAGGACAGCAGAGCTTATGTTAGGACATTGAATATAGGGGAGCATTCTCAAAGGGATGAAAAATGGCTAATCCTTGTGAAAGCTGAATGTGGGGGGGGGGAAGGAATGCATGAAGTATAATCAGATAGTTTAATCAGGGAAAAGCCTTTAACCTGACAAACTAGGATTATTTTCCCAATGGGAAAGTGCGACACAATATAGTATTTCAATTGCATTGTAAAGATATGTGAGAAATTGCATTTCAACTTGATGAAGTAATGGATGGAAACAGAAATGTGAAGAATTATAAGAATAAGGCAAGACTCCCCTTTAGTCTCTTATTGGCAATGTGGTCTTTCATTTTTTCCATGTCAGTTCATGCAAAATATTAAAAAACAAACAAACATCAAGAATGAGACTTGGAGATGCAGCTAAGACTAATCATAGTACTGGGAGCTGACAGCGCTAGTATAATATAAAGGGATGTATACAGTGTAAAGATGAGGAAAAAATCCAACATTACAAAATACAGTCACAGTGCAGGTGAGAGAGAAGAAATGCAATCATCCTAAAGATGTTAATTTGGTAGCTATACCAGGAAGGTTTTATTTTATTATTTTATTATTATATTATTATATATTATTTTATTTTATATTTTTTGCTTAGACTTTAGAGAAGATGGTAGGGGGAGTTGAAAAAATATCTCTCAATGATGGCATCTTAGAGTCAGGAGGGACTAGGAAGAATTTGTCTTCTAAGGCATGGCACAGAAATGCAGGCATTGCTTCTCCAGGAGCTCTAATAAATGGCCAGCTACTACCTGGGCACTTGCAGAGACTGTCACATGGTTGTAGTTATTAGAAATATCTTCCACAAACCAAGTTACAATATTTCTTCTTCTCACTTCCCACTATTAATCTTCATTCTGTCTTCTGGAGCTACACAGAATAATCACAGTCCTTCTTTTCCAGGGGAAAAACCCAAACAACCTTGGCAAAAGTCAGGGCAAAATAGCAACGTGATGGGACTGTTAGTTATGAGAAAGTAATTTCTCAGGTAGATCTAAATTTGAAAGGGAGAAGTAGGAAAGATGCTCTGATGGAAGGAGGGGAAGCTGAAGGCTGAGCCAATTTCCAAATGAAGAGAAATTACAATAAAACACAAAAAACAAATTGGTACACTTGTAAACATGGAAGAAAGAGATTGTTGATAACATGAACAATGTGGAAAAAAGAAAAAATGTACTTATAATCCAGTTGGAGAGATAGGAAAATATGTAATAAGCATAATGGTTATAATGCATGGAAGCTAAGATCAAGCTATGGTCATCATTGCTATTAAATCATTATTTGTATGGTAAGTATTCTGATTTTAGTTTGGAATATAAGAAGGTACTCTGAACTGCATTCAAGCTTCATTCTGCAGGGGGAGAAGGGGGAAGAAATTAGACAGCAGTATCCGCAGCTCCAGGAGAAGGATAAACCACTGTGGTGGACAGACACTAGGGTGGCCCCCATGATCTCCACCTCCCAGTCCTTATGCCTTTTTGTAGTCCCATATCTATGAGTGTAGATGGGACCAGTGACTTGCTTCTAACCAATAGAAAATAGCAAAGGTAACGGATGGACATAATCATATTACCTAACATTGTTATGCTTGCCTTGCTAAAAGACTGTCTTTACCTTGGTGGATTTTAAGAAACAAGCTGTCATGTTGCGAAATATGTATGGAGAGAGCCATGCAGCTGGAATGTGAGGGTGAACTCCAGCTGACAGCCAGCCAGGCACTGAGACCCTTAGTCCAGCAGCCCACAAGCAACTGAATTCTGCCTGCAACTATATGCATAAGGAAGTAGATCTTTCTCTAGTTAAGCCTCAGACAATACCACAGCGCAGCTGACACTTTGCTATTTTGCAGAGGACCAGCTGAGTCATATCTGGATGCCCGACCCACAGAATCTGCGAGATTAGAAACCTGTTGATTTTAGCAGCTAATTTTTTGTAATATTGTCACATAGCAATGAGTAAATAGTGCAGCCAGCTCAACACTTTTCAAGTGAAGAAGTCATAGGAAGAGTAAATAACTATGGGTAACTAGACTATGACTTTCTCAAAGAGACAGTTGTACTCTGGACTAGACTTATCTAGACTTTTACAGGAGCTTTTAGATTTTTTTTTACTGTTGATATCAAGGATATAATTAATAATATACATTTGTGCTTATTTAGCATATGGAATTTACTACTTACAAAAGTTCCCTCTGAATATAGGGAGATATAATGGACAATTTTGGATAGTTCTCCAACAGAACAGAAATACTGACACAAAGATCTGTTCAAGACGGCAGTGTAGATAAATTCATACTCGCATCCTTCCACAACCACATCCAAATTATAACTAAACTACAGAACAACCATCATTCAGAACCACCAGAAATCTGGCTGAATGGAGGTCCTACAACCAGGGAATTAAAGAAGAAGCCACATTGAGACTGGTAAGAGGGGCAGAGATGCAGAATGATCTGGTCTCATACCCATGTGTGGCGGATAAAAATTGGGAGGGATATCTTAGCTGCAGGTCCCCCATGAGGAGTGAGAGGTCCCAGCCCCACACCTGACCACCCAGCCAAGGGTTCCAGTGCCAGGAAGAGAATTCCCATAACCTCTGGCTGTAAAAGCAGCAGGAATTGAGGCTAGGGAGATGGGGGGGAGGAGGGTGTTCCTGGAGTCCCAGGCATTTCTCTTAAAGGGCCAGTGCATAAATTTACTTGGACTCACTTTCTCCGAGCTCCAGCGCTGGGGCAGCAACTTGAAAGGCACCAGAGACATAAGAGGAGGAACTGAATTGTCCAGCATCAGGGCAAAATGTGGGGGGCAGCTTTCTCCCAGACAGAAGTGCTGGTAGAGGCCATTATTCCTTTGATAAGCCCTCCCCTCACAGAGTCAGCAGGCTAGCATTGTATCTGAGACTCCATCAACCTGGTAATTCCCTGAGGACCCTCCAAACCCAACTTTTGGGCCCACCCAAACTGTTTCCAGTGGCTTTTCTATACAAATGGCCTGTCTTGGTTTATGCTTCAGGTTATCCTAAAATCTCTCAAACAAGTAGCATCTGGCCTCAGAGTACTCTGTACCTCTTGCTAAGTGGCCCCAGGCCTGACACTAACAGCAGCTGGCTTTGGTTCACAGCTTGGCCTTGCCTGGGTACCTCTAAACCCAGCACAAGTAGCAGTCATGTGCAGATTGCTCTGTAGCTCATGCCAGGTGGCCCTGGAGAGAACATAAAGTCAGCTAATCCTGGCTTGCACCTCCAAGATAAATTTTTCTAGCTGCATTCCTCTTACTAGAGCATTAGACTTAATGATTTCTAAGATCCTTCCTAAAATGCTGAGAAATTTTAGGTAAAGTTCAGAATATATTAATTAATTCAATTATCAATGTGGCATGTGGCACACTGATGAATTAAAACATCTTTATATAGTTTCAATGACTAAATATTATTCAGTATGTATTTGTACCCTTTAGAAAAGAGATTGGTGCCCTAGCCAATTTGGCTCAGTGGATAGAGCCTGCGGACTGAAGGATCCCAGGTTTGATTCTGGTCAAGGGCACAGGCCCAGGTTGTGGGCTCGATCTCCAGTAGGAGGCGTGCAGGAGGCAGCCAGTCAATGATTCTCTCTCATCATTAATGCTACTCTCTCTCTCCCTCTCACTTCCGCTCTGAAATCAATAAAGTTATATTTTGGGGGGAAAAATATTGGCAAACATAGATTTTCAGCTTTGTGGGCTTAACAGTCTCTGACACAACTGTTCAACCCTGCTGGTGTAGCAGGAATATAGCCTTAGAAAAGACATAAGGAAATAATGTGATTGTGTTTCAATAAAACTTTATTTACAAATAATAGGTGGCAGACTGGATTTGACCAGCAGGCCATAGTTTGCCAACTTCTATTCTGAAGGCAAAATCTATGTTAAGATGAGAATACATTTTTGGAGACACAAGTGCTAACTCAGTCAGCACTAACCATTAGCAATGGTAAAATGTGGTATCTTGCTTTCTGAATGTCAAATTCCTTCATGCAGCAGCTTGTCCAATGATATCACTAAGACTCCAAAGTCAGACTCTAAAATGCACTCATTCCTTCCACTTAAAAAGAAACCTTATAGATCCCAAAGGAAGGTAAAATTTTATTTCAAAAATTTGCTTTGAACTTTGAAAATAAAACAAGAAAATGTATTTCAAACTCTGAAAGGACTACTCTAAACTGCCGAAGAGCTAGACCTAATTTGAAAGGGCAATGACATGAAAGCACGCTTATTTTGGTGCCCTTACCCAGGCAAAGAACAGCATGTAAGTGAAAAGGGCAACAGATCGCCAACCAGCACATTCACATCAGAATGTAAAGAACATTTGTCAGGCCTTCTTTTCCACTGCTCTGCTTACCCTTCCTTTCTCTTAGTTCTTTTTGCTGTTCTGGGAGCATAGAAGATGCTCACTGAACACATACCCTTCTTCTCTCTTTTCCTTTCTTCCTTATTTTCCTTAATTCTCCCTGTTCATTTCTACCTTCTTTTCCATAACATGTCACTCCACATTTAATGCTTTCCCCTCTCCTTTTTTCATCTCCCTTGCCCTTATCTGTATGTCTCTTCTCATTTCTTTAACTTTCAGGTTACACCATGAAACAAATACTATATTTCTAATCAATTTCTTTCTATTACTGACTAAATTGCCTGCACTCTGCTTTGAATTTTCTTGTTTTGAGGTTTTAGGTTGTTATTGTTTTTAAATGACAAGTTTATTTTTAGACATCACCAGTATTCTTTCTGCTGGGTAGATAAGGAAATTAACACTCTTATATTTCTTCTTATCATCTCTCCCACCATCTTCTAATTATGTTTCTTCAGGTGGTATTATTCTTACATTGTCAATGTATATGAAACTTAATGCTGTTTTACTGCCTTAATGCCCAAAATTATTTAATCTTAATTTTATATTGAAATGATGACAATTCTCTACCAGTCCTTTTATCTGTCTGCCCCCGTCCCTCGGTGCTGAATTATTAATGTTGCTTAGCCATAATTCACTGTCAATACATTTTCTTCAAGAAAGGTCCATAGGTGCTACATTTCCCGAGTGTATGTATAAAAGAGGTTTTAGCTACACATATTTTTCCCAGATTTTATTTATCAAATTCTATTGTTCTTTAGTTTGTCTTTTATTTGTATCAAAATTACATTTTTAATTATCTCCTCCTCTGCCAGCTTGGTCAAGGGTCAACTTGTTTTGGGTCAGCCAAGTTAGTTTTTGTTTGTCCATTTGTTTTCTGTTCCTCTGTATTTTTTATTGTTATTATTCTTCTGTTGTTATTGTTGTTGACATTATTACAGATGCCCCCCATCCTCTACCCAGACCCAGTACTCTCCTCCCTCCGATCGTAACCACATTGTTGTCTGTGTCCATGGGTATGCATATCTGTTCTTTGGCTAGTCTCTTCACCTTCTTTTGTCCAGAACCAACCTCCACACCCCCACCCCCCAACCTCCTCTCTGACATCTGTCAGTGTGTACCATGTATCCATGACTCTGGTTCTATTTTGTTCATCATTTTATTTTGTTCATTAGATTTTACATACAAATGAGATCCTATGGTATTTGTCTTTCTCTGACTGGCTTGTTTTGCTTAGCATTATAATTTCTAGGTCCATCCATGCTGTCTCAAAGGGTAAGAGTTACTTTCTTTTTATAGCCACCACATAGTATTCCATTGTCTGTATTACCACAGCTTTTTTTATCCACTCATCTGCCCACTGGTACTTGGGCTGTTTCCAGATCTTGGCTATTGTAAATAATGCTGCTATGAACATAGGGGTGTGTATATTATTTCTGACTAGAGGCCCGGTGCATGAAATTATGCACTGTGATCTGGGCTGATCTTCTCTGGCTGCCAGCAGCCAGCCCCGCCCCCTGCCGCCGCAGCAGCCAACACCGCAGTCACCCTCTGTGTGTGGGGTGACTGGTGGGGCTATTGGGGCCCTGGCTCCACCCATATCAGCCACCACCCGCCCCTGGTTCCCCATCTGGTGATTGGAGTCTGCTGGCCAGTCGGAGGGACCAAGAGGTTGGCTGGTAGGCCCCAATCAAGCAATCAAGGCCTGCGGGCTGGGGGAAGCTCTTGAGTTGAGCATCTGCCCCCTGGTGGTCAGTGCGCATCATAGCCGACCAGTCTATTTGCATATTATGCTTATATATATAGAGAGAGAGAGAGAGAAAGACTAGAGGCCCGGTGCCCAAAATTCATGCATGGGTGGGAGCTCCCTCAGCCTGGCCTGTACCCTCTCACAATCCGGGACCCCTCGGGGGATGTCTGACTGCCAGTTTAGGCCCGATCCCATGCAGAATTAGACCTAAACCAGCAGTCAGACATCCCTCTCACAATCTGGGACCACTGGCTCCTAACTACTCACCTGCCTGCCTGCCTGATCACCCCTAACCCTGATCACCCCTAACCACTCACCTGCCTGCCTGATCACCCCTAACCACTCTTCCTCCCTGCCTGATTGCCCCTAACCACTTCTGCCTCAGCTCCTGCCATGACGGCTTCATCTGGAAGGACATCCAGAATGACGTCCAGAAGTTCTTTCGGCTGTCTGGTCTAATTAGCATATTATACTTTTATTATTATAGATTGGTGTTTCAGTATTCTTAGAATATATTCCCAGAAGTGGAATCACTGTGGCTGCACCAATCTGCATTCCCACCAGCAGTGTACTAGGGTTCCCTTTTCTCACAGCCTCACCAGCACTTGTTTGTTGATTTATTGATGGCAGTCACTCTGATAGGTGTGAGGTGGTATCTCATTGTAGTTTTAATTTGCATCTCTCTGATAATTAGTGACACTGAGGATTTTTTCATATGTCTCTTGGCCATTTGTATGTTATCTTTGGAGAAGTGTGTATTCAGGTCCTTTGCCCATTTTTTAATTGGATTGTTTGTCTTTCTGGTGTTGAGTTGCATAAGTTCTTTATATATTTTGGAGATTAATCCCTTATTAGATATAACATTGGCAAATATTTTCACCCCATACAGTGGGTTGTCTTTTCATTCTGTTGATGTGCAGAAGCTTTTTAGTTTGCTGTGCAGAAGCTTTTTAGTTTGATGTAGTCTCATTTGTTTATTTTTCCCTTTGTTTTCCTTGTCTGAGGAGGTTTATTGGCAAAAATACTGTTATTAGAAATGTCTGACATTTTTCTGCCTATGTCTTCTCCTAGGATTTTTATGGTTTTACAACTTACATTTAAGTCTTTTATCCATTTTGAGTTTATTCTTGTGTATTGGTGTAAGTTGGTGGTCATGTTTTTACATGTACCTGTCCAATTTTCCCAGCACCATTTATTGAAGAGACTGTCTTTACTCCATTGTATGTTATTGCCTGCTTTGTCAAATATTAATTGACCATAGAGGTATAGGTTGATTTCTAGGCTCTCTGTTCTGTTCCATTGCTCTACATGCCTGTTCCTATGCCTGTACGTGGTTGTTTTGATTAAAATGGCCTTTTGGTATTGTTTTATATTCAGTATTGTGACCCCTCCAACTTTGTTCTTTTTTCTCAAGATTGCTGAAGGCTCATTTTAGTTCCATATAAATTTTGGAATATTTTTTCTAGATATGTGAAATATGCCATTAGCATTTTAATGAGGATTCTGCTTCAAATTTTAAAGTAAATGCTGATGTTAACATACACATATAATGTTATATTGTTCTTTAGAGACAAAGCAATAAAATGTAATTATTTTATGTGCAGGACATTTCTCTGTTATGTTCTTGTTCCTTCCTGTGGTTCCTCCCATCACACAGTATCTTGGCTATTCACAAGGAGCACCTTGACCTATGAATCTGTTGCTGACCTTTCAAAAGATCAATACATCTCTACATTAGCCTTTTTTTATTCTTTGAAGTGAATGGAAACTGATGCCAAACTTTCTCTCTGCAAGCATAAGCAATTTTGGAAGCTGAGAGGAAAGGAACAGTTCAGTGTTAAATTTCCGCAATTAAACAACCTGCCACCTTGGCACAGGACTCTGAGAAAATATATCATGCCTCTGAGAGATTCTTTTCTAACATCATTATCTACTGCAGCCACACAGCATCCAAATTCCCCTCTCTTAGGAGAGTCCAGGCCCCTTACCATGGCTAGGGCTCTATCATATTACACCATTTCTTATCTCACAATCTATTTCTGGGCTCATTTACATGCATGCAAAAGTGGGTTTCTGTCCCCGTGGAGAGCTAGCAGGCACCCTTCGGTCTGATTCCTCTTGTCCCTGAACATTAGACACTTCATTGCCAATGGAAAACCACCAGAGAAATCATGTAATTGACAGTCTTGGAAATTTCACCTTTTTCTCAGTCGATTAGGATGAGTTTTTTTTCTCCCTACTGTCAGCAAAGAAATATGACATTAAGGAAAATGTAAAGTTAATGCCTGTGGAAGGGCAACTTAGAAATAGGGACTTCTGCAGCTCAGTTTTCAGTAGTAAAAAGACACACTTCTACCGATTTCTCTCCCATAAAAGATTATAGAAGCTCATTTATAGAAGCTCCAGCAAGTGTTGCTGGAAAGTGAAATCCTCTTAGATGAGTCTCAATTTTCTGTTGTCTTTTATTACAAAATAAGGGTTGTGTTATATTAGAACACTTAAATTTCTCTTTTTAGGGTCAAACCACTCAAGCTAGATCACTTTAATTGCCTTTTATTCCTGCCTACGTATTCCCTACAGTCTGTTCCTTCTCTTTCACCTTCTTAAATTCTTTGTCAAGTGTTACCAATGATCTCCATGTAATCAAGTCCAACCTCTCCTCCGTGTCCATCCTCCTGACCTCTTTATGGCTTTTGCCACTGCTGAGCACCTGCTCTTTCTTTCTTGCTTTTCTCTTGACTTCCATGACATTGTACTCCTTTGTCCTCCAAACTTGATGAATGATTCTTTTTTGTCTTCTTTAATGGCTCTTCTCTCTCCACCCATGACCAAACTGTTGGTTTCTACCAAAGCTATGATCCCAGTCTTCTGTTCTTCTTCATCTACACTTATTCCTTCTTCACAGCTTCAGTGACCATTCCTCTATAGAGACCCCAATCATCAATCCCAATACCACTTATTGAAACTACAATATTGTAACTGAAACTGCCTATGAAATATATTTACTTGGATAACCAGCCAATAACATCTTAAGTTCACCTTAATTTCAACGTGCTCAAAGTTTACCTACTCATTTTTCTCTTCTCTCCTTTCACTTGTATATATTTTATATTTCCACCAAATACCATTCCCCGCAACCAACTTACATAACAATTTTGGCTGACTTCAATGCATCCTTCAAACTGCCACATTAGCATAAGAACTTCTATAATACTTCAGTTCTGCTGTATTAAATTCAAAGTCCTGTGTGTGTGGTATTCATGGTTTTCCACACATAGCATTGATTTATCTAATTTTGGTTTCCACAACTCTCCATATTGATGGTCAAGAGAGTCTCTTCATTATATATATGCTTCTTTACCAATCTCCATACTAATTCTACCTCTTCAGGTCTTGCTCTTCTTTTTAGGTGGAATTACTTTGCCTAGTCAATGTATCTACCGACTGATTCTACCTTCTCATGAGACAGACAGTTGTATGATAACCAAGTATCACCAGTAAGAATTATTGGTTTAAAGAGAGGGTCTATCCCAATGATTAATAATTCAGCCTTGATAGTCAGAGTACTGTTTGAAACATAACTCACTTGTGATGTGACCTTGAGCAAGTTACTTAACATTTCTCCACTCCTGTTCCCTCATTTATAAAATGGAAGTAACATACTACCTATCACATAGGAAAGTTGGGGGGAATACATGAAATAATGCATGTGAACTAATTAGTACAGGGCCTACCCCTTAATAAGTACTCAATATAGTTAGCCATTATCATTATAAAATGTATGTGTCTTTGCCTTGCTAAACCAAATTTCATAATTTGTTTAACAGATCATTTCTATGTGGGAACGAATATAACAATAACCATGAATTAAAGACTGAAAATGTACCAATGTTGGATATTAATAAGTTGCTGAAGACTTGAAGGACACACATAGGCACAGGATGGAAGGCAGATGATGGAACTATGAGGGCAGGCCCACTCTCTATTTTGTCCACCATTGTATCTAAGGTAGAGCACAGTGAAGAGAAAATGGTTAGTTCTTCATATATACCTGTTGAATGAACTACACAAAATTCCAAAATTTGGAATTTGAATCTAAGACAATGAATTTCTCAAGTTAAGGTTTCCAATTTGTAAGTTTATGCTAAGCTAAGGAGACCCCTTTGAGAAACTGGTCTAGATCTCTTCCTCATTGTGGATTACAAAGACCTCCTCCCAGTGGGTGACTAAAAGGATATGAGCAAATCATTATTTACTAGTTTGAAGAGATTCTCCTTAAAATAGTCCAGCAGTAATGCTTTATAAATGATTATTTGTTTCAAGTAATTCCTTAGGAAAGGTTATGAGGCAACCACAGAAAAAATATTAGGAAATATCTTATATATAATAAAACTTACCAATTGAAGTATCTCTCTCACATTGATGTGTGTTTTTTCTCGCTCTAGCTCTAAAGATCAATGGAGAAAATATCCTTGGGTGAGGATTAATTAAAAATGAGAGAGAGAGAGAGAGAGAGAGAGAGAGAGAGAGAGAGAGAGAAATGGTTTCTCCCCTCAAGAAGGATTAGTCAATTTTTCACTTTCATTGTTTTTATACTGGGATTAACAAACATTTCAAAACTTAATCACAAGGAGGTGATTTTATACAACTTGTCCATCAAAATATCTACAACAGCAAAATTAAGATAATAATATATCCACATTGATTTTCTAATTATATGCAGGCAATGTGTATTTCATAGGCATATAAGGAGATCTGGTCTGTAGGTAAAAGTGTGAAATAAAACAAATTTCCTTGGCACTCTCCACATTTATTTCTGTGTCTTTCCCCCACATCTTAAAGTTAACTACTTTTCCTCCTATCACACTCTTAGAAACAGTTCTCAGTCTGACAAAAATAAAAGCCCACTCAATGGAGTGCCACACACAGGGTCACCTTCTTTCAAAGTTTTTCAGGGTCAAAGATCACATTTCTTTTTCTCCCTCCTATTCTTTCTTTGTTTACACCTTACATACCCTGTAATAGCTGAACAAAAAAGTAATTTACTATGATAAAAACTATGCTTACTTGGTATGAATGACTGAACTCTTCAGTATTCTCAGAGATGCATCTGCTTTTAAAATGTGAACTAGTTAACACACTTGAATCTCTGATTTTTTGAGCTGTCAGATTCATAGATTTGGGCATTTCATGTAAGTCCTCAATTGACTTCTCAAAACTTAATTACAAGGAGGTTCATCATTTCTCAGTCACCTTATTATGCTTTCAAGGGCAAGCAGATAGCAACACTAATTGTGTTCAAACAGAGTCATTGTATTCATCCATTTAGTGATGGGTAGTCACTGTCATTAAGCCAACCCTCCCACTGTCACTACCAGGATAAGGTATTAAATGTCATCCAATTTTGTTGGTTCAATCTCTTCCATATTTCCATTTGAAGAGAATTTTTCTAAGTACTATTATACGTAATTATTTTTTAAAAAAATAAGAAATGGGCTCTGGCCAGTGTGGTTCATTGATAGAGCATCTGCCAGTGCACCAAAGGTTGCAGGTTTGATTCCAGTAAAGGGCACATACTTGGGTTGCAGGGTCCTTCCTGGACCCTGATGGGGCATGTGTGGGAGGCAACCAATCAATGTATCTCACATCGATGTGTGTATGTGTGTGTTTTTCCTCTCTCTCTTTCACCATCCCTCCCTTCCACTCTCTCTAAAGATCAATGGAGAAAATATCCGAGGGTGAGTGCAGATTTCATTCTTGGCTACTGCAGAAGGGTGTTCCCCCTCTGGTGGAGAATATATAGCTACAGGCTGCTTTAGGCTCATCTCAAGAGGATGGTTTCTCTATCTCTAGTTCAGTGTATAAAAGCCCAGGAGCAACACTGTAGAGATACTGTCAGAACTTCAGGGTTAGGTCCATTTTTCAAGCACGTGTCTCTCAGTATGTTGTGCATCTCTTTGTTGGAGCACTTGCCCTCAGGTGGCTGAAAGCAGCTTGGCCTGCCCACACAGATTTCTAGAAGTGTCTGGAAATCTATATCAATGACTGGCAGGTGTGGAAATATACTCTAGTGCCTTTACTCAAAAGTGAGGTATAACCTACAGTTTTTCAGAGCTTTCCTCTGAGATTGAGCCAAAGGTACCTGTGTAGAAAAGAGTTAACAGAGCAGGGCTGAAACTGGTACCCTTAAAAGTGATCAATTACAAGGTTGGCCCTTGGTGGCATCTGGGAACTTGGATATTAGGATGGTTTTCACCATTCCCTGATAAGAGTGGCTGTACTTAAACTGTTTGTACCAATAATGTGGTTCATGCTGAAAACCTATTGTCTTTCTAGGAGCTTAGGACTTTGGTACATGCTAGGCAGAAAGTGCCTATATGACCAGCCCCCAAGAAAAGCCTTGAGCCCTGACCTTCTAATAAACTCTTTTAATTGGCAACATCTCATATGTGTTGTCACAACTCATTTACTGAAGAAATTTAGTGTCCCTTTGTGACTCCACTGGAAAAGGACTCTAGAAAGCTTATGCCTGGTTTCCTCTGAAACTCACTCTATACACCCCCCCTTATTTTTTGTTCATTTTGTTTTGCATACTTTCACTGTAATAAAGCATAGCTGTGAGCACAATTATATACCCAGTTCTGTGAATCCTCCCAGAAAATCATTAATCCTGTGAGTGGTCTTGGGGAACCAGGACGTATTTCCCTGCATAGGATCCTGCTGCCTTGCTTGGTGCTGCCTCCTTCCCAGTACCACCTCCCTCCTCTCCAAGTTTCCTCAATAGTTTTCTTAGACTATTTCTTAAAAAGTCACTTTCACAGTAGTCTTCATCTCAGTATCTACTTCTTGGGATCCTAATCTAAGACAGATTCTGATTATTTCAAGCCTAAGTAATGACTATAATAGGAGGGGGGGTGTTGTTCTTACTGTTCAAATCTCGGTCATGTGTTCCTGTCTGTACCAAGAAGAATAGGGCCTTTCACCAGATGTAGGAGGAAAGGAGAGTAGGTACTAGACAGACACAAGTAATGGCTAACCCACAGATATTATGGACTTTTCCTAGATCTAAAGACTTATATAGTAACATAATGTGATATTCTTGAGGGAATATTCTCATCTGAAAATACCTTTCCTCTCCTTTATTGTGCCTTTTTCACAAAGCAAGATTTCATTACTTCACAAGAGCTACAATATCTACAACTGGAAAAAAATCAAAGACTTGTTGAAATGAAGATGTTTGTGGTTTTCTAAACCTTTCTCATAGCTAAGTGACTTGCATCCTACAGACCAGCTTTTCAGCACCTAACTCAAGTCTCTGCCTTGGGAAAATAAAAAAATTACTTTTTATCACAAAATGTCAATGGAAACTCTGAACATTAAATCTGTAAAATCCAAAGTTCCATCATGAATTTATTGATCTTTTTAAAATAATACTAACTAGGTAGAGTGTCACACCTGCCCCAGGCATCCCATATCCATAAGCATTTTCTCAATAGGTGTTTCTTATCTTTCAAAAATCTATTTCTGGAACATATTTTTGCTTGTTAGTATTATTTTTTCTTAAGATTTCTTTTAACCATTTGTTAAAAAGTATCTATGTATATAAAAGGCTAATATGCAAACTGTCCTCTCGGGAGTTCGACTGGGAGACCGGGAGTTTGATCACTTGCTATGATGTGCACTGACCACCAAGGGTTGGCACAGAATGAAGGACTCGGCCAGCAGGTGGAAGGCCCTGATTGCTGGCCAGGCCTAGGGACCTTACCCATGCATGAATTTTGTGCACCAGGCCTCTAGTATGATTATAAAAGAAATACATTTGTATTGAAAAAATTTAAAAAATGCAGATATGTGCAAAATGAAAGTAAAAGTCATTCATAATCCTACCTACCAGAGGTAAGCATTGTTAAGGCTTTTAAATGAATATATATGTATTTGCTTACCAAAAAAGAGGTTCATCTAACTAACACCATCCTGTCATTCAATTTTTCACTAAAAATATGTCACAAGCATCATCCTACGTCATAAAACTGCTCAGAAATCTACTTCACTTTTTTATATGGCTATATAGTATTCCATGTTATGACTATCACCATTTATTTAACTATTTCTATATTAATAGTGGCATTTAGGTTACTTCCAGTTTTTCACTACCCAAACAATTATGCAGTAAAATATCACAGCACATATTTCTTTAAAAATTGTGGTAGTGTTACTGTAGGATAAACTCCTACAGTAATTGGCTGTAGGATGATTGGCTGACTCAAAATATATGTACATTTACATTTTTTAAAATAATTTCAAAATTGGTGCAAAAGAGTCTAGACCCACTTAAGCCCTTCACTATTGCACAAAAGTACCAATTTCTGTACCTTCACCAAAATCAAGTATTTTAAATCTCTAGAAACTTTTCCAACATAATAAGAAAAATATCTTATACTTTTAATTTGCATGTTTTGATAAGTAGTGACTTTAAATATCTTTTCAGCTGTCTGTTGGTCATTTATATGTCTACCTCAATATATTATCTTTTCACAAAATTTTTCTATTTTAAAATTAATCCCTTTTTTCTAATAGTAGTACTTTATACATTTTGTATTTTAACCCTTTATCGGTCATATAAACTACAATATTTTTCCTATTTTCATTTGTTCTTTATTGTGATGTAAAGTTTTTTATTGCAGACTTTAAAATGTTTCTGTTATTCAGTTTGTTCATTTTACTCATATGGTTTTTCACTTTATTATCACGTTAAGGGTTTTCCCCACCTCCATATTACAAAAATATTTTCCTGTATTTATAACAAAACTAGCATAATGCATGCATCTTTCTCTTTGCATCACTTTATTTCTACTTTGAGCTTCACCTTTAAAATGTGTCCCTTATCATCAAATCTCACTTTATCATCACTTAGTCTTGCTAAGTACATTTCTTTCCTTTCATCTTTGCTCAAAGCCAATCCTCCATTCTCATAAATTCCTTATCTGAATTGCACCCAATTTACCTAATTGGTTCTTCTCTATCCATCTAAGGCTTGAGGGAGTAAGCATGCTTTTTCAAGTGCAGATTCATTACTTACATACAGAAGATGAGTTTTGCCCTTTTCACATAATGTTTTCCTTTCCAACTAAATTAATGGGACCATGTTTCTTGTCCTATCACACAAAAATTCCAATTTGCACTCATGTTTCAATGTTGCCTTTTTAATGAATCAAGTATGCCCCAAATTGAAGCACTCTCCCCGTCTCTACTTTTGTCCTCACCTCAATTGGGTTCCCCCTGTTGGCTTTCTTATTGGTATTAATAGCATCTAATTACTAGATACATTCATTTCCTAGAGCTGCCATAACAAAGTACTAAAAACTTGATGGCTTAATCAACAGAAATGTATTATCTCACAGGCTAGGTGTCCAAAAACAATGTGCCAACAGGGTCAGTTTCTTCTAATGGCTCTGGGGGAGATATATGTTCCATGCCTCTCTCCTAGCTTCTGGTGAGTTGCTGAAGATCTTTGGCATTCCTTGGTTTATGGAATCGTCACCCCTATCTGTGCCTTCATCTTCATATGGTGTTCACCTTGTGAGTAGTCTGAGTCCAAATTTCCCCTTTTTTATGATAATACCAATCACATTGCTTAGGGACCTTCATCTTAACCAGTTATAACAACCTTATTTCCAGAAAGGTCACATTCTAAGGTATTACAATAGATTTCAATATGTAAATTATGGTTGGGGTTTTAACCTATAGCACATAAGTTTAAAGCTCAAAAGCATTTTTGTCATTACGCTTCTATCCATCCACTCCTTGGCAATATCAGATCATCCCTCAAGTCCTGTACAATGTCCCATTATCATCCTTACCTTTTTAGCCAATAGTTCAGGTTCTCATTACCCATTCTTGAACTTAGTATAAAAGCCTCCTGATTTCCACTTCTCAGTTTATCCTACTTTATGGAAATATATTGATCCTCTTAACTTACAGCTGGTAAATTTTCAGTAACTTTTCATAATCTATAAAATAAAATGTAAGTAGCTTCCCAGACACTAGTTCTTAGCCTTGTCTGCCCTAAAAGCAAAGCCTGAGATCATGAATGCAATCCATGTACCTGAATTTTGGAAGAGATAATGAAAAACATAACTGTGGTCTGAGAAGAGTGAAGCCAGAAAGAAGGAAATGCTAATTCAAGCATGTGTTACTGAGCAGGTTAATATTATGGGCAACTGTAGTTTGATCCAATTTTCTTGGGGACTGCCTGAGGAAACATGCAGAAATTCCCAACTGACAGGTAAAAAAGGAGATATTTATCTGCAAACTCTCAATCCTCCATCCCCTACTGATCAAAAATTGCCCTATACACTGTGTTAGAATGAGTAGGTTCTGCAGGCAGCACCATAAGGCATAGGAGCCCCAGATTAGGAAGTAAGAGATAGGTGGAGGAGCCAACTTGAGGTGCTATCAGGTTATTCCTTTGGGCAGCTGGTTCCTGGAGCAATGGCTCGAGTATATAGGGCGGCCAGCATGATATGAGGTAGAGCATTGGGGGTTTTAAATACTAGTGGAAAGAAATTCAGGCTTTGTCTTGAAATCAGAGTTATTTATCTCTAAAACTCCTATTTATAATCTCTTCAGGGAGACCTCAGATGAAATAGTCCTTTCTAACATAGAAAAAAGATGGCCAGTTTCCTGGGGCAAATTTTGAAAGCTTTGTTTGCCACTGCCAACGATGAACATATGGAGTTCATGTCATTGATGTTGGTGAGGTCTTTATAAGAAATAGAGAAACCGTGTTCTTTATAAGAATGAGACAAAGAAGAGATGTGGGTAATTAGATGAGAAAAGATGATTTGTACTCTTTTGGGAAATGTTGAGCTAGAAATGCCACAGGGCAGTTCAGATGGCAATGTTCATCAGACAGTGAGGAATTAGAGTTTAGGAACTTAGGTAAGGTCTGGCACTGAAAACTAGAAAGCCATCTATAAATATTTCTTAATAAAAAAAAGTCAGAAACATGGTTGACATTATTAATGGAAATGAGAGAGAGAGAGAGAGAGAGAGAGAGAGAGAGAAAATATAATTTAAGTAACATTTGTATTTTTAGTTTGGAAAGATGAAATATCAGAGAATGAGTCATAAGATAGATGAAATAATTAGGGGAATCAAAAGAGATTGCTCAGGGAAGTCAAGAAAAAAGAGAATTTTAAGGAGGAGGAAGAGCTGCAAAGAGGCTAAAAGAACTGAGTGTAAATAAGTCTGCAGTTGTGGGCTGTCTGTGCTGGTAAACCAAGGGGATTGTTGGAGCAAATATCTAGCTGATTGCATAAAACATGTGTTGAATGCCTGCCAAGTACTCAGTACTGTGCTACTCCACAGTTTATGTGTCCTTTCAAGAATATTTTATTATATTTGGAATATAACATATCAAATAACAACACAATAAAATTATGTCTTCTTACATTTTAGAGATTGAGAGAGTTGTATAGTATCCATTGTATAAAAGTTCCATAATTTTTTAAGGAAACTTTTTATCTTAAGGTATTTGGATAGTAAAATGCAATTGTTAAAGAAAATAATACAGTGAGATCCTGTGTGCCTTTTATCCAATCTTCCTCAATGCTAATAATAATTATCCAATCTCCCCCAATGCTAATAAAGCTATAGTACAATCTCACAACCAGAATATTGACATTAATACCGTCAATATAAAGAACATTTCTTATTCCTGAGTAGAAAAAAAAATTTAATGGAAAGGATTTACCACAAATTGTTTAACCATTCACCATTTGGGTAATTTACAGTTTTGTTCAGTATAAGTAAAGTTACAATAAACATTAGCATAGAGGTTTTTATATGAACACTAGGGGCCCAGTGTACCTTGAAGGGAACTGTGGGCCTCGAGGCTGCGATGGGCACAGGGACAGGTCTCAGCCCATCCTCCATGCCCCTGCCCAGCCCCTCCCGCCGCAGCCCCTGGTCCCCTGTCTGCAGGCAACCCCGCTCTAGCTGCCGCAGCTCCCACACACTGACGGTGCTGGCCCTGCTCACACCCACTGATGGCAGGGAGCAATTGGGGCCAGTGCCCTCAGTGGGTGCTAGTGGGGCCGGTACCTTCAGTGGGTGCAAGTGGCGGCTGCTGCCCCAATTGCCCCTTAAAAGCAGATGGAGGTGGAGAAGCCCTCAGTGGCGATTGGGGCTGGCAGCGGCTGCTTGCACCTACTGATGGCACCGAGCAATCAGGCCTGACACCAAGCACCAGCAGCGGGTACGAGTGGCATCTCCAGTGCCGGTGCAGGCGTGAGTGGGGCCAGCACCAGCAGTGGGTGTGAGCGGTGGCTCTAGCATCGGCAGCGGGTGCAACCGGGGCCAGTGCTGGCAGCGGGTGTGAATGGCGGCTCCAGTGCTAGCGGTGGGTGTGAGCAGGGTTGGTGCTAGCAGTGAGTGCAAGCAGCGGCTCTGGTGCTGGCAGCAGGTGCAAGCACCTGGCCGGACAGCAGCATGTGGGAACAAAGAATTTTCAGTAACCATCAGAGGATCAACCTGATGACAGTGACCAGCACCCTGCCTTGGTCTGCCATCCCTGCTCACCTGCTCCACCATCCCGATGCAGCCAATGCCTGCCATGTTTTGTGCGCACCCCTAGTGGTCAGTGCATGTCATAGCGACCGGTTGTTCAGTTGTTTGGTTGTTCTGCTGTTCAGTCTATTTGCATATTAGCCTTTTATTATATAGGACTAGAGGCCCGGTGCACAAAAATCTGTGCACTCGGGGGGGGGGGGGGGAGGGGGGTTTGGGCGCTGCCCCCTGTCACGCTGATCCGGTGCCAGGAGGCCTTGTGGCTCCACTGATCCCGGTGCTGGGAGGCATATTACCCTTTTACTATATAGGATAGAGGCCTGGGGGCAGACTGGTTTGCCCTGAAGGGTGTCCTGGATCAGGGTGGGGGTCCCCACTGGGGTGCCTGGCCAGCCTGGATGAGGGGATGATGGCTGTTTGCAGTTGTTCACACACCCTTCAGGGTGGGGGTCCCCACTGGGGTGCCTGGCCACTCTGGGTGAGGGGCTGAGGGCTGCCTTCAGGCTGGCGATTGACTGAAGCTCCCAACCTGTCCTTTTTTTCTTTTCTTTTTTATTCTGGGCCAGCTTTAGCTCTGGCTCTAGCTCTGAGGCCTGGGCTGCTGAAAGCTGGTATCTGGTTTGTTTGCGTTCTATAATCGAAACAATGTATAGCTCCAGCTCTGAGATCCCTGCGGCTGAAAGCTGGTTTCTGGGGTTTTGTTTAGCTTCTATATTTGTTACAAAGTTTCAAACTGCCAGCTCAGAGGCCGGCAAGGCAGGCGGGGAACGTTGGAGTCCTCCTTCACTGAAGCAAGCAAGCCTCATGTTCGCTTCCAGCTGCCTGGCTGCCGGCCGCCATCTTGGCTGACAGTTAATTTGCATATACTCACTGATTAGCCAATGAAAAGGGTAGCGGTCATACGCTAATTACCATGTTTCTCTTTTATTAGTGTAGACTAGAGGCCCGGTGCACAAAAATTTGTGCACTCGGGGGGGGAGGGGGGGGACCCTCAGCCCGGCCTGTGCCCTCTCGCAGACTGGGACCCCTCGGGAGATAAGGACGTGCTGGCTTAGGCCTGATCCCCGGTGACAGAGGGCAGGCCTAATCCCTAGGTGCAGCCCCTGGTCGGGCTCAGAGCAGGGCTGATTGGGGAGTTGGGGCGCCACCCCCTGTCATGCACAGAGCAGGGCAGATCAGGAGGTTGCGATGCCACCCCCAGTCACGCTCAGGGTAGGGCCAATTGGGGGGTTGGGGCACCGCCCCCTGTCACACTCAAGGCAGGGTCGATGGGGAGGTTGCGGCGCCACCCCCTGTCACACACAGAGCAGGGAGGATCAGGGGGTTGGGGCGCCGCCCTCTATCACCCACAGAGCAGGGCCGATCAGGGGGTTGGGGGCGCGGCCACTGTCACACTCAGGGCAGGGCCGATGGGGAGGTTATGGCTCTACCCCGTCACACACAGAGCAGGGCCTGTGTGGGGGGGTGTTGGGGTGCCGCACCCTGTCACACACAGAGCAGGGCCGATCAGGGGGTTGGGGCACCTTCCCCTGTCACAAACAGAGCAGGGCAGATAGGGAGGTTGTGGCCCCGCCCCCTGTCACACACAGAGCCGCAGGGCGATCAGGAGGTTTGGGCGCTGCCCCCTGTCACCCTGATCCTGGTGCCGGGAGGCCTCGCGGCTCCGCTGATCCCGGTGCTGGGAGGCATATTACCCTTTTACTATATAGGATAGAGGCCTGGTGCACGGGTGGGGGCCAGCTGGTTTGCCCTGAAGAGTTTCCTGGATCAGGGTGGGGGTCCGCACTGGGGTGCCTGGCCAGCCTGAATGAGAGGATGATGGCTGTTTGCAGCTGGTCACACCCCCTTCAGGGTGGGGGTCCCCACTGGGGTGCCTGGCCAGCCTGGGTGAGGGGATGATGGCTGTTTGCTGCTGTTCACACCCCCTTCAGGGTGGGGGTTCCCACTGGGGTGCCTGGCCAGTCTGGGTGAGGGGCTGATGGCTGTTTTCAGGCTGGCGGGTGACTGAAGCTCCCAACCTGTCCTTTTTTTCTATTTTTTTTTATTCTGGGCCAGCTTTAGCTCTGAGGCTTGGCTCCAGCTCTGAGGCCTCAACTGCTGAAAGCAGGTATCTGGCTTGTTTGGGTTCTATAATCGAAACACTGTTTAAACTCCAGCTCTGAGATCCCGGCTGGCTGAAAACAGGTTTCTGGGGTTTTGTTTAGCTTCTATATTTGTAACAATGTTTCAAACTGCAAGCTCAGAGGCCGGCAGCGGCAGGCAGGGAACGTTGGAGTCTTCCGTCACTGAAGCAAGCAAGCCTCCTGTTCGCTTCAAGCTGCCTGGCTGCCGGCCGCCATCTTGGCTGGCAGTTAATTTGCATATCGCCCTGATTAGCCAATGGTAAGGGTAGCGGAGGTATGGCTAATTACCATGTTTCTCTTTTATTAGATAGGATATTGTCAGTGAACAACTATTATTTGAAAAAAAACATACCATTTCAAATAGCAAAAGATATTGAAATTCTTACATATATATCTAATGAAATGTGTGCAGGATCTCTATATGGGAAACTACAGAATTCTGATGAAAGAGATCAAAGATCTAAATAGAGAGATATTCCATGTTTATGAATTGAAAGATTTGATATTATTAAAGGTCAATTCTTCCTAACTCCATGTATTCACTATTATACTAATCAAAATCCCAAAAAGCTATTTTATAAATATCTATAAAGTGATTCTAAAGTTTATTTTAAAAGGCAAAAGACCCAGAATAGCCAGCACAATCCTGAAGAATAAAATTGGGAAACTGACAACATTCAACTTCAAGACATTAAAAGGCTATAGAACTCAAGATACTGTAGTATCACTGAAAAAAATAGGCACATTGATAAATGAATCAAAATAGAGAGCCCAGAAATAAAGCCCCACACATAGTCAATTGATCTTTGAAAAAAGGAGAAAGGCAATTTAATTCAGATAAGATAATCTATTCAACAAATGGTGCACAACTGCATGTATATTTGCAAAAATAAAATTAGTTTAGACACAGATTTTATTATCTCATATCAAATTAACCCAGAGTTGATTGTACACTTAAATGCAAAATTCAGAACTATAAAACTTCTAGAAGAACAGTAACAGAAAATCTGGATGACCTTGAGTTTGATGATGAGTTTTTTATACAACAAAAGCATGATCCATTAAAGAAAAAAAATCAGTATGTTGGACTTAATTGAAATTTAAAACTTCTGCTTATGAAAGACATTTTAAAGAGAATAAGACAAACCACAGACTGGTAGCAAATGTTTTTAAAAGATATATCCGATAAAGGACAAATCCAAAATGTACAAAGTACTCTTAAAAGTCAGCAATAAGAAAACAAACAACCTGATTTTAAAATGCACCAAAGACCTTAATAGACACTTCTTCAAAGAGTTATACATATGACAAATAAACAGATGAAAAGATGCTCCACATCATATGTCATCATGGTAATGCAAATTAAAACAACAATGAGATACCATTACAAACCTATGAGAATGGCTAAAATCCAAAACATGGACAACACCAAGTACTGGTGAGCGCTTGGAGCAATAGAAGCTCTCATTCTGGATGGTGGGAATGCAAAATGTTCAGCTACTTTGGAAGACAGTTTGTCAGTTTCTTGCAAAGCTAAATGCAATCTTATCAGATGATCCAGCAATTGTATTTCTGGATATTTACCCTAATTTGAAAATTTATGTTTGGACAAAAGCCTGCATGTAAATGTTTGTAGTAGCTTTATTCATAACAAGCCCCAAACCAGAAGTAATCAAGATCTCCTTCAATAGGTGAATAAACAAACAAACTGGTATAATCATAAAATGGGATATTATTCAGCAATAAAAAATGAGCCATCAAGCCATAAAATATGGGGGACCTTACATGTATATGGCTAAGTGAAAACAGCAGTCTGAAAAAGCTACACATAATTTCAGCTACATGATATAATGGAAGAGACAAAACTATAGAGACACAAAAACATCAGTGGGTGGAGGAAAAGAAAAAGGGTTGAAAACGTGAAGATTAGGGTGGTGTGTCTGTGTGTGTGTGTGTGTGTGTGTCTGTGTTTATGGCAGCAAAACTATGCTTTATGATATTAGGCATTATGGTTTTTTTTCAAAACCTAAAAAATTTACAGCACAAAGAGTGAACATTAACTTATTAAAATTAAAAAAAAACTATAAGGGCAGGAGATCTCATAAGGAATGCAGATTGTGCCTAGTGGATCTAACTAGGATAAAGGTACATATGAAAGGCACTTACTGAAAGGGGTGGGTGCAAGGTGCTGACCTATGCAACTTTGGAAATGAGTAGCATCTATAAGACCAGAGGCAAAAAGTACCTGCACATAAGCACTATACATTAGTTGATAAAGTTGTGCCCCATGGGAGTATGGGTTAACAATTCTGAAATCACTGTACATATCTACTAGAATTGAACAATTAAGTCAATAGTAGTTGGTGAGAACCAGGTTTCTCACTGATGGAGTGGAAATGTACAGATAAACAATAGGATGGGTCTAGAATGATCATTGTGGTAATGAATTAGAATTGGAGACAGCAGTATAAACTCACGATTAGCTTAATATAGATATAAATGGTTATATATAGAAATATTTATAGATACATTCATATATTTCTTGGCTCTGTCAGTGACTCAAAACAGGATGTTAAAATTACATTTGGGCCAGGCCAGTGTTGCTCAGTGGTTGAGCATCAACCCATGAACCAGAAGGTCACGATTTGATTCCCTGCCAGGACACATGCCTGGGTTACAGGCTTGATCCCCAGTAGGGGGTATATAGGAGGTAGCTGATTGATGATTCTCTCTCATCATTGATGTTTCTATCTCTCTCTCCCTTTCCTTCTCCCTTTCTCTCTCTGAAATCAATAATAAAAATAATAATAATAATAATAAATATAATAACATTTGGTTAAAGCACAGATTTGGAGTTAAATAGAGCTGAGTTTCAAACCTGGCTCCACTATCCACAACCTGTGACCTGAGGGAGTTCCTTCACTTATTTGAACCCCACTGTTCTCTTCTATAAATTGGGGACAATAGTTTCTTCCTCAGTTTTCTTTTAAAATTTAAATTAGAAAATACACATATATCTCGATTTCTGGCACATAGTAAACCCCAATAAAGTCAGATATTATTATCTATAATAATAAAAGCATCCTATATAATAAAAGGCTAATATGCAAATCGACTGAACAGCAGAACGACTGGTCACTATGACGTGCACTGACCACCAGGGGGCAGACTCTCAATGCAGTAGCTGCCCCCTGGTGGTCAGTGCTCTCCCACAGGGGGAGTGCTGCTCAGCCAGAAGCCCTGCGGCAGCACTAAGCATGTCTGACTGCCAGCTTAGGCCCACTCCCCAGACTGCGAGAAGGTGCAGGCCGTGCTGAGGGACCACCCAGAGTGCACGAATTTCGTGCACCGGGCCTCTCGTAATATGATAATTAGATGGGACAAAGTCAGGGCTGCAGCCGCGGATCAAGGCTGCAAAGGAGGGATCCAGGCAGCTGCCATGGCTGTGAAGGCCTACTCTTGCATGAATTTCGTGCATCGGGCCTCTAGTTTTAAAATAATAATTAACAAGGCACTTCATTAATGATTTAAAATAGTATTCATTATTTTGCACCATGCCTTTTCATATGTGAATATAAATAACCTTCTTGTAAAAGGCATGGGTGAAGACACTTGTACATCTTATAAGCCTCACTTGGCAAGTTCTGAATTTCTATATCTTTAGCCAGTATTCTTGGATGGCCTCCTTTTCAGTTGATCTTTATGATAAATAAAGAAACACAGCACTATTCTCTCCCATCTCATCCTGAAACTGAGGCTGCTGCTACCTCATTGTGTGGCAGGAAGTGCTATTAATTAAGGAAAGGTTAAATGCACATTGATTCCAAAAATATAGGGTGATAATTCAAGTCCAAACTTGTTTTCAAATGCAGCACCTTAGAAATAATGAGACCATGAATGGTGTGAATGAAAGGAGACATCGCATCAGATGATCCCCACAGTCATTGCCATTTTTACATTCATGGAAAGACTAGGTTTCCAGAACCTATGACAATACTGGCTAATCAATAAGCAGAGGACCTTTGGGACCAGGTGTTCATCTAAGCACCCCCATCATCCCATCCCCATCCCTTGCCCCCCACACACACACCCTTTTCTTGAGCATTTGAAATTCAGTCTATTCATCAAACAGTCAGAAGATTTTCTTCCATATAAAGCAGTGACAAAGTTTGCATGAGCATTATTGGAAATAAATATTTTATATTTTTAGTTGTAGACTACCAGCCATTTGGTAGTCTCATAAATTTGTTAGCAAGTAGCTACATGGGTGCTGGTTCCAGAATCCAGACAGATTAGATACAATGAAAGACTAATCGATTTGTTAACCAAAGAAAAGGAGAACAGATAAAGAAATAGAGAAAAAAGTAGAAACTTATGAGATAATTATCTTTAAAGAGGCAATTTAAAAGATATAACAAAAATAGGAGTATATAACAGAAGGCTTGACATTGCCTGAGTGCATGGATGCTTATGTGTTGTGCTTGAGACATAAAATACCAAAGAAAAAAAATAGCAAAAGAAGAGAGCACGTGTGAGGGGCACTACATTTTTTAAATTGAAGCAATACATTATACCTGAAATCTCCCCAGAGACCTGTAAATAGGAAACTGAAAGCATTTCCTTCTATTTATTTTATAAGTACAATAAACTTTATCAGCTTTTAGTATTGGAAACGTGCAATATTTATAGGCTGCTTACTTTCAATGCTATTCGGGAGATGGTATCAGGAGGCTAATGAAAAAGAAAATTGGGGTGGGGTTAGGGGTCTTTTTTTCTCCTCTCCAACAATCAAGATTTATCATAAAGATTTATCATGTTGCTTCCTGGTCCATTCACCAGAGCCAACATGAGGTGCTCTGTCTAGCCTGTGATACAATTGGGTTGGCCACAGGCACACCATTTCCTGGCTCTACAGAAGGTCATTACAGATAGACTACTTGCACCAACACAATAATAACTGTGCTCTAAGCCTCCCATGAGGAGACATTAAGAGAAAATAAAAAAGAAGACTTGAGATGACTCTGCACCATGTGACCAGATCAATAAAGAATGGCTCTTTGTAAAGTCACTATCTAACAGGAGTCTTCAACCACCTGTCAATGGCAACAGTCGATGTGGTGCTCTGGACATTAAGAGCAGACAAGTTTAGACTTAGACGTAAAGAACAGTTCATCCAGGACTTAAATCTCTTTGTATCATACAAATTTCAAGTTGTGGATCAAGGGTCATAAAGTTAAAACCTAAGCACTCACAAATAACCTTTACAAAAGTATTCCCAGTACAATTACACTTCTGGTGGGACAAAAATGTTCTTGCCAGGTACCATGTATTTATGTGGCCTTAAAAGACTCCCCACACATAAGGGGATACATGGATAGTGCCTGCTGTCACCTCTCAATCGTATAGATGTTTGCACCATATCACTCAGCTGTTTTTACCTTTACATTCAATGGCACTGTCTTGTTATTGTCATTGAGTTAGCAAAATTGCTCACAATTTTGTCTTAAGCTGTTTCTAAATCTATCTTAATATACCTATTGCTCATATTTTAATAAAGGTCTATGTTTAATAAATTAGAAATTCAGGACAAATAAACTAATTTTAACATTTTATATAACTGCCAGGAATTTATAAAAAGAATTCAAAACCAACACTTTAAAATCTCAAATCCTTTGAAAGTCTGCTTTGCAGACAATTAAAATTAATACTAAAATTAAAAAAAAGTTAAACATAAAAATAAAGAGAAGAAACTTGTGTCAGAGCAAGTACTAAATATATTCTATGAATTGAGTCTGGAGACAATTGCAGAGGGAATTTTAGACAGAAACTAGACTGGACATTATTATGAAGACATCTGGCAAGGGTACCAAGTATCAAAAGCCTACAGCCCGTCAACAGTCAGTTCTGGTCAGTTAATCAGGGACAAATACTACACATGGGAATTATGTAATAAGTCACTGTATTTAATGCCCAAATCTCTTTAGTTTTCCAAGTCTCACTACCCAGAGTAGAGTCAGAGTCTACTGTCAGCCAGAATAATAGTTCCTGAGATCCTGGATTATAAGACCAAAGTATTTTGCAGTTACTCTCAGATAATGCACCCTAGAACTACAAGGAGAAATATATTTAATGAAGTTTGTCTTGATTATGTTTTACTTTTTTGTTGCTTTTTTATTGTATCTTGGATGGATAACTGCACATATCCCACAGTGAAAGAAAGTGGAAGACTATATTATGTCTCCACCCCGCCAGTTCCATTGTAAGACACGATTCCAAATCTCTGGTCCATTCCAGAGCCCCCCCAAACTTCCAGAAATTAGGATCTGTGCTGGAATTTGGATCAGCTCTTTCAGAGGTTACTGAAGGGGGTGGGTGAATCCTATTTAAGCCTTTGCAGGTTCCAATCCATCCTAGGAAAGTAGCAGAGTTTGATTTCATTCAAATTCCCCCTAAAATGAATGCTTCAGGAGGACAGGGGGTTGGATGCTTTGTTCAGTATGCTTCAAGCCCACTGTCTCACACTCAATACATATGTATTAAATAAATTAATGAACTTTCTTGGAGTTTATAAGAAGATGTAATTATGTCTCAGGTTTCCTGGGAATTGTGAGAAGGCCTGGGGGCCAGTGGGGATGGCTGGGTTGGGAAGGGAATGTTGCCAGGTACAGCACTATTTAATAGGTCAGCTGCATTATTAAAAATACTCTAACAATAGTACAGGTCCTTGGAAGTAATAAATTATACACACTTATTACATTATTAAATTTGGTCCATATTACATCTTTGTTCTTTCTTTTCGCTTATCTCTAGGCCAGAGAACAAGAGGGTAAAATTTTGCAGGTATGAAATAACAGGATATGAAAATCAGTTCTCCATTCTTTGAAATTTAGCAAATATCAGAAGATCTAAACAATAGAAATGGTTTCAATGAAGCATCTTTTTGAGAGCTTGACCAAGCTTTCCCTCTAAAGAATTTTTTTAACCATTGTTAGAGACCACTTTTATTCAATAAAATTACAGCAGGCTGAGTCAAATACAAACAAAATTAATTCAGCCAAATGACACTAACACAGACTGTACAGATGTATAACTGAACAGAGAAAATGGTCTGCTGTTTGGGGCTGGTTTTCCTAATATAACCATTATCATAAAGCCCTTAGCCATTTCGTCTATGTGATGGGCTGATTCTATTGAAATGGCAGCTATTAGCTGAATTCTTCTCAATGTTACCTGGTGGCTGCTCTCACCTGAGAGGCTGTAGCGTTTTTCTTTTCACTTAGGAACAGATGTGCTATTCCAATGAGAATCTTTGATCATCCATATACCATATGTGGGGAATATTAAAGCAACCTCAGAACAGCCTTTGTGACTTGAAATATACTAGCCCATAGTAATCTAGCTGAGTGACACAAAAACACAACAGTAAACCATCAATAATCACAAGCTTGGGGCACATCTCACTTTAAGCAGAAACTGTACCTTCCAGACATTTGCTCTTTCTAGCACAATGTGACTCCTGAGGGTCCCATACCACTGGTGCTACCGCAGTGGAAATGAACTGTCAGGAATAGGTAGCCTACAGTGTGCTCTCCTGTGTCAGTTTCAAATATTATGTAATAAACTTGGAATTCCTGGAAGTCTAAATGCCTTCTTGTCATATTTGTGCCCTTATCACTGAAGGTCTATACATATAAATTTGTTTATAAAAATTATATAAATTACAAGTATGTATAATAAGGTTATGGCTTTATAACCTTCATAATCATCATTGCATTACATCAAACCTGAATGTTAATTGATGATTTAATTTTAAAACATTAAATTATATTAAAAACTTATCTATATCTATCTATATTTCTATTTACCTGGTAAATACTTTGGTATGAGAGTTAATGTATAAATATAAAGCTGTTTGAGTCCACAGAGTTTAGATGATAACTATAGTCAAATATCCAACAAAAGAAAAAACAGATAAAGAATGAGTTTCAATATGAACAGTGTTTAATTGAAATGAGGTTTATTAACTGAATAAAACGATAAATTTAGTGATAATGTTAAATACTTGGTTATTTGATGCCAAATAGCAATTTAGAAGTACTTAGCGATTTATCTAAATTTTTCCTAATAACTTAAAATTTTTATCTCTTAATAAAACATTTTGCTTCCTGACTACATATTAGCATTTTAATAGTCACGGCTATTGCATACAAGATTGAAGACCCCAAGATAACCATAGCTTTGAGGCCAACATGGAGTCAGAGGAATTTTATCAGCAGGGTGGGTGTCTGCTTAGGCTTGTTCTGCTTACATCGTGGGACTTTGGTGCAGTTTCCCAATCAGAGCTTCCAAGCTATATGTGACTCTAGGCCATAAAACCTGTAGTGTTTCAAGCATTCTCATTTCAACCTCGGGAAATTACATTAGATGAGATCCTATGATGGACTTCATAGTCTGAGGCCATTTCAACTGAGAGAAATTGTAAATGTACCAGTAGCTCCCAAGTCACATTCTGCAAGGAACATGCCCCAGAGCCAACTGTGTCTGACTCAGTCCATTTTATTAAGTAAAATGTTCCTTTCATCTACAATTGATTAAATAAGAAACCAAACAGCTGTACCCTTCTTGGGCCAAGATAAGGTGCCATATTTCTTTATACTCAATCTCCACAGTTCCAGGAAATCACGTCACCTAATCATTGATTCTATCTATTCTCATCAGCATTTTCTAAAATGTTGGTTAGAAGAGCCAACCTAACTTTCTCAATTACTCTAAGAATCATTTGCCATATTCCCTAGCAGAAGAAATGAAAGATGCGTTTTAGAAGCCAGTGAGTAGGTCACAAAGACTCCGGGAGTCATCGTCGTTTTTTATTAATTATTCGTGAAATAGCAGCTACTTAATGTAGGAATAGACTTAGAAAAAGGCATAGATCTTAGTCAAGAAGCTAATGACCTATGTCAGACAGACAGAGCAATTTAGTCATAAAATACATCTGCAAAGAGGTGGATCTTAAATTCAGGTTGGAGTGGTGCCTTGGATTCTTTTTAATTTGGAAGGGATAGTGGAGGAAAAACTTCAATGACGGAGAATCAGTGAAGCTATTCACCAAGGAAATGAGAACTTTAGTTATCCAGAAGGCTCAGGAACTCTTTTATAATTTTATGCATTTATTTGATTCACAAAATTTATCACATCTTGCTCAAGGATGTGCCGATGATACAATATCTCCCTACCCTGCCCCAGAATATACACATTATATATTAATTCTTCAACTTGGAAACCAGTTCTTATACCTATTAAAGTATAGGGTACATAGTATATGTTCAGTAAATGCTTGTTGAATGAATAAATAAATGAAAATTTAGTTCTTTCAAGGATAATATGTACCGTGGAAGACATGATAAGTCCTGAACATTTTTTTTTAAATGTGGTAAGGGGAGAGACCTGAGCAAGCAGAGTTCAATAAACTGAGCCCCAGCCAGGCATAGTGAGGATATGTTGCTCTAGGCCTTAAAATGTAATTTCTCCTGTCATATTTTAAAGATATTTCAATAAAAATGTAAACTGCTTCTCAGTGATTAAATTGAAAATGGCTTTGAATTTTTTATAAAGTTGGGATTGGACATGAAACAGTCATTTTATTTGTATCATACATATGAAAATTAATTTGTATTTTGCAATGTTTCTTAGTTTAAAGATTATATCGAGATATCTGTATAGCTTCAGAAATGTTTCCACATAATTCAATAAGAACAGGACTGTATATAATTTACACCTGGGTAGATTATGAGCAATATGAGCCAGATTAAAGATTAGTGGGAAGATGGACAGCCAAGACAAAAGAGGAGGCACCAAAAAGAAAAAATGAGACAAAGCTGAAAATAGCATTTTCTATCCTCTCCGTAGTTCTCTATGCTTGATATGCATGTAGAAATTGAGCTTAAGTCTAAATTGTAAGGTTAGCTCCGTTCTGATATTCTAACACAGCCAGATCTCCATGTACTCATTGAATGTCAACATTAGCCATACTTCATTTGTCTTCTGGGGTAAACTCACAAATTAAGCTCTAGAGGTACAATTGTCTGTACTTTTATTCCTAGCCCTGGAATGGAACAGAAAGAATAAACAGCCTAAGGAATCCACAGCTTGATTAGGTATAAAGACAAGGGCACAATGACAACTAATACACCAGGGCCCCAGTGGTGGGAAACAAGGTAAAATTGAAGTGATTTCTCTGAGAAACTTATTGATGAGCAAGTGTGTTGGTAACTCATTTTGTCTATTTCCTACAATGTCATTTTTCTGAACTCTGGACTTGAACCCTAAATATGTCTTCCACTCCATCTCCAACTGATTTGGTGAATGATGCAGGAAGCTGATTTGTGAAAATCCATCTGTATTTTAATGGTATGTCAATGGAACCTTGAGTTATTGAGATACCAGATTCAGGTTTCTCTGCGACAGGATTCTGACTAGAAATAACATTGTAACCATAGAAACTCCTATTCAATGAATGGTCTTAGGAGAAACAACATCACAATACTATTCAAAAAAGAAGAAAAGCAGGGAGAATTTCCTGACAAATTTGAAATAGAGGAGGATGTTTCTCAACATAAAAGCACTGTTACATTCTTAGATAGGAGGGTTCAGATTATTTTCTAACTCTTACAACAAGTAAACATCTTTCTACTGTTCCTTCAGTCAGCAAATATTTTTGGAATGCTAACCACATTCCGAGCACTGTTCTAGGCACTGCAATAAACAAAGCAGACCAAGTGGTAGATGCAAAGAAGAATAACACAGGGAGATAGAGTATTATGATATTTCAAGAGGGTGCTACTTAATAAGGGGTAACCGAGAAAGACCACATAAAGGTCACATTTAAGCTGATGCCTGAAGAAAGTAAGAAAACAAACAAAGCAGATTTCTCATTCTGGCTGAAGAGAACAGTAGGTGTAAAGGCCCTGCAGTGAGGAGGTCTATGGTACTGGAATACAGGAAAGGAGGGGGAAAGAGTTGGGTGATGAGAGTAGTGGAATCAGATCATGTAAAAATACACAGCCATGGAAAGGACTTGGGCTTTTACTTTGCATGATTAAGGAATTGTTTGCAGGACTTAACCAGGGGAGTAATGTGAATTGATTTTTTAAAAATTACATTAGGTGCTATATGGAGATTAAATAGTAGTGGGGACCAGGTGAGAGGCAGGGAGACCAATTAAGGATGCAATGACAATAGTCTAGAAAAGAGGAGACAGTGACTTGGGCAGGATGCTACCAGTAAACAAGGATTATTAACATATTTTGAAGGCAGAATTGACAGGATTTGTTGATGAAATAAATGAGAGTGACTAGCACAATACATTATTTGCAGGAGTGAATAAATAAATATTGATCAAATTTTTAAATTAGTCAAATGCAATTTGCTTATTTTTCTAGAGAAAACTAAAGTTTAGAGAAGTAAAACTATTACTTGTTTACAGAACAATACAATTTTGCATTTACATAGTAGGCTTCTTTCATGGTACTTATGATGATCTCACATGATCTTTCAACATGTGAACTTGTCTAGACTATGGTACAGTCCCCAATTATTCAATTAAACATGAAGGTACCTTGCAGCTGTCATTAAAGCCATAAATGGACTTCAAATAAGGGAGATTATTCTAGATGATCTGGGTAAGCCTGACTCTATCAGTTGAAAGGCCTTGAGAGCAAAGAGGAAAATTCCCTGATGAAAAAGAAATTCTGCCTGTGAACTTCAGCTTCAGCCCATGCCTAAGAGGTCTCAACCTGCCCTTCCTCATGGCCTTCACTATGGATTTCAGACTTGCCTCACCTACCCCCATAATCACATAAGCCAATATCTTACAATAATCTCTTAATGTAATCTCCTACTGGTTCTGTTTCTCTGGTTGAACCCTGACTGATAGTGCTCAGAAAACTTTTTCCACTATAAACTACCAAAGAGAAATAAGTTATCAGTCAACTGTTAGAGCTAATATTAACTCTTGTGGTCCACTTTACAAGTTTAGATAAATACAAAACATACAGTTGGAAATAAAATTTAGCTATTTTCATTCAAAGAAGATGATTGGTAACATGTTTATGCAGAGTCATCATGGGATAAGAGTAAACATTTAAAGACTGGCAATGAGTCAGGAATGTCCAATTGTGTTTGAGAGAGTCATATTAATAACAGAATGTATAATTAGTAGTATAGGTTGTATGAATTATATCTTGGGGACTACTTGTCTCCATCTACCCCGCCCCCCAAGGTAGGTTGAATAGGAGAAATTGGTCAGGAGGTAGAGAAGGAAGGGCCAGGCAGATGCAAAGGCCAATAGATACAATGGCGAGAACACTGAATTGGGAGCCACAGAATTTGGGTTCTTACTCTGATTTCTATTTTTGTTATGTTATTTTGATCATCAGGAAAAGGGTCACATTTAGAGTATCTGGGAACAGTGCAGGTTGCTGTAACACCCTGGATATTGACTGGAACTGGAATCAGGAGAGGGGTAGCATCAGGAAGACCCCTTCATACCTGCTGCCTCACTCTTACTGGGCCTCTGCTTCTTTGCCCAGCCACTTGCTTATTTATTTGCATTACTCACAGCTTTTGCCTTCATTTCCCAAAGCTCTATTCATTAGGAGTATTTCCTCACATTGCTGACTCTCAGGACACCTAGATTGGGACTATAAGGAAGGGACAGTACACTATAAGGAAGGGACAGTACATTTTCAGCTTGCACCCACATGCAGAACCAACTCATCAATGAACCAGGTTTGTCCTTTCATTCCTGTATCCATCGGTCAAAGGGGATCTCCTCCCCCATGAGGCCATATGTGTAATCTGAGGAAGAGTTGTCACTACTTGATTGAGTTTGCAGGTGTCCACTATCATCTCCAGAGATCCACCTGATTTTTTTGTACAAGCTAGACTTGTAATTTGAATAAAGGATATGAAGCTACCCATGAATCCATTAGGTTGCTTATAAATATGATAGCAATCTGATTGGGAGAGGGATGTGCTAGTCCAAAGGCTAAGGAGCCAATATGACAACTCTGCCAACTACTAAGTATTCCCATTCCAATTTTATATTTGTGGATCATATAAGTGATTATGTAGTGATTCCACTGGTGTAGTGAACTCACTCTGAAATGGAGCTAGACCAGGCTTCCATTTATTAATTGGATCTCATATATGCTCCTACTCTAACACCACAAGGATGCGTCAGGTGCCTAGATATAATTATTAACTCAAACCCTGTGTACAACACTACTCGAAATGATGGGATATTCCCATTTTCCCCAGAGCATGATTATTCAAGTAGTCATAGGTACCTTGATGAAGTACTGAGGGAATAATTACTACATATGCTAAACATGATATTGCAGATCTCTTCCTCCTCAAGACGTGACTTCTTTGAGCAGTGGGGAGAAACTAGGTAAGGGATTATTAATTTTTATTGGGATAAGTTCCCTTACCCTCCTGATTATCTTTGACGTCTTTGATTGTATGCATTGAGCAGCAGCCTTGATGGCTACCTATGGGTACACTGTATTCTATTAACCATCTCCTTGGCTGTGTGGGTCAGGCCTCCCTGGCTCTTATTCCCACTGGCCATTTATTATGATAATTGTGATCACTCCACTTTTGATAGTTATGTGCTATCACCTGGCCTCTATTGTTTTGGCATCCTCTTCATTTCTATCAGGGTTCACGATTCTATAACATCATCCTCCACCGGCAGCCCTAGCCTACAGAGGACAGCCACCACTAAGTGTTTCATTTATGAAGATGGCCCTCTAGTCAGTTCATTCTGTATTGCTCTGGTAAAAGGAGTATTCGGTGGACCCTTAAATGGAACATGGTTAGCACATGGGTTTTCTGCTTTTCATAGTATATCCACTCTGGCATGCCACTTCTCTGAAATTTTGATCTCTCCTTTCACCATGTGTCATGGAAATTCTTGTATTTTTAGTTAGTGTAGGCAATAACTTTTTCCAAACTTCTAAGAGCCATTCTAGCAGCATGTTAGCACTATCTCCTGGGTCCTTACCAGGGTGTTAAATCCTGCATTAATGGATAGTGTTTTCATATAAATGAATTCTTCTTATCTAAACTTATGTTTTGCCCTCATCCCCAACCCTCATCCTGCCTTGATCTAGGACCTCGGGATAAAGTTCTACACATTCTCTCCTGGTCCTATTGATACATGTTTGGCCAGGTTCTGAAGCTCTTTGGGTTTATATTTCCTTTTTTCCACTAATATACAGACCAGACATTTCCCCAGCCAGTTCTGTTTTGACTTGACCCTAATTTTTGGTCTCATGGCCAAGATAGAGATAGGTGAGAGGAATGGGGGAAGGGAAGTGTGAGAGTGTATATTATCTTGCAATCTTGCAAGCAAAAAAGGAAGTGGTTACTTTTAGCAGGAAGAACGGGGCACTTCTGTGGGTTCAGAGGAAACTGAGGTTTCAAGATTTTCAAGGACATTAACTCAGATAACTCCATCCCAAGCCTCAAAGCCTCACTCCTTTTCAATTAAGGCCTTGACCTTGGTGGAGCAAATTTGCCAGGTTGACGAATCAATCTCTGGAACTCTACTATACTTAAATCACATGCTGGGTTTGATCCTCAGCCTTTCTATCCTCAGGCCCTCTGGCTTTGTCACTTTGCCCTAAATTTGAGATTAATCACTCTCAGCCCTCATTGTCATTCTCTAATGCCTTGATAGCCCCCAGCCAAAGCCATGTAACTCCACCTTCATTATAATTACTGCTTTCCCAGAACCGCTCAATCGCCTGAGACAGTGCAACTGTCAATACATTCTCTTTCAGTTTCCATCCCAGTTTACCACTGGTGAAAGATGTAACTTTGTCATTGTCACAGAATTCCATGAGTTATCAAAATTCCACCTACCACCACTAGTGGTGTCCTCACTCCAAGCCCACCAAAGTGTAATGTAGCTCCAATATCCCATCTCAAAGCTGCTAGGACAACTCCAGTATCAACTATTTTAGGTCAGGCTTCCCAGGACACAGACTGTGGAACAGATCTTTGAGTGCAGATTTATGGAGAAGGCACTTAGGAAGAAAACCACTTGTAAAGACGTAAGGAGAGCAGGATTAGGCAGAGGAAGAAGTTGAAGAGCATTGCAGTTCCAACAGAGGACTTAGCCAATCGAATAGGGGAAGCTCTGAGTTGTAATGGTCTTCAGAGTTGACCCATTTTGAAGACTGGGCTTTATGCCCCTGCACTGACCAGTCATGGAATACCAGCTGCTTCTGAAGTGGGTGTAACTTTGTGCATGGCACCTCCCGTTGGTGGAAGGCAATTCCTTCAGGAAGTCTCAGTTATAAGTAGGCAACACTTACTGGCAACTGTGGAAAGTATATCTTGATCCCAAAGAAGGGCACATATGTGCTACCACAGGATCTATCACAGCATATGTTTTTGCTGAACTGCAAGCCATTCAATAGGGCACAAGTGTAGAGTATGAGAGGGAGAGGGCTATAGGATAAGGCCAGATAGGTAAGCAGTTAAGAGTCTTTGTCTTACAGTAATAGCAACCTCCAAAGGGAAACAATGAAAAACAGGTACTTAGACATAAAATTTGGAGTTGAAGAGACAGATCTTGATATAGATTTGTCTTATGTCTGAGAAACAGAGTTGAGAGTCATTAGGGAGTCATTAGGGACAGCCAGTTCATCTGAGTCTAAATTCCAGCTCCTCCCAAATTACCGAACATCCTCTGAACCTCAGTTTTTTCATCTGTAAAACCTTCACAGGATTGTTAGGAAGAATGAGTAGGATGGTTCATGCAAAGCACTTAAATAGAGCTCTCTGAAAACATTAAACCTTCACATGGCATACTAAATCATTCCCAACTTTGTTCTCAAGTCAATGAAAGGATTAATCCTGAACTGACAAAACTTCTATACCTATTTATCTTTTAAAATACCTATGAAATGTGTGTGTGTGTGTGTGTGTGTGTGTGTGTGTGTGTGTGAGGGAGGCTTTCTTTATGTTACTATTTGTTGTCTTTCATAGCTGGAAAAATTGAAGGCCAGACCGTTAAGCTCTTGAGTGGTTAAATTCCCACAGCGGGATAAGTCAGGATAAACAATTCAGATCTTACACTCTTCCTGCCACCACCAAACTCAGAACCTACTGGGAAAAGAAAAGGACACTGATGTATAATGTTAATCCTGTAGCAGATGAAAGGAACTTCAGGGTCATCTTTCTGAGATCATTGCTCAGGGGTGAGGCCCCAGGTGTTGAGAAGAGAAGACATTATAAGGTTTATTTCGAAGAATATGACAAGGATGCTTTATCAGGTGACAGGGTGATAAGGTGGGGGGTAGGACTTCACCTCGGCTCTGAGGTCAGCCTCAGGTTGAAGGAAGCAATATGTCTAACTCTGTGGTGGAGGTGGAAAATTTTTAGTGAAAATTTTCTGGAGTGAAGAGCTAATGAGCTTCTGGTAAAAGGCAGTAGCCTCCCACTCTAGGGTCTGAGCAGTTCTTTAAGTTTCCTGACTTATAGTCTCTTTTTATGTAAATATAATTTCAAGAGGGAAGGTGAAAAAGCAGCCTTGGAAATCCTAGCTTTGTTGATTATATACAAAGCAAAGCTACAGACATAACAGGTGGAAAGGGTTGACCATCCACCTAGTGCTGTGAGGGGAAGGCATAGATACCCTGTAAAGAGATGGATTACCTGGAGGTTGAAGGGGAGAGGGGAGGTGGAAAGGTGTGACTGGCAGCAACTATTAAACAGAAAGACGTATCTGTTTTCTGACAAGAGAGGAGGCAAAGTGAAATCAGAGCTTGCTAAATATAAATGTCAGTTGAAGCTTGAACTATAGAGTATTAAAAATAGTCCTTAGCAAAAAATAAAAATAAAAAATGTCACCAAACTCCCCTTTATTGCCATCAGGCTTTAAAAATTCTTTTTCTTCTAATTTATCTATGTGGAGTAGAGAGAAAAAAACCTGGTAGATAATGTAAATCAGGGCTTCTCCCTCCTCACACACACACAAGAGCCAGCAGATAAACATTTAGGAGAATACCACTGATAAGATCATCTGGAAAGTTTGTTAAATATTCATATTTGTGGGCCCATCTACAAGATTCTAATCTAATAACCTGGAGTGGCATCCAGGACTATATATTTTTAGTCAATTCCCTAGGTCCAAGAATGATACTATGGGAAAGAAAAACAAACCCACACTATTCCACATGGTCAATGCCCATCCCAGCCTTAATCCAACACTCAAGGATATGTAGAACAAATAAATATATGTTTACTCGGCCAATCCAAATAAGAAACCGGAATAGAACAGCAGTATCAGTATAGATACTTCTTTTCCCTGTAGGGTTTCTTCCAACCTAGGAATACACAGAGGATAGCTCTTTCCAGAATAGTTTGCCTCACAGTTAATTCCCATTTCTATCCTAGAAGGCAGAGATTGTTGTTTTGTTTTGTTTTGTTTTTAACCACCAAAACACACTAAAACTTACTCTATACTCTGTTACTAGTATATATCAGGTCCAAGCCCTAGATCACTCTTCTCATTTCCCAAGAGCATGTGGAATTGCCACATCTCTTAACAAAAAATGGTAAATAATTTATATCCCAAAACAATGAGAAATGGAAGAATAAAATGGACAAGATTGCCTCAGCAGGGATTATTTTTGTCATAATTTTTTCTTTTTTTCTTTTATTTCTTTTTCTATTAAAATAATAATATTAGGTTAAATTTAATTTCTGTCTTTTTAGTTTATAACCACCCAGGAAAGATATTTCTTCTTTGATTAGATAACTAAAAATAATATTGCATTGCCAGTTTGATAAGGAAAACTTGATACAGAGTTGATCCATTAATAGCCTAGAGTTGTAAGACGTAGGCCATAACAAACCAAAATGTAGATATCCACTGAGGCACACTGTGAGACTGTGATCTTCAAGCCCTGAAGAGGTTCTAAGAAGGTACTAGTGATCTTTGTGCATCCAAAACCTTTGAGTTTGGGACACGCCTTGGAAAGTTCATACTAAATCATCCCACTTCATATTAAAAATCAATCAAACATCGCCAACCTTTGGAAGTGGAGGAAACCTTCTCTTGAATCCAAACTTCCTCCCAAATACCACACAATTTCTTTTCTCTCTTGTACAGCTGGACTTCTTGAGAGAACTGCCTTTGCCTGCTGCCTCTCCTTATTGCTACCTTTTTAGTTAACCCAGTCCCCACCGCTGACTTAAAACCCCTCTTGCTAAGGTCACCAGTATTGTCAAATTTAATGGTTATATCTGCATACATCTAACTTGACCTCTAAGCAATATTCAGTTTGGTTTAGTGTTCCCTTCTCTGATTGTTTGATACCATACTCTTGTTCTCCCAAATGTATTGTACTATTTTTTTTTAAAAAAAGCAGATTCTTATTTGCTGGCATCTCCTCTTCTGCTTGCTTGGCTTCTTCTAAATGTGGGAATTCTTTAGCCCTCTGCATTTCTCTATCTACATTGTCCCCAGGTGATCTCATGCAGCACTATAGTAATTAAAATACCATCTGTAGCATAATTCATCCAAAATTTACATTGCCAGTTCTGACACCTTCCTTCCCTGTAATACAACCTAACATACTCAATTTCCTACTTAAACATATATCCAAATTAAATTCTTGATTCCCCCAAATATTATATGTCCCTGTCTTCCCTCAGTATGATATTCCCATTCACAGTCACATAAACCCAACACTAATTGTTATCCTTAATCCTTCTTTCTTTGTCATTGCTTATATTTAATCTCTTTAATGACTTGGCCACACTCTAATTTAAACTACCAGCACCTCTCAAAACTTCTTTCATATCTCTCACCCAGTTACTTTGCTTGTGTCCTTGCCTCCCTACAATCCATTCTCTATATAGCATCAGAGTAATTATTTTAAAATCAGATAATGGCCTCCGTGCTTTGCAATGGCATTCAAGCTCCTCCTCATAGTCTTCAAGATCTTATGTGATTTTGTCCTTTCTGTATCCCTCTCCTTCCCTTGCTTAAGGCACATTGATTTTTTTTTTTTGGTTAATTTTCTTTAAAACTCCAAGCTCATTCCCACCTTAGGGTTTTCAACCTTTGTTTCCTCTTTCTAGAACAATCTCTCCTATCTCTCCACATGATCAATTACTTTTCATCATTTAGATCTTGGACCAGTTGTCACTTCCTCCAGCAGGCCTTCTGGCTACCCTAGCTAAGGTAGACCTCAGGCATCCCAGATATGCTCTGTCATACTATCCTATTTGTCTTTTGTGTAGCACATACCGTGACCTGAAATCTTGTTTATTTGTTTACTAGTGGCCCGGTGCACAAAATTCGTGCACTCACGGCAGGGGAGAGGGGTCCCCCAGCCTGTCTGTGCCCTTGTCACAGCGCAGAGCCCCCCGATCCATTGCCCAAAGAGTAGGCACCACCACCCATCCAGAGCTTCTCGATGGATTGCCCCAAAAAGCAGGCATACGGGGGCTGGGCTGTGGCAGAGGCCTGTGGACCTCCTCACAACTGCAGACCCCCAGCTGGGCCTGTGGCAGAGGGGCCTCTCTGCATGCCTGCAGACCCCCGGGCTGGTGCAGGGGGGCGGGGACATGAGCCTCACATCCCGGGGATCATTGGTAGGGTCGGGGACGCGAGCCTCATGTCTCCTGGCTGGAACAGGGGATGGGGGACACGAGCCTCACGTCCGGGGCCTGTTGTCAGGGGCAGGGACATGAGCCTCACATCCTGGGTCCCATTCCAGGGGTCAGGGACTCGAACCTCATGTCTCTGGGCCAGCACAGGGGGTGGGGACGCAGCCTGCTGATCAGTCGTTACATGCTGGTATCCTGACCAATTTGCATATTATTCTATTATTAGCTAAATGATCTATCTACTTCCCACACACCCTAGATTGCTTTTCATGAAGGCAGTAACCAGTGTCTACATTAGTGCCTGGCAGATAACAGGTATATAAAAAAACATTGTTATTAATTTTATTTTATTTTTAAATATATTTTTTAATTGATTTCAGAGAGTAAGGGAGAGGGAGAGAGAGATAGAAGCATCAACAATGATTGGCTGCCTCCTTCACCATCAGGGATCAAGCCTGAAACCTGGACATATGCCCTGACTGGAATCAAATCATGACCTCCTGGTTCATAGGTAGATGCTCAACAACTGAGCCACTGCGGTGGGCACTAAGTAGATTGTAGAAATCATGTATTAGAGTCAAAGCCATAGAATGTTGGTAATAAATGAGCCCTTTAGAATTTCTTTTATTTTACTTGTAGTACTGGGTACTGGTTCATCCCTACCTAAAACTCAGAATATATTCAAATAACTCTAATAAGTTGGTGGGTAGAAAGCTTCTTGGTATCTATTTTATTAATTTGGATTATTGTATTAATTTGGATTAAGTTATCTTTAAGGGAAAAAAAACGTTTGTGAACAAATCCAAAAAATTCAGGAGTAATTATGGAGTGGGAGTAATGAGGTAAAGAAAGGAATCTCTGTTGCTCAGCCAAATCTAAAGCACTAAGGACCAAGTCTATATGAGAGGGAGTTACCAACAAAAGCACAACGGGTTGTTGTTTTTTAAGAAATTTGGAAAAGCAGAAAGACACAAGCAATGTTGATCCAATACCCAGGTAGAAAATTGAGACACTGTATTGCGAGAAGAGCATCTCACATCTCTGTACACCTATGGCTCCAGTATACTGTGGAAAGCAGGTAATGATGATCCCTGTGGCAGCTCAAGGGTTTGCAACTTTGGGAAACCTTGGAAACAGTCCTCTGAGCAGAAAATCAGAGTTCTCACTTCTTGGCCCTGTTTTCTTAAGATTAGCTCTTGTTTGAGGCCATCGTGCTCACAGATGGCTGTAGAGGAAACAGATATACATCCTCTCTCATTCATGTCCAAGGGCAAGACAGTGGAAGTTTAGGAATCCTAAATAAATTCTTCCTCTATCTCATCAGCTTTGGTTAAGTCATAAATCCATCCTTGAATCAATCACCATGGTCAGAGGCAAGGTGCTCTCTTAATGAGCTGAAGCCTGGGTTCTACATCTAGAGATCAGAGATGGGAACCCTATAAACTAAAATTTGGACTAGTGAGATGACATTGACTCAGAAAATGGAAGTGATTTCTTTCATTTATCAGCACTTATAGAGCACCTACCATGTTCCTGGCATTCTTCTAGGACCTAGAATCTAGGTGAAGATACCATGGTGAACAAAGCACACAAAATTCCTTTAATTGCAGTAAATTCCCAAGATTTCAAAGCTTCTTAATGACTTTATGACTCTATCATGGGTAGCCTACTAGTTTATTGGAAATGGGATGACTCTCTTCAACACCACAGTAGAAAGGAACCATTCAGCAGGGCTGCCAGTGCTCCTCATTTGTAAGTCTTGCATGATGTAACTCCCCTGCTATAATCACCCAGAGCAACCATAACCTTTCCCCTGAACTCAGAGGTTGTCAGCTGCTGAAACTATTTGTCTTAACCAGTATTCAAGCCTGTGCATGGATGGACAGGAGACAGAGGGCAGAAGCATGGATGATTGGGTCATGGCTTCCTCTAGACACCAGAGAAACTTCTGTGCCCTCTTGACAGAGGAGCATTCACTGCATTTTAATGTAATGCTATTATCTGCAGATACTTAATTTTTAGGCTATTAGAAAAGGCATGCCTCAGAAGAAAGAATGCTGATGGCAGGTTTTGGTTAAAGGAAAGATAGCTAATAAACATTTCCTAAGGCAATATGAAAACACCCACATTAAGAATAGGTGAGCATGCTGGAGAAAACTCAAGGTCGAAATGATTTTTAGTAAGTCAGGAACTAACACTCTACTCTTATCCCCACCTCATGCTCTCTAATTTTGGCAGTAATTCAATAGTCTCTTTCATGCCCTGGAATCTGCCCTTCAAATACTATCTGATATTTTTGTTTCATCTTTCTTTCTCATTCTCATTCTTACCTTTCTTATTTTCTCTCCCTTTCATCCTTTCTCCCCCTCCCATTCTCATTTCTTTCATCCTCTTGCTCCCCTCTCTTCCCTTCTTTTTGCTTTAGGGTGTATCCTAGCAACAGTTATTTAAATTGAAAAGGGATGAGAAGGGCCACCAGTGTTGCCAAGGTTACCAGTATTTCCTGCTGTCACTGGAGAAAGTAACTTGTGCATCGATCATAATGGAATCAGATGCTCCCACACATTCCTTGCTACTCTGCCTTTCTCTCCAACATCCAGAGATAATGAGAGTCTTCCATATCAAAAAGCTTTACCAAACTGTTTCACGGTGTCATGGATATTACCATTTAGTAAGAAATTATTTAAAAGTTTAGGGAGCCCTGGCCAGTGGGACTAGGTGGTTAGAGCATCAGCTTGAGTACTGATGGGTAAAGGGTTACATTCCTGGTCAAGGGCATATACCTGGGTTGCAGGTTCAATCCCAGCCCCAGTCCAGGCCTCTGTGGGAGGCAACCAATGGATGTGTCTCTTTCACGTCGATGTTTCTCTCTCTCTCTCCCCCTTCCTTTCCTCCCTTCCATTCTCTCTAAAAATCAATGGGGATTAACAAAAAAAAAAGGAAAAGTTTAGAGAAACATAAAATAGTAAAAAAAAATACTTATATTTTAACATCTTTTTAGAGGGCAGTAATTCTATTAATTTATATACTGTCAGATTTCCACTAATAATAGAAACAGTATTGTTGGCCAACAAAGCTCATACTCTGATAATGACTCAATATTGGATACATTTGCTTTTTAAAAATATAATAACCATAGCAATTTGTACCTATACATCATCATTTCGGTCAGGAGTGGGGAACATCCAGCCTACAGGCCATATAAGGCCCGCAAAATCATTTGATCTGGCCCTGCCAAGGCAACACAGGTGGGATTTAAAATTCAATAAATGTAGGAGCTTTTTTCATAGCAATATAAATTTATATTAAGTGAATTATATTAAGCGAATAATGTTATATATATCTAAATGGCCCTTGACAAATAAAAGGTTCCCCACTCCTGATTTAGGTGCTACATCTAATTTAAAAGATAAGCCCTAATGGTGTAGCTCAGTTGATTGGAGCATTGCCCCTTACACCAAAAGATCACAGGTTCAATTCCTGGTCAGAGCACATACCCAGATTGTGGGTTTGATCCCTGATCAGGGTGTGTACAAGAGGCAAGTGATCAATGTTTCTCTCTTACATTGCTGTTTCTCTCTCTCTCTCCCTCTTCCTTTCTCTCTCTAAAAAAAAATATCATTTTTAAAAAGCATATCCTTCATGAGGATTTTTTTTAATATATTTTATTGATTTTTTACAGAGAGGAAAGGAGAGAGATAGAGAGCCAGAAACATCGATGAGAGAGAAACATCGACCAGCTGCCTCCTGCATATCTCCCACTGGAGATGTGCCCGCAACCCAGGTACATGCCCTTGACCGGAATCGAACCTGGGACCTTTCAGTCCGCAGGCCGACGCTCTATCCACTGAGCCAAACCGGTTTCGGCAATGAGGATTTTTTTAAAAAGATAAAACTCTTTTTAAAAATGTATACAAGTTATCCTTACCATCATAAAAAAAATTAAAAATTCATTTAGCAGCATATCTTCTGTTCATTATAAAAAGATAGCCATTAGTGTCCAGAAACTAATTTAAAGACTGCCTACATCTGGCCTAGCGTACAAATGTAGGGCTCAGAAGACCTAAGAGCAGCCTCTATGTGTGGCTCCAGTTCTGAACTCATTCACAAGATACAGATGAAATAGTACCCACGCATGGATTCTTCCCTTACTTCCTTCCAGTTCCTCCTGGAAGCACATCCTCACTTGCACATGAATCCTGCCCTAGGGTCAATTTCTGGAGAACCAGACCTAAAAAAGACTACAATTCCATTCTATCACAGTGCTTTTTCTCCATGGCTCCAGTTCTCACTGATTCTTTCCCTTGCCCCTTCATGCCTTAGATTGGTAACAATTCCCACCGTTGCTAGTCTTGAAGTGTTTTAACAGTCTTGGTGGTTCCCTTAACCCTTTTCACATTCACTCTCTAGTTCTTTAACTGAAGTATCATAAGATACTTCAAGTGGTTTCTGTTTAATGCAGATACCATACTAATAGGCCTTCCTACTAATATTCCCAATTTCTCTTTTACCCTTCCATTCCTCATAGAATGGCTGGAGGGATAGTTTTAAAATATTAATTAGAGCACATCCCTCCTCACTTAAAACCATCAGTGAACTCCCACTATGCACAGATAATGTCCAAGTTTCCTGCCATCGTATAAGAAGTCTTTCATGCTTCAGCTGTCTCTTCAGCCTCAGTTCTGACTACTTCCTTCCTAATATACTTATATCACAGCAATATCATCTACATGTAATTTACAACAAAGACCAGGCTGTACTTCACTCTGTGCTTTGGTTTAACTCATGCTGCTCTCAAAGGGTGGCATGCTCTCTTCTCCAAATGACACTCACTGATTCCTCCAGTTCAAGCAAGTGTCATCTCTCCAGAAAGTCTGTGAGTTCCTAGAAGATAGGGATTATTCATTTATTAATTTTTATATCTTCAGTTTCAGCCTGACACAGGTTAGAAAGCATGTTGAATGAACGGCCTTTCAAGGAGTGAAAATAGCTACCACTGTGCTAAAGCACCCTGACAACTACTCAATTATTATTGGCGACATCTTTGAAAAGTGAACCAATAATATTCATAATTGCTAGTTATTTGTGTCAACTCTGTATCACACACTTAATGCTTAATGAATGTTATTATTTAATCTTCCCAACAAACATAAAGTATTATTATCCTTTTTTAAAAAAAATGAGAAAAACAAAGCTCAGAAAGATAAGAAATACCCCTGTGTCACACGGTTAATAAGAATAGATTTGGAATCTTGAGTCCTTCCATGTCTGTCTTTATTTCAATGACTGTGCTCCCTCCTTTACAGAGAAGCACCTGTGCCAAAACGTAAAGTAGAACAGCACCTATGACACAGCCCTTAGTCTACTTCTATTCCTAGCCTCCTGGTTAATGTGAAGAAGAAGAACATTCATTGGTTTCATATACCTCTGTTTATATTACATTCATAAAATCCCGATAGCATCATCAATACTTTCTATGTGCATCTATCTCCAGCTATTTTAGAAGGCATGTTGTCTGGGTCATTTCATCTAAAAAGATGGTAGAAGTAGAGACAGTCAGATATTTACACAGGACAAATAAGTCCTTACTATATACTACAAGCAATAAAATACTCATGGAACATTACTTCCCTGCAAGAGCTACCACTACAGCTTGCATTCCTGTAAATGTGCTTCCCCAGTTCTCTTTAGGACTCAGCAAGGCCCTGATCGCATGCCGATCACACACACAGAGCCTGATTCAGACAATTAAAGTTGTGATGTGCTTTTGCTACCTCAAAACTTGATAACTAAATGGTAGCAGTAGTTAATGTAGCATTTTATAAGCAACAGTGAATTACCCATGGTTAGTGACTAATAATAAATTAGTATGGTTATATTCAACAAAACACACACACACAAATGTCTACCAATGAGAGATCATATAACAAGTATGAAAAAGAGAAAGTTTAAATCAGGTTACACAAAATCACAGAATAGGAAACTCAGGAACACTGATCTGCCTGCTTTTGACTTTTGCCCAGCTTCAGTGCATGAGCTCACAGTCTCTCACCAATTTATGATGTAGCCACCACCACAGCAATGGGGCCCTTCGTGCACTCCTTCACTCCAATTAAAGGACCAACTTGTCCTGGTTCTGCCAAGGACTTTCCAAATCCTAGGCTTTCCGTTATAGTAACTAGTAGGCAGAAAATGGCTCCCCAAAGATATCTGCACCCTAATCCCTGTAATTTATGAATATATTACTTTACAAGGCAAAAAGGACTTTGCAAATGTGAGTAAATTAAGGATCTTGAAATGGAAAGAGTCTCTGAAATTATCCAGAAAGGCTCCCATATAGTCGCTGGGTCATTAAAATCAAAACAACATTTCTTTCTGCCTGTGGTCAGAGGGAGGTGTGAATACAGAAGAATGGTTACAGAAATGCAACACTGCTGGCATTAATTACAGAGGAAGGGGCCTCTAGAACCTGGAAAAGGCAATGAAATAGATTCTTCTCACACCTCCCAAGAGAAACACAGCCCGGCTAACAATTGATTTTAGCCCAATAAGATCTATGTTGGAATTCTGATCTACAGAACTGTAAAGATAATAAATGTTTGGTTTAAACCTACACATGTGTGGCAATTTGTTATGGCATCCAACTCCTCTTGGTTTTCCCAGGACTGTCCTGGTTTTAAAACTAAGAATCTCACATCCAGGGAGCCCTTCTAGATATAGGAAAACCAGGACAATTGGTCACTCCACCCCATTTCTCATCCCCTAGTATTGGGCTCTAAAATTCTCCATTAATACATAGGTAGCCTTCAGCTGAAATTACCTGGCTTCCCAAAAGATGCCCTAAATCAGTATATATATA